>NC_090025.1:166183330-166527839 GCF_037176765.1 Anolis sagrei
CAAGGAGGATTGGTGGCCACTATCAATTTCCTCCTTCCTAAGAAACTTGTGCCTTCATGTTCCCCCATTCCAAAAAGGAAATCTAGTTCTTTCCTACTCACTGCAATAAAATGTGTGGAAATGGATCATGTACTACCATATATATATATTTTTGTTTGTGTCAGGAGTTGCTCCTGTTGTGAGAGAATTGGCCGTCTGCAAGGACGTTGCCCAGGGGACGCCCGGATGATTTGATGGTTTTATCATCCTTGTGTGATCTCATATAGATGTACCATGGTGGTGTTTCAGAAGAGCAATGAATGCACTCCAGCTTTTTCTCTGAAGTGTAAAGGCACTATCTATGATGCCAAATCCATATTGGGGAATAGTACTTTAGACAGCTACTTAAAGCTCAAATTGAAAAGAGTGTGAGTGTACCATCCCACTGATAAAAGGTAAAGGTAAAGGTTTTCCCCTGACATTAAGTTCAGTTACGTCCGACTCTGGAGGTTGGTGCTCATCTCCATTTCTAAGCCGAAGAGCCAGCATTTTCCACAGACACCTCCAAGGTCATGTGGCCAGCATGACCATTACCTTCCCGCCGGAGCGGTATCTATTGATCTACTCACATTTGCATGTTTTCAAACTGCTAGATTGGCAGAAGCTGGGGCTGACAGCGGGAGCTCATGCCACTCCCCGGATTTGAACCTGTGACCTTTCCGTCAACAAGTTTAGCAACTCGGCAGTTTAACCCACTGTGCCACCGGAGGCTCCCACTGATATGAAGGCCATTAGCTGTCTTTGATACTGTGCATGTATAATATATCCTTCACATGATTGCAAACTGTACTTTTTCAAAGTTTGCAAAAAGAAGAAAGATTTATGCATGCACATAAGTCCATGCTCTTCTGCCTCTCCATTAATGAACATTTACTAAGTGTGCAACTGTTGCATGACACATTTTTCACCAGGTACATGTCACAGGTGTTCTATGGATGAATTCTATATTTTACTTCGCTTCTGAGGAATGCATTTTCTAACATCCTCTCCCTTTCACTTTCTACATTCCCAGTAAAATTGGGAGTAAAACTGCAGCACCACCACACTGTCAACTGGCTTATATTCCTTTCTCAGGAAGCTGCTTTAGATATCATAAAATTATGCATTAATCTAGATCAGCGTTTCTTAAAATAATGTCAGGTTTCATGGAATTATTATGTTAAAATTACCTCAAAAATTTATTCTTGTTTGAGTCATAATCTTTATGGAACCCCTATGACCCTCTCATGCACAATTGTCCAAGTATCCTTTCCCTTAGGCCCACCATTCTCAGCACACTGCCTAATATATTGCGTTTCTTGAAGCACATGATAAGATGTTGCCTTTCCCAGTTTCTTTGGCAGAACCTGGTTGGACTGAGATTTGCTTTTTATTTCAACAGTAGCAGTGTCTTCTACTACACTTGGAGTCAGTGGACAGATTTATGAGATACAAGGCATCAGCAGTAGTTTAAGGCCTCTGCCTTCCCCTCAACATCAGCTGGTTGGTACACCCTGCCATAGGATAAGACCAGTCCTTTCTCTCCATCACCTTTGCATGTTATTCCCCAATAGATAAGAATTCAGGAACTCACTTATCTTTGTCCTCATAGAGAAGGCTCATGTTGACAAGTCTTCTTGCCTCCTGGTGTTCAAACCAGGTACAGGCTGTATATGAGTCATAATCCGTGGAGCAGTTAAGTGTTTGCATCAATGAGCTTACTGAAAAAGAAACAAAATATTCCTGAGGATTTTAATTGGCATTTCTTCAGCAGGAGGGAAAGGAGGTGGGAAGGAGGGAAAGCAACAAGAGATAAGGAATTAAAAGTGAATGAGCAATTAATCTCTTCCTTTTTGTTCAGAGTTATGGAATATATATATATTTCCCTCCTTCTCAAGTTCAAAATTCTGAAGATTGTTCTGGGGAAGTCCATAAAGATGTGGGTTGTTTTCTTCACTGATACATGTACATATCTTTACCTGTTGAGGAAATCTGGGGGTTTTAAGGTTGCAGAAGTTTTTCTGCTTTCTTGGTTAGTTAAAAAAAATCTGAAATTTGCCTAATGGTCAACATGGTGTGTGTGTATGTATGTATGCATTCCATCATATCCACACCATTTCCCTGCCCATAAACTATGAGCAGACCAAAGCAGTGTTTGGATATAGATTCATTTGCATCACAACTCCCAGAATCTACCACCTATTATGGGCACTGGATCATGGAGGTTGTAATAAAATATGTTTTTCCAGCCTTGGACAAAATTTTACATATATTTAATAGAAAATAGGCACCATCAAGGTCACTGTGAGTGACTCATACATATAGGTGCATTATGTTGTATCCTTACTGAGCGACTATTTGCATATTTACACAGGAACAAGCCCCACTATGTTCAGTTGGGCTTATGCGCTGACAAAGACATTTAGAATTTATTTCAATCTCCAACCCACTAGAATTTCACCGTTCACCCTAATAACTATATCAATTTCCCTCTCCTTTTTTTCGCAAAATAATGTATTTATTTATTTATGGAATTTGCATTCTGCTTTTCTCCCATGCTTTTAATATGTGTATTTATAGAATCTTTACAATTATGATGTGTTTTAAGTAAGTTGTAACCATACTTAAGCCACGAGGAGAGGCAGGTAAGAAATAAAATTATTATTATTATTATTATTATTATTATTACGAGAGAAATGAGCATTAATCCTTCACTACATCAACCCAACATCTTTGAAGATTCAAGATGCGTGTGTGCTCCTATTTATATCAGAAAAGTGGCCAAAATAACTGACCCTTCTCTTATTTAATTGCTATGGGATCAATTACAAATCTGTGGGTTTCCACCTCTCAGAACTCTGACTATGATGGAGCTGTATAGCTCCCAGCTCATTTTGTTAGGCTGTCTCACCCACAGCTTGAGAATAGCCATTTTCTGTTACTTTTAAGAGGGTAGTGCTTAAGGATATCCTTTCTGGTTTGAAAGAGTAAGTTGGACTGCCCCTTTGTCTGGGGATAAGGAGCCATCTTTAGTTTAAGGTTATTTGCTGTTGTTCATTCATTCAGTCACTTCCGACTCTTTGTGATCTCATGGACCATCCCACGCCAGAGTGCCCTGTCGGCTGTCACCTCCCCCAGTTCCTTCAGAGTCAAGCCAGTCACTTCAAGGATACCATCCATCAGGCCCGTAGCCAGGATTTTGATTCAGGAAGAACTGAGTTTGATTGGGGGGGGCTAAGTTTGATTTGGGGGGCTGAGGATCGACCCTAACAAACCTTTTGTATCGTTATCCCAATACCCTCATGTATATGGGATATATTGAGCATTGTAATCAGATCATGATATGAATAAACATAACAGTTTAAATAATGTACCAATAAGGCCTTCTCGTGGACCATTCTGAGAATTTCGGAGGGGGGAGGGCTGAAGCCTCTCAAGTCCCCCCTCCAGCTATATGCCTGCCATCCATCCATCTTGCCCTTGGTCGGCCCCTCTTCCTTTTTCCTTTCATTTCCCCCAGTATTATTGAGGTTATTACCACCAATGAATCTGGGAAGCAAGACCAGTGACAGGCTATGGAGTTTCCAGCACCTTTAGAAAGGTGCCAGTCCTCAACAGGTGTCAGGATGTGTCTGTATCAGCTAAAACCGAAAGCTGCTTCGTCCACTCCATGCCAGTTTTGGGAGCCATCTGGTATGAGCCATCTGGACTGGGGTGGGGGGGAGAAGTCTGGGAAATGTATTATGTTATTTGAGAATTTAATGTAGCCATTACGAGTAGATAGCAGGGAGGTCATGGGTCAACTAGATGATATACTTCCAGTTTGGTCAGTTTGGGAAATGTTTGGGAAATGGTCAGAACTAGCTTTCTTTTCTCCTTGGCAAGAAGGAATAATAAAGCTGTTTCCAAGGACCATCCTTTGTGAGTGATCTTTTATTCTAAAGTCTGCCAGGGGCTGACAATAGGAGAGACCTGCACTCTCAACCTCCTGCCTGATCACCTTGGGCATTGGCACCCCAGAGACCAGAGAAAGTGAGCGAGAGTATCTTTCATCTGCCCTTCATCTACAGAATCATCCACGAGCAGTGACTTCAAGGGCAACCAGTGACCTTCAAGTTTTAATTATTTATTTATATACAACATTTCTACCCTGCCTTTCTCAACCCCAGAGGGGACTCAAGGCGGCTTTACAACATAGGCAGCTATTTGATGCCATTAAAAACAATGAAAAATTAAAATGAACATTTAAATAGGATTATAAAATACATCAAAACATTTAAAACATTTAAACCAAATAATCACTATTAAACCCCGCTATTCATATTCATAATCCGGGCTGTTCCATTGGTATGGACTTTGTTGTGGGAAAATCGAGATAGTGCCTGGGTGGAGATAGGCCCAAGACCAATTAATAAAATGTTACAATTTCTTGAAAGTAATAGCATGGACACTGACTCTTGGGGTTCCTTACTAAAACAAGAAGGCAAACCAGCATCCCCCAAGCTGATAGAAAGTTAACACATGTTAGCACTGAAGTCATTCAGAGCTGCTTGGATGTGACTGCACACTGACAGCCAATTATTGGAACAGAAAAGGCCATACTTTTTATTGGTTATAGTTGCAGAACATTGACCCTACCATGGGTTGATTCAAGTGTCTGCCAATGTGAGTCCCATGGGGTGCAAATATTAGCCACTCAACCATCACTTTCCTGTATAGCCCCACTTTGATTTTAATTTATTGGTGTGACATTAGAGTGTGACACAATGTGCTTTTATCCATTGGGCAAAATTTAAGGTCTTTGTGAAATTCAAGAAAACAGAGGAAAGCAGGCAAGCAAAACAGTGAAAAACATGAGTGTAGGATAAGAAAAAGAAAGAGAACAAGCAGTGACAAAAATATGAGGAGGCTAATAAAAACTTACCCTGAGCTTCAACAATAGAAGAGATAAAGCTCAAAGCCAGGATAATAAAATAGGACCTCATAATCATCTCTTCTTTAATTTCCCTTTGAAGAATTATCCTATGATAGAACTCCTTACATTGAATGCTGTTCGTTGATGGTTGCCTTTCTGGTGTTTCTTCCAGTGCTACAGTTTATCAAATGCCTCCTGTGGAATGTATGAGTAAACATGTTTTAAAATAAGGGTGACTCTCATACTTCCTATTACCTAACACCATGATTTCAAAATGTTTTCCCTTTCGGAAAACCCTGTCCTTCTGGCCTTGTGTCTAACATGGAAAAGTTGTATAACAGCTGCTAAATCACTTTTCATTTCAGAGGACCCTGAGACTTCTAAGCATCCAAGCAGGTAGAGAAGTCAGGGACTAAAACTGTTGGAAGAGAGAGACAAGTTGCCCATGGGAGAACTTCCTTTAAGTGAAATTCTGAAATCTAAAATATTGTATTCTAAAATCTAAAATTGTTCACTTGGGTGGCTGAGATAGTGACACCTTTGCTTTCTGATAGGTCAATGTACACAAACATTATTTCATGCGCATTAATATGACTATTGTTTATAAAATTGCCTTTGAGCTATACAGTGCAGATAAACACATTTCATGTTTAGACTTCAGTCCAATCTCCAAGATAACTCATGATGTACTCAATATATAAATGATGGTATTTCAAGATCCAAAATAATTCTGATCCCAAGCATTTTCCATGAGGGATACTCAATCTGTTTTAACTACACTTCTCTCTTTTTTGAAAAATATTCCATAAACTTTATAGGTGTCCCTGTAAGGTTGGATGAGAATTTCATTTCAGTATAGTTTGACGAAGAGTTCAGCAACATTTTATTAATTGCTTCATATTTTGAATAAATGTAGTGGCCCGGCGGTGGGTTCGTAGGTGACTGTGGAGCCCTATTCTTGATCTGCAGTGAGGGCATCAGTTACCAGGTAGAAGGCGGTCCTGGTCGGGGTTGGCTTGATGCGCCTTCCTCTTGGCACGTTTCTCTCTTTCACCCTCCATTCGTGCCTCTTCAAATTCTACAGAACTGCTGGTCACAGCTGACCTCCAACTGGAGTGCTCAAGGGCCAGGGCTTCCCAGCTGTCAGTGTCTATGCCAAAGTTTTTAAGGTTGGCTTTGAGCCCATCTTTAAATCTCTTTTCCTGTCCTCCAATATTCCGTTTTCCATTCTTGAGTTCAGAGTAGAGCAACTGCTTCGGGAGACAGTGGTCAGGCATCCGGACAATGTGGCCGGTGCAGCAGAGTTGATGGCGGAGGACCATTGCTTCAGTGCTGGTGGTCTTTGCTTCTTCTAGCACACTAACATTTGTCCACTTGTCTTCCCAAGAGATTTGCAGGATTTTTCGGAGGCAGCGTTGATGGAATTGTTCCAGGAGTTGCATGTGACGTCTGTAGACTGTCCAAGTCTCGCAGGCATAGAGCAGGGTTGGGAGGACAATAGCTTTATAAACAAGCACCTTGGTATCCCTACGGATGTCCCGGTCCTCAAACACTCTCTGCTTATTTGGAAAAACACTTCACTCGCAGAGCTCAGGAGGTGTTGTATTTTGGTATCAATGTTGACTTTGGTGGAGAGGTGGCTGCCAAGGTAGTGGAAATGGTCAACATTTTCTAATGTTACACCATTAAGTTGTATTTCTGGCATTGGAGAGGGATTGGTCGGTGACTGCTCATTTTTAAACTTAAGCTTTAACAAAATATGGATCAAGAAAATAATAAAACAGATTTTTTTTTATCCTAGTCCCAAATTTCCTTTTAAAATAATGTCTTCCAACAAGGTTAGTTATAGCAAAGACCAGCTCTGTACTTATCAGTCATATGACTGTTGAGAGAACAGCTTTGAGGAAGCCTTTCACCATTTATGGAAAAGAGTTGAAAGAGACAGAAACTGTTCTATTGTGCTAGAATCGATCCTCAAGAGCGTGTGGTCTCACCTCATCCTTTGGCTGGGAAACTTCCCTCTGCAGCGCCCACAGGAGAGAATTCCACAGACACTCAGTACTGAACCTGACATCACATGAGGTGACATGACCAGATCTTCCAGTGTAATTTTCTGTCTCCCACATAAATTATGGCCATACCGTAAGACTGCACTCATGATGTGCAATAATTCCTTCAGATACAAAGGCTAAATCAGATAGCAGAATTCTAGGAGTTTTCATCTAGAAAATGTAACACTTTCAATCTCTATGTGTCTATCAAATGAAATGAATAAGAATTAGTTAGTGATGCTGTATCAATATGGAGATACATTCTAGGAATCAAATCAAAACATTTTGACAACCCCATGGTCCAATGATGAATCAAAGGTGCTTTAAGATCTTTTTTAAGATACTGTCAATCCGCTGTATGAATAAATAGCCCCAGATACAACAGCTTGAAAATATTTTAATCCCAAAAGCAAACCTTGATTTTGCTATTTTATATAAGGCACACCATATTACTTAAGCATCCATATACATTTAGGTTCAAAGGGGGTTCTGACACCAATCACCAATGGATATGCACTTCAATTGGTTCTCTAATAATATATCTCTTATTTCTTATCTCCACAACAGTATCTGGAATATACATATTAAAATGCATAGGGCACACGCTCACCATTGATGCAATGTGAGTAAAGACCTAAACATATACATCAATGCAGAAATAAATCTTGCCCATTTTACTTGCTTGCATCCATGGATTAACAAGACTACACAATATGAGATCTGTTAAAGTCATAGTTATGCTGTACTATCCAAACCTAAAACCACCTTAAAAGTCAGATAGCCATCTGGAACAATGGCACACTTTTTCCACCTTACTTCCCTGTCCATCTGCCATGGTCTTTAAAATTCATCTCTTTATAACTTTACATGGTTGGTGGGGCAAGGAGGGACAAATCATGAAAGAGCAGCCAAAAAATATCCCTTCCATAAACTCTTACAATAGAGAGTCTTTCTTTTTGGGACCAGCTAACAATCATGTCTTTCTGCTGCTCATCCTGTGAAATCAAGATGGGGAGGAAGGTAGACTAAGAGAAAAGCAAAGCTATACATTTTCATAAGTTACACTCTGATAAGAAGAAGAAAAATACATTTACTGGTGGGTTTTTTTTTTTGTTCCCACTGCAAGAATGTTCTCAAAACCTCCAGTGTTCAAGGACTATTCACAGTTCAGGATTTGGAACTCAGGAGTTCTGAAACTCTCCAAAAGATCCTAGAACTCGGGAAGGCTGATATAGAGAGATATTGGCCTTCAGATAACTTGGATCTTGATTTTGAAGATCACAAGCAGAACCTGGGATTGGATCTGGAAACAGACTGGCATCCAGCTATTGTAGAAGGGAGTTATATGCTCCCTATAAGCTACACCACCAACTTTCTGTAGCCTGAGATCTGTCTAGGACAGTGGTGGCAATTCTATAGCATGCATGCCAGAAGGGGCAGGCAGCACCCTCTCTCCTGGCACCATCACCCGCCGCTCACTCACCATCCTGCTCCCACTTGCCCACCCACCTGCTCACCCCCTGCTTGCTGACCCACTTGCCTGCCCCCTGCTCACCATCCTGCCCTCATTTGCTCACCTGTTTGCCTACCCCACTTGCTCACTCGCTGCTCACTCACCATCCTGCCCCTGCTCCCCCCCTCACTCACTCACCTATTTGCCTACCTCTGACACTCCCTTCACAACCCCCCCCCCCAGGGGTCCCGACCACCAGGTTGAGAAGCACTAACTTAAAACAAGTGCTCATTACATACTACTTTCTTCCTCCTAAAACAATGTCTCTAAATATCTGGAGAATATCTGAAACAAGCAAACAACAAACAACAAACTTACCTTACTCTTTAATTTTCCTCTCTACTCCTTCTCACACAATGACAGATTTGTATAACCTAGATGTGTTTGGCATCCTCTCTCCTAGCTGAGGACATTTCTCCCAGTGAATTGTTTCTCTCGGTTTCCATTTCTCACATTACGTTTTTGTCAATCTCTCTAGTTCAGGGAAGGGAAACTAGTTCTGTTTTCATGTTGCACCATATGAGCAATTTCTTTTAGGAGGCGTGGAAAATTGCAAAATGCCTCCTGCTTGGAGGGGGGAACACAGAAAAAGAGAAGTATCTGTAAACACAAATGGCCTTTTCAGAAAATTAAAATGTAAACTGAGTGGCACTACAGCCAAGAGTTTAGAAAAGTTACTTTTGAGGATTGCCTTGCTGAAAATTCTTCAGTTAGCATGGACAGTGGGCATGCTATTGGGGAATTCTTAGTGTTGTAATCCAAAAATGCAGTGTTTCCAAGCTCTGGACTCTAGCTAGTGATGAATGAGCTGGCTCATAATAATTAGTGATTTGTTTCCCTAGTTATGGAGCTAAGATTATAAATGCTATGCCACTCACATTTTTAATGATGTTCAGATTTCTGCATGAAAGTATCGACAAAATGCATCATGGGACAGCACATGTAAAATGTAATCATTCTCTCCTTTCCCAAGAATTCAGACTGATTCATTCCCATTGCAAAGTGTAATAAGAAGTTTAAAATACTATTTCACATGTACAAGCTTTGCAAATGAAACATTTTCATTTCCTTCAGAAAATGAAGCGTTGCTCCAGTCTACATTTGAACATGCCCAAAATGGTAGAATTGAATGCTTATTCATAAAGAACACATTCCTGGGAGAACAGAAATGAACGTCTAGATAATCTGGATTTGAATTACAAAAGGGCACCAAAGTAAAGCATAATCAGATATGCTATTATAAAACAAATTAATTTATAGTTATGCTTGACATACAGTTGGACCTATTGATTTGTGGATTTAACTTTCACAGATTTGATCATTCATAGATTTAATTAATATGTTCTTGTTGAGAAACGGCAGGATAGATGCGTGATTTATAGTTTTCTCCTTCATGATCACACCCTCTCTATATACACTGCATACCAGACCAATTTTCTCAGAAGTGAGCTTTAAAAATCAGCCCAAACATAGCAGAGTCCTTTATTGGTTGTCAGCGGATATTTCACTGCACAGCCTGACCTTGTGCCCCTCACTGTTTAAGAAAATTATATGACTCCACAACGTGAGGAGCTGTATTAAAGGGTCATGGCATTAGGAAGGTTGGGAACCACTACTTTAGTAGAAGGTGATCATAAAATCACCCCAGAAGAGCTAGACATTCCTAGACAAGTGTTCTTTCAGGTTAAAAAAACTTTTTAAAAATGCACAGTTTGTCTGCTTCTACACCCCTATCTCCCTGATAGTGGAGGGCCTGTGGTACAGTTTAGGCATTCAAAGAAGAGGGACAGGCAACATTAACAAGGGAGTGAGATCACAACATGTAGAAGAAGTCTAGGTGCAAAACATTTTCATAATTTCAGTCTGTTGCAGGCATGTAGCCTGGGGGGGGGGGCTCGGGGGGCTTCAGCCCCCCCCCCCCCAAATTTTCATGGTGGTTCGCGAAAAGGCCTTATTGGTGCATTATTTAAACTGTTATGTTTATTCATATCATGATCTGATCACCATACTCAATATATCCCATATGCATGGGGGTATTGGGGTAATGATACAAAAGGTTTGCTAGGCTAGACCCTCTTTCACTCAGACTCAGCCCCCCCCCCGAAACTCACCCCCCCCCCGAAACTCCACCTGAAAAACAATTCAGCCCCCCCCCCCCCTCCCGGCTACGGGCCTGGTCTGTTGGATATTTGCTTTTGGCAGGGTAGAACTTTTATTTGAAAAGTCAATGCCTTCAGTTTCATGCACACATGCACACATCAGCAATTCTCAAGTCTGCTTTTGGGGATATGTTTTATACAAGAGTGGATTTAAAACTTGATGACCTCGGTTGTTTATCCTCATCAGCTTCACCTTTTTTCTAGCATCTTATGTGAGTTTGGTTGCACATTTAGCTTTAAAAGAATGCATTCATTCTCTTGAGGTTTTGAAAGTTGAAAAAAGAAAGCATCGTTCCTTTCCAAGTCAGAAAGAAATGCTAATTGATTGTAGAATTAAATTTGCATGCATTATAAGTGCTAACGCTTTCACAATTAGCCGAGGGAAGCTTTCAACAGACATAGCTGGCAATGGTGATGGCCAAAGGTTATTCAAGCAGGAAAAATGGTGAAAAGCAAGCAAGCAAAACAAACAAACAAAAAAGCTTCTCTCGTCTTCTGTATCATAGGAACTACTGTAGAAAAGGATCACGCTGGACTTCAGCTCTCTCCAGATTGCCTCGCACACTTGATGGCGCTGTGGAATTAACAAACAAAATCCACATGGGAAAAGTGCCCATGAGTCCTGATCTAGCAGCAAACTCTTAGTACACACTTGCAAATATTTGCTGCTAGCATGACAGGCCACTACACTATCTAAGGGACTTTTTAAAAGGACATTTTCCTTCCAGAATATAACTATAGCTCCCAATGAAATGTGGTTGTGTTAGTGAAATGTCCCATGGAAAGAAGGAAGGAAGGAAACAAGAGAGCAAGGAAGGTATCACTTCTGCTTTTCAGATTGCTAAATATACACATTGCCTCATTGACAAAGGACACATCTACACTGACAATGCTGTTTGAAGGCAGCTCAATAGTATAGTGTTTAGATGATGCAAACATGTAGTCTGAAATAGAGCCCATAATGTGCATTACCATGCCTAAGTGTAAACCACATTGCATGGTGAAAATGAATAAGGGACAGGGCAAGCCAAACATTCATATTGTGTATTGGAGGACGGGGACGATTTTTCATAGTCATGAATTCATGGATACTGCAGTTCCTGGAAGTGGTTTGAGGCCATCTTCTGCAGTGAAATCACTGTAGATGTGCCCAAAGGTGCATTCTGGATAGTACATTCACTGAACTGTGGCCAACTTTTCATTCCTCCATTCCCACCCACACATTACGTTACAGGAACCAGGAGTCCTTCACAAAGCAGTTTCTTTCAGCTGCATTCTCAATGGCTGAATGTTCTTCCCCTCTGAACAACTTCCCCTTTCTATGAATGCTGACTTTTGTCATATTGGCATGTAATGAAGAAAACTCATAGTAGAGTCAAGATGAATTTCTGTTGAAATTGATAAGCTTTACTTCAGAATTATTAACCCCCATGACTACAGAAGATGGGAAAATGAGGGAGTTATAATCCAATGTATCAGAGTGGTGCTCTGATGGGGAAAATTGCACTGCACCAGTAGGGATGGATTAAGTGGTCATTTTTTGTTTTTTCTTAGTTGCTCATTTTTCCAGTTTTAATATGAGTCCACAACATGAGGACCTGTACCTGAGGGCCCGCTTATCCCCCTACCAACCCCAGAGATTACTCCGGTCTGAAGGCCAAAATTTGCTTGCAGTCCCTAACATCTGGACTTATCTTTTGTCATCTACTAGGCTTAGAGTTTTCTTGATCATAGCCCCTTATTTATGGAATGCCTTGCCAGTTGAAACTCAAACCATCCGAGACCTACTTGCTTTTCGGAAAGCCTGTAAAACTTTTCTTTTCCGGCAAGCTTTTGATGGGTGAACAACCCGGACTATGTCTGTTCTCGCCGCCTATTGTTTTGTTATTGTTCTTTTAAAGCTAATTGTATTGTTTTAATCTAATTCTGTAAACCGCTCCGAGCCAAATTGGGAGTAGCGATATACAAGTTAAATAAATAAATAAATAAATAAATAAAATATGAGTCTTCCTAAACTTGTTTTTTTTTTAAAGAAATAATTCATGAAAATGTGTGCACATCTACAAGCATACTTCTCAATACAATTTGATCTAATAGAGGGTTTACAAGTAATATCCCCAATGGAAGAGATTTTTCAACTTTCAATTAATATAAAATGCAAAAATTTAAGACTTTTGTGTGCATGACTCTCCCCTTGTTCTTGAGTAACACATTAGTAATAACCGAGTTCCCATTTATTCATGATTGTGAAAGTGAAAAATAAAGCAAGTTTACACTGAAATATAAATCACATGAATTATTTTTAATAAATATTTTTATTGAAAGTTTTATAATAAAAGATAAGATCTAGGAAGAAGGGAAAGAAGGAAGGAAAAAGAAAAAGAAAAAAGAAGAGAGAGAAACAGGGTGGGAAAAAATATTGGGGAAGGGAGGGGGGTTGGCTTCCATTCTTCTTTATAGTGGTTTGTTGTCAATGGTAATGCTATTAAGTCCTTTGGTGTATTTGAGGCGCCTCTTCTTTGCTATCTTCCTGTGGTGGTATTTCTTCTGTATCAATTCATCTGTTAAATTTTCATCTTAAAGTTATTTTCTTTTAGCCATTCTTTTAGTGGGGTCCAGTCTGTTTTCTTAAGGAATTTGCCTTGTGTTTTTGATGACAAGAAAGTTAGTTGATCCATGCTCATAATGTCTAATAATTTCTTTAGCCATTCTTCCTTTGAATGTGCCTTTGAAGAGTGACCCTCCACCCCAATTGTGTTGCCCCATCTATAGTGTTCCCCCTATGATGCACCTTCCCCCATACTAAACTGGAAAGCCTGGCCCCACTGTCCCATTTTCTTGGGTCCCCCTTACCTGTATATCTCCTACTTCTACCTCACCCAGGATTTTATCATTTTATCTTGTCCATTTGGCCTGCCCATCCTATCTGATTTTATATTATGTGAATTTGTTTTACTATTTATTTTGTTACTGTAATTTTATTGTATTTTTAATGTATTTGTTCCTGTATTTGGAATTTACTGTATTGGATTCCCCCTTCCACCCAGACAGAATTGCTTTCTCACAAGACCACCACATATGGTGACATGTGCCTACACAATTCCCACACATGCGCACTGCGCTGCCATGCACCGAGCATGCCTGCTTCCCCCTCCCTGCTTGGGGTCTCAGAAACAGCTCTCCCCTTGGCTGAGAGACAAGGCAATCACAACAGAGGAGGGCCTTTGGTATGAGGATTTGACATCTGTTTCCAAAAAGGAAGAGAAGGACAGGCAGAGGGAGGTTCAGCCTTCTTTGCCAAAGGAGTTCCTAAGACCATCAGAAATATATGTTTTCTGATGGTCTTTGGCAATCCCTCTGAAACTCCCTCATGACCCCCCGCCACGGGTCCCAACCCCCAGGTCGAGAAACACTGCTCTATCTTCTCCTTGGATTCTGAAGAGTGTGGAGGGGAGTGGCAAATAAAGGGTGATGTTGATGAGGAGAAAATAAGAGGTGAATGACTGTCTTAATTTAATGCAGATTTATGGAATAAATTAAAGTGGTTAACCATGCATTGCAGCAGCTGCTCTAACTTGTAGGTCAGGTTGTATCTCCAAGAATGAAGGGCAGGGTGGAACACTGAAAGGATGGGCATTCAGCAACTGCAGTGCCATTGCAGTCTCCCATTCTAAAAAGAAGTTTTTGGAACTGCTGCCTAAAAGACCTGATCATTTATTTATCTCACAAGCTACATAGATTGGTCAGAAACCCCTACATTTAAATCAGCAAAGGCTGAGTAGAGGGCAAAGCCTCTGGATCCCACTCTGAGGCATCTGCCTGGAGAGTGAACCAGCAATAAAGTACAACTACATTTTAGTATCTTAACAGCTCAGGACGTGGTTATAATTCTTGGTGCTAAATTTAGGGAGCAGGGTCCCTTATCTTGCCTGGATCAGTGCCAGTACAACCCTTATGAATTATTAGTTTGGCCCAGCAGGTGGAGAAATCCTAAGAAAGGGACTGTTCTTGCTGGTTAATTTCTAAAAGAAAGGGATAGTTGGAGACAAGGTGCTGTTGTCAATGCTAAGGGATATGCCCTTTCCACTTTGAATAAGGTTGTGGTATCTTCAGCTAAGTATGCAGAAAGTTCAAAGGGGTACATTCTTTGTAGTTGAATTTCTGTATTGTATTTTCTGTACTGAATTTTCTTTTTAAATTGAGGGCTTTAAAATTGTATCCACATATTGCAACTAGTGATTAGCACAAGCCAAAATTCATGTTCCACTGTCACTTCATTAGCTGCACAGAACATTTGGAACAGTGCATATACTTCAAATTTAATCTATTATTTGTTTCAATATTGTTATAATAAATACATATATTAGGACTTAAATTGCAATGGTGTTTGCTATCATCAATTATAATGGGCCCATTGAACCTAGAAAGAGGTACATCAGCTAAGGGCTCTTCTAGACATAGCTAAAACCCATGTGGAAATGGGTTAAAATAGCCTGTTTTCACTGGTTCTAGTCCCCATCCCCAACCCAAACCACAGGCTTTCCCTGGGCAGGTAGCTACATGCCATCCTGAGTCACATCAGGATGGCATGAAGCCCCCTCATTTGGGCCCCAAAACTTACCAGAGAGGCTTGTCGGCAGCACAGTCCTCTCCCTATAGTCCTCCTGGTGCAAGAAAATGACGTGTCAGGAAGGAGGAGGGAGGAGATGGCCAGGGGACTGTAGGGAAAGGACTGTGCTGCTAGCAAGCCTCTCTTTTAAGTTTTGGGGCCCAAATGAGGGGGCAGAGGGGAGGAGGTGGGCGCCATCCTGCTCCTCTAGGCTTTTGGGAGGCCAAAGAAGTGGAAGCAGTCCCGGTAGTCAGTCCCCACAGCCCCAGCACCTCAACAAACTCAGGCTTTTCAGTAAGGCCCAGATTTGTTGAGGTGTTTAATTAATGTGGAGTAAACTGGTAAAATCCAATTTACTTCACATTAATTTACTTTTTACCAGAGGCATTATTTGGACATCTCTGGTAAAAGTGAGACAGGTCCCACATGTTGGGCTTGTCTGGAATGGCCCTGAGTCTTTCACACAATATTACAAATGGATACAGATAAAATTTCCTTTTATAAATCAGCTTTCTGAATTTGAAAAATATTTAAAGGTTTACAGAATAATAAAAATGACCTGTGATGAAATCATTAAGCAGCAGGTGTTAAAAGATCAAAAGTACACTTGTCCATTGCTAATACAAAAATTAGTCTGTTAGAAGCTCAAAGGGCTTGATAAATTTGGGGTGTTCTTCTAACATCATGGGCTATTCATATCCACTGTACTTTAATTCCAGGCTCCCCCATGTTGTTGTTCGTTCATTCAGTTGCTTCTGACTCTTCGTGACCTCATGAAGCAGCCCACACCAGAGCTCCCTGTCAGCTGTCACCACCCTCAGCTCCTTCAAGGTCAAGCCAGTCACTTCAAGGATGCCATCCATCCATCTTGCTCTTGGTCGACCCCTCTTCCTTTTTTCTTCTATTTCCCCAGCATAATTGTCTTCTCTAAGCTTTCCTGTCTTCTCATTATGTGGTCAAAATACTTCATCTTTGCTGAGTCCCCCATATATAGCAAAATTTGTGGATATTCAAGTCCCATTATATGCAGCGGTATACTAAAATAGCGTCCCTTATAGAAAATGACAACATCAATTTGCTTTCTAACATTATGTTTTAATATTATCAAGCTGTAGATGGTTGAATCTGTGAATGCAGAATCCATGACTATAGAGGGCCTGCTGTTATTATTGAACCATTATATACTGTAATGTAATCATCTGATATATTATAATAACAGTGAACAATTAAAGACAATGGATACCAATATATACAATTTAGTATACAAATACTCTGGCAAACACTAGATGAAATGGTACAATCTGTCCTAGAACAATGCCTGTTTTCAAGGAACCCTAACCATCCCTTTTCATTGATATGATCAATTTTTTCATGTATGATCACACTGCCCTCCATGCGGTCATGCCTGCTACATGACCTTTGAGGTGTCTGCGGACAGCACCAGCTCTTTGGTTTAGAAATGGAGATGAGCACCAATCCCCAGAGTTGGGCACAACTGGACTAAATGTCAGGGGGAAACCTTTACCTTTTACCACATTAGAGAACATACAAGAAAAATATAAACAGATGCATATATTTGCACAGAATAGCTCTTAATATTTTTCTTTATAATTGTTTAGATTTGTATATTAAAGACTTACCATACTTATTCATATTAGTAGTAATATTTTGTTTCCTGGACTCGAAAGCATATGAAGTAAACCATCTACATATTAACTAATTCTATAGTGTGGGGAAGAACAAAGACTCTTCCCTTACAATACACCAGTTCTGTATCATCCCTAATTGTTTTATGACTGTCCATTCTTGTTGAAGCATAATAGTAGGGAGAAATGATCATGGTTCTACTACTCTTGGTGTTGAGATGGCAGATCCTGTGAGGCTGTACACACTGTAATCATCTTGATGGGTCACATGCAGTTTCCATGGAAAGATGTGTTTCTCAAGAGGCCAGCTTCTGCCCTGCATCACCATAAGTACAACATCCTCATCGGAGAGCAGGCGGATCAGGTCACCCTCGGCATCCCAGTAATTCAAGGCAATATCATTGCGCCCAAATTCTCGCCTGAAAAAAAAGTGAAGACAATTTGTTTACCACTGTCATCCCTCTACATTTGCTGGAGTTCCCTGTGAAAATGAGGAATGTAAATAAAAATGTTATTTGTTTTACCTAAGAGAATGCTTCTCTAGGAGTCTAGTCCTCCAGCATGCTACTATTGTGTAAGTTGACTATAGGGTTATGCTGGATGGCCTAACAATTCTAGAGAGGTGTTCTCTCTAGGAATCCCAAGATCTTCCAGCACAATTCCACCTGAAGCTGACCATAGACTTGTACCGGAGGACCAAGGAATTCATAGCGATGCCATATTAAACACATCTATGAATAATTAAATCCACAAAAGGTAAATCTATATATGAGAACCAAGTGTACTTATTGTTATTGATTACACTGATATTCCACCTTTACTACAAGGTGGTACACATGGCTTTCCTCCTCTCTATTTAACCTTCATAACAATTGTGTGAAAATGACTGAGAAAGAGTGACCATTCAGTGAGTTTCATGGGTGAGTGTGGGGATTCAAACCTCTGTGATTCAATTCTCAGTCCAACATTCTAACCAACTGACCCTACCAGCTCACATACCATCACAAAGGCCTATGGATTCACCACACATCATGGTCAATCCATGGGCTCATGGTGGGGGGCGGGGCATGGAGAAGCCATTGCCCCATGCCTCACATGGTGCGACTTGCCTTATCCCTCATCCTATGGGAGAAGCATTGCCACCTGGCTTCCCTCCATTGCTGGTAAGGCAACATGGGAAAGTACTGTGTTGCTGTGGTGGTGGCATGTACCGCTTCCTCTCCCCTTGCAGCAGGGAGCCTGGCAGGAAGTCCCTGTGCATTATCTAATGGACTCTGTGCTGAAATAGGAGAACAAGTGGAGTATGATGGGCAAGTCAGCCCATGTGATGAGATAGTATGACTAATCCTACTAATACAGAACAAAGTATATCCAGTGAATGTAATCACACATCAAGTTTCATCAAACATCTGAAACTGGTTAGACGCCTTCCAGACCTGGAAATTTTCCTACAAGTTTCAATTGAAAACAGGGCAGATTTGTTTCATTTTACAACTAGCCCACAGTATCTATGCAGTTTTATGTAAGGGACACTTTATTACCCCACTGGATATAATGGGACTTAAGCATCCATGCATTTTGCTATCCATAGAGAGTCCTGGAACCTAACCCCAGTGGGCCCACTGTATTTTATTGTATTGTACCTTTTCCCAGCACAGAAGTCAAGGCAGATTACATTTTTTTAAAGAAAAAGGGCAGCAAAAATGTATTAATACAATAATTAAACAATGCAGTTAAAGGTAAAGGTAAAGGTAGTCCCCTGACATTAAGTCCAGTCATATCTGACTCTGGGGTGTGGTGCTCATCTCCATTTCTAAGCCAAAGAGCCAGCGTTGTCCGTAGACACCTCCAAGGTCATGTGGCCGGCATGACTGCATGGAGCGCTGTTACCTTCCTGCCGGAGCGGTACCTATTGATCTACTCACATTTGCATGTTTTCGAACTGCTAATAACATGCTAAAAACAGTTTTTAAAGGATATATAAAACAACATTAAATAAATATAGCATCAGAAAGGTGAATGAGACAGATAACAAACAGGATCTGGAATGGATATATCACGTGGCTGCAGGCATGTGGTCAGAGCTTGGTAAAGTAACTTTTCAGACCACAACTCCCAGCATTCACAAGCAAGCTGAGCCTGTGTGCCCAAGGGTTCTGGGTGATGTAGTCCAAAATATAACTTTTCCAAGCTCTAGCATGATAGGATAAGGGAGCTGACTGACAAACTGTTAGCAGTGCTTTAGGACTCAAGAAATAGGACAGGGAATCAAAGCCAAAGCATTGAGGCAATAACCAAAGATAAAGACCATACTGGAAATCCTTAATATTCAGGCAAGGACCCAAACAAAACATGAGAAGCCTTTCAAAAACCTCACCAATGCTCAGCTACAATTAATAGGGTGAAGCAAATGTCTTTCCAGTATTCTTAGTTTGAACCACTCACCTTTCCTGGTGGACACAGTCAGAACTAGAAGATCTGGGTTCTGTCTTCCACACAGCTGAATAAAATCCCACATTATCTGCTTTGAACTGGAATATATGGCAGTGTGGACTCAGATAATCCAATTCAAAGCAGATATTGTGAGATTTTCTGCCTTGATATCCTGGGTTATCTGACTGTGTGGAATGGCCCTTAAACAACTCCCACAAAGGCAAAGTAAGAACAAAAACAGAAAATGCTGTGGCCTGGAGAGGTTGTAGAAGTTTGGCCTTGCTCAGACCTGAAACGTAAAGTCACCTCAGAGGATGAGAGAAAGCAAAGCAAGTAAGACTCCTTAGTGGAATCCTGAACTCCTTATGACCCAAAGGATCTTTCACACCTCAAACATGAGAGACACAGGACCACATATCTCACAATCGTATTAACAACACATACAAACTTACACATAAAGCAGTTTTAAACAGCCTGATAAGGGTAAAGGAAAAAGGCCAAGACAACGAACAGAAGGAAAAATCGTACATTAAAGCTAGCACTAATAGATAAATTTACCAATTTATCTGTTTAATGAGGTGCTAAATTTGGAACAAAAAGAAAGGAAGCAGAGTGCAAATGAGGACAAGATGTAAGCATTAGGTAAGAAGGACTATGCAAGCTAATAGCACTATAAGCACCAGAGGCCCTGCTGCAGTAGTACACTAAAGATATTAATACTTTGTTATAAATTCCATAAGATAACACAATTCAGAGAACAGAACATTCCACTTCTTTGATGAAAAAATCTGATACATCTTTCGGTAATTTCTGTTTAAAGGACAATGTGTTCAATTATTAGCTGAAGCACTCTTGTCATGCCCTATGAAGACCCTCACTGTTTACCCCTAGTTAAGCCCTTTTTAGTTAGAGTGATTAATATGTTATGCAGAGTTTCGGGGTGGGGGGGGGGTGTCAGTCTAGACAGCATCTTTGCATTTGAAGCCTCCATCATCCTGCCTCTTTAAGAATTCTCTCCGGGGTGGAACCTCTGGCAAGGCACTTCTGGTTCTTGGAAGAGTCAGCCTCTCCATGACTGGAAGGTGAAGAGAGAGGAAGGTTGGAGTCTATCTCTCAAAGACTTTATCTCTCCTCATAAAAACTTTAGTGAGACCCAGGAGGAGAGAAAGTCTGAAATTCTTGTCAGTTAATAAATTCTTGTTTTTATTCAATTATACAGTCTCTGATCTGTTCTCTGTGCAGCCAGTTCACCTTCCAAGTAGTTAAGATAGCACGGGGGCAGAACAACTCTGATTGAAGAAGATACCTATGCCTAAATTTTAGGACCCTTTTCATCCTACTCCTCATAGAAAATCACCCCATATCTTGACTGGTTGGCCTTTACAAAGGTCCCAAGAGGCCTGCTATGAGGAAATGGCAAAGAAGTCTGTTTCTGCAAACCGAGCTACTAGCATGGGGTGCTTAAAATTGGATCCAATCCCATGCAAGCTGTTTCCTTGCAAGCAGGACTAAATAAATCAGAAACAATTCCAGAGGTCATTAGGGTCTTATAAAGGGCACATGAATGGAAATACTTTCTGTACATTCAACTGTGAGATCATCTGCTTAGGCCCTTACCTCACTAATTCCATTAGATCTTTGAAAAATGGAGTGCTGCTCAGGTCCTCTTCTACTGATATATCTCTGAAATAAGGGAAGGACAAAGTCAGCTTTGAAGGAACACTATGAATGACATTTCAAAACAGAAGGAAAGAATTCTCATTTTGCTTTCTCATCTTAGGTACTGAACATTTTACTCAGTGTGTGTGCATGCCTTTAATAGCCTATCAACTTACGGTCACCCCATAAATTTCATAGGGTTTTCTTACACAATGAATACTCAGAGGTGGTTTTGCCAGCCCGCCCTCTAAAACAATGTTTCTCAAACTGTGCTCTTCCAGGTGTTTTGGACCAGCTCCCAGAAATCCCAGCCAGTTTACCAACTGTTAGGAATTTTGGGAGCTGAAGTCCAAAACACCTGGAGGAGCACAGTTTGGGAAACACTGCTCTAAAATATAGTCTACAGCACCTAGTTTCATCCAAGTAGTAACTCATGCTGATCCTGCTCAGCTCCCAGGATCAGACAGAATCCAGAGGTTAAATCACTGGGCTAAGCAACACATAGCTCACTGGTTCTACCAGCCTTGCAATATGCCACCAACATATGTTAATGATGAAAAAGCACATCACCATGCCTCCCTTAAAAACCCAAGCATTCTTCCCTTTTCTGGAAGAGAAGAAGTCACTCTGCCCTGCTAATCTGTACAGCCCTGTGGTGAAGAGGAGACAATTGCAATGTGGTTGGAGGCAGCTGCAAAGCTAAATGCCACTGATTTCCTTCCAAGCCATGTTTTCCTTGTAAGAGATTTCAAACATACTGAATATCTGTTGAGAAGAAGCCAATGGAAAGGACTGTTTGGAGCAGGGACGTAGTGCCGATTTTTGAAAGGATTCAGCATCCCATTGTACTTCTGTTTGTTTTAAAATGATTTCTCTAGGAGCATTTTGGGTTTTTTTTTAACAAGTACATATTGACTGTCTGAGAACCTGGGAATTTTCATTTTGTAACTATATTATCAAAATCCCCCAGACAGCATAGCTGCTGATCATGATATTTGGAGGACGCTGGAACTTCCAGGATCTGAGCTATTCATAGGCTTGTTTGTTTTGTTTTGTTTTTTGACACACTTACTTTCACTTCCCTGTTCTTCTTTCGTTCTCCATGTAGCAAATTTTACATTATAGTCTCCTCAAGGAGGAAAGTGGGCTTCTTGCACTCTGAAAATTATCTTGTACACTGGTGACTCCAAACCAGTGGTTCCTTACCTTTGGTTGTCTAAATGCTTTGAACTGCAGCTCCAGAAGCCGCAGTCAGTTTAGCCAACAGTCTGAAATTCTGGGAGCTGAAATCCAAAACACCTGGAGGACTAAAGGTTGGGAATAGATGCTCTAAACTAATAATCCATAACTGTTTCAGTCCCCCAGTGAGTTTAGGAAGAGGGGGGAAAGGGTGGGAGGAAGCCAAGAAACAAAAAGGAAATGATACATAAAGCAGATGCTTTTCATTACCTGATGGTGCTGACATTGTCATCATGGTAATAACAGCGCAACCAGTTGATAGAGCCTTCTTCTTGTGGGAGGTCTTTAATGACAGTCACAAAAGCGCACGGAAAAATGCCAGTGGCATCATTGACAGTTCCCTGAAAGAAGAAAAACAGAACACACCTCTTGAGGAAGGAAGAAGGATTGTATCTCTTTTCTTGTAGGAGATGAAGGTGGAAAATGTCATTCTCTGACAGTCCAGAACAATTACTCAATAATCCTATGGTGACATTGAACAAGAAACAATAACCTGGTAGAACCGTAGTTCAGGAAGCTTTTAATCCAAGGCACATGTGTTCTTAAAACTTTCAGTTATGTTTTATTCTATCATATTGAACAAGCTAGTGTTGCAGCTGATTTTTATTGCACACAAAGTCATCAGAAAATATCTAAGAAAGCACAGCTGCCTCTGGGACAAGGTCATTTGTAAACAATATCATCTCAAAGGCTAGCACAGAAAAATCTTATCATTCTTGTTGGTTAGATGAAACACATAAATATATCATAAGTTTGGTGCATCCACAATATTTATTTATTTATTCATTCATTCATTTACTGTAATAATATAATCCGCACTTCTCACCCTGCAGAGGACTCAGGGTGGATTACAATGCACATATACATGGCAAGCATTCAATGCCCTGTAGACACACAACATATATGGACAGACACAGAGGCAATTTAACATTCCATCTTTTTCGGCTTCATGAGGGTATGCTTGGTTCTGGCCACAAGGGAAGCTGCTGCTTCACTCTCCACTTGTGACACCAGATCCTTTGATGGAGTACTTCCTCATTTTTCTGCACATTGCTGGAAGGTTTTTAATTAGCCTCCATGCATAAAGTGGTACCCAAATTTCCTACTTCAACTGCCTTTTTGGGTTACATAGGTCAACAGCAGGCTGGACTATTAATGGTTGGAAGCTTACTCCATCCTGGGCTGGCTTCGAACTCATGAACTCTTGGTCAGTAGTGGTTTAATGCAGCTGGCTACTAACTAGCTGCACCACAGTTCGGGCCATAAATAAATGTGGCACAAATGAAAGATCTATAAAGGAGGTGCTCTTCGGGGGTACATCTCACCTAGACTTGTTATCAAAGCATAACAGACTGATATTCAGCATTTTGTGTTGCTATCTAAATTGACAGAGGAAATGTACCACCCAATTAAAAGTGGGAAGCATACAAGCTTAGTAAACACTAGAATTTAAATTTGTGATATTTACCTCAAACCAGTCCTTGTTGATCTTGCTGAGTAAATAGATCAGGTCTCCCTTCTTGAAGCTCAGTTCCAGTTTTGTGGAGCCCGTAAAATCAAATAGTGCCTATCCAACATATCCCAACAGTGAAAGATGAAATAACAGCACTGAAGAATTTGACCCAGTATCAGCTCCCAGAAGAAAAAATATACACACCAGATTCCACTCTTTGAAAATTATTATGGGAGTATCTGTTAACTTGAATCATAAATCCCAGAAATACTTTACACTCCACACTTAATATCTATAATGTTTGTTTTGTGGCTGACATCTGTATTATTCCAAATAAAAAAGTGGCAAATTTCTCTGCATTGACAACAATGCTGCCAGAGCATCTTGTAAGCTAACACAAAACTAGGATGCCTGAATAGCAAATAAGGAGAAAAATTTTCATGTCAGATGGTCTCTGATTTCATTAAATAAAATAAAGCAAATGACCAGATACCAGAATGTGGAGTTTTGTTTCCTAGTTTGCTTACACCTATCATATGTATTCATCAGGTCTCATTTTTTAAATTCCCCAATGCACACCTCAAACTGAAGCTCCTTTTGCACAGATAGTATGCCTGATTCAAATATACTGGGTTCTCTTGAGATTATGTTAAAGGATACGAACAAAACAGGAGTAGCCAGCTTTGCTAGCTAGAACACTAACTTGAAAAACAGAGGCTACGTTCTGCAAAGATGCTGTTTTCATGCTAGAAATTTGTTTTCTGGGATTATATTATTTTCTGTGATGAAAGTACTATTTGTTTCTGATTTGCTTTTTTGCATATGATAGCCTCCAAGCTGCTAATAATTTCTGAAAACTGTAGAAGTTATTATTATTATTATTATTATTATTATTATTGCTACAGTAAGAGGAAAATTGGAAAATTATTCATTCTTCTCCATGAGAACAAAAATTCTGATTTATATGATGTACAGCAAAGTACTCACTTCAGCACGTGGGGCTGCCATTCGGTCAAAGCTGGGTTCTTGAGGGCACATGCTTTTGCTGTCATAAAGTTGAGAGAGAGAAATATTTCATTGGCTCTACTGAAAACAGGTCAATTATTCCCAGGAATGATTGGAAGTTTTGTGTCTGTAATGGAGTCTCAGTGGAAAAATATACTCACACTCGGCGAGTGCGTGGGCGAAGCCTTCGCAGCCCCTGAGGAGTCTGCTCACTGTCAAAGTCTGACTGATAGAAGAACAATCGGACAACTTCATCTAGCAGCACCCAAGAAGGCAGGCTAAGCAATTTCTGTGTTAAACCAAAACAGAGAGAGCAAGGTATATTTCCTTTTATGATCTTCACTCTAGTGCTTTATAGACATTTTCTCTGCATGTGTTTGGGAATGCTCTCCAACCAGTTGCACCAACATTAAGGCCAAAAAACCCATACATTTTAAGAGCAGCTAGAAAGATGTTGATGGCCTACAGTTTAGGGATGCAATTCTTCAATATGGCTCATGTTTAAAACATGGCTCATGTTTAAAAGGAATCAATAAGGAATTTTAGGAATTTTCTTTCAGGTGTGAGAAGGTCTTCAAAAATTGCATTGTTATCAAAGCATTCTTACAATTCAGGACTTATTCTGCACAAAATTCACACATGGTTGTTTTGAGAAGGAAATAATATTTTCTAAGCAGAAAATAATATTCCTGTGAAGCAATATTATTTTCTGCACAGAAAATATTTCATGTACAGAAAATCTTGTTCTCTATACATATTACTCACATGCAAATTTTGCACAGAATGCATCCCAAATGGAAGAATTACAACAGTTTAGGATTATTCTCCAAAAGGTTTCTCAGCATTCAAATATGAGGGGTGGGGGTTGATATTCTTCAAATCAATTCTACTACAGCATTGGGAATTAGACTGGCACAGAAGGTTTAAAATTGTATAAAATGGACAATAAGATTGGTGAGTATGAGACAAGTCATAGAATCATAGAATCAGAGTTGAAAGAGACCTCATGGGCCATCCAGTCCAATCCCTTGCCAAGAAGCAGGAAAACTGCATTCAAAGCACCCCCGACAGATGGCCATCCAGCCTCTGTTTAAAAGCTTCCAAAGAAGGAGCTTCCACCACACTCCGGGGCAGAGGGTTCCACTGCTGAACGGCTCTCACAGTCAGGAAGTTCTTCCTAATGTTCAGATGGAATCTCCTTTCTTGTAGTTTGAAGCCATCGTTCCGCGTCCTAGTCTCCAGGGAAGCAGAAAGCAGCTTGCTCCCTCCTCCCTATGACTTCCTCTCACATATTTATACATGGCTATCATGTCTCCTCTCAGCCTTCTCTTCTTCAGGCTAAAAATGCCCAGCTCTTTAAGCCGTTCCTCACAGGGCTTGTTCTCCAGACCCTTGATCATTTTAGTCACCCTCCTCTGGACACATTCCAGCTTGTCAATATATCTCTTCAATTGTGGTGCCCAAAATTGGACACAATATTCCAGGTGTGTTCTAACCAAGGCAGAATAGAGGGGTAGCATGACTTCCCTGGATCTAGACACTATACTATTGATGCAGGCCAAAATTCCATTGGCTTTTTAGCCGCTGCATCACTTTGTTGGCTCATGTTTAACATGTCCACAAGAATCCCAAGATCTTTTTCACACGTACTGTTCTCGAGCCACACATCCCCCATTCTGTATCTTTGCATTTTGTTTTTCCTGCCTAAGTGGAATATCTTGCATTTGTCACTGTTGAACTTCATTTTGTTAGTTTTGGCTCATCTCTCTAATCTGTTCAGATCATTTTGAATTCTCCTCCTGTCCTCTGGAGTATTGGCTATCCCTCCCAATTTGGTGTCATCTGCAAACTTGATGATCATGCCTTCTCACCCTTCATCTAAGTCATTAATAAAGATGCTGAACAGGACCAGGATGGAACCCTGTGGCACTCCGCTCGTCACTTCTTTCCAGGATCCATTGGTGAGCACCCTCTGGGTTCGTCCACTTAACCAATTACAGATCCACCTAACTGTAGTTTTGCCCAGCCCACATTTGACTAGTTTGTTTGCCAGAAGGTCATGGGGGACCTTGTCGAAGGCCTTACTGAAATCCAGGTATGCTACATCCACGGTATTCCCCACATCTACCCAGCTTGTTAAAGTGATATACCAGTAAAACAGCTCTAGCATTTCAAGCTGTAATTTACCTTTGAATCTCCCTGGTCTACTTGTGCCAGAGGTCTAAAAAATGGTAGCACAAACAAATTTTAAAACATCCTTAGTTTTCACTACGTGAATGGATGAGCACAGAATTATTTCCTACTATTAGCCTAATATTAGCAGGTAGCAGTGACTCCCTGCTTGATGCAACAATTTGTTTTCAGAATTAACCTTTACCTTCATGTATATGTTGAGTCCAGGGATTCGGCTGTCTGCGATCTCTCTCTTTGCACCTACATAAACTTTTCCTGGAAAGCACCAAAGCGAACCAAAGGAATTGAAGAGGCATTGTCATGGAAAAGAAAGAGATTAAAAAGATATAGCAGGGTTCTATGCCTAAGGGCCAATTGTTTTCAGAAATGCAATGACTTTATAGTTAGAAGCATCATAGGTAAAAGGTAAACATGACTGACATTAAGTCCAGTCATGTCTGACTCTGGGGTGTGGTGCTCATCTCCATTCCTAAGCCGAAGAGCCAGCGTTGTCCGTAGACACCTCCAAGGTCATGTGGCCAGTACCTTCCCGCAGGAGCAGAACCTATTAATCTACCCACATTTGCATGTTTTCGAACTGCTAGGTTGGCAGAAGCTAGGGCTGACAGCGGAAGCTCACACCGCTCCCCGGAATCGAACCTGCGACCTTTCGATCAACAAGCTCAGCAGCTCAGTGCTTTAACCCACTGCGCCACCGGCAGAGGGCAAAGTTCAGCCTTAAAGATGTTAGTGGACTGCAAATTGTCCTTAGTCTGCATTGTGAGAAGTGAGGGGGTCATGGGAGTTACCAACCAATATTATATGGCGCACATGAAGTTTGCCATTGCTATGCTACAGTAATTGTTGTAATTTAATTCTATTTTAATATTTATTATGTCTATGTATTTAATTGCATAATTTTTTAAAAATAATTTTATTAATAACACACAGATAGAATACTGACAATATAATAAAAAATTAAAAACACATATGTGGAAAAGAATTCAAAGGGAAAACAGAGAATGAGAAAAAAAAGAAAGGATAAGAAAAGCGAGCGAGAAAAAGAGAGTGCATATATATTGACTTCCATCTACTTCATGGTGTTGTATTAACCTTTCATAGTGTCTCTTCTTTGCATCCCTTTTCTCTGTAAACTGCTTTTTTCTTATATCTTCTTTCTTATTTATGTTATTAATTTCATCTTTTCACTTTTCAGATAATCCTTAATCAGTTGCCAATCTGTCTGGGTTTTTGGTCTTCCTTGGTTCATTGTTGTCAAATATGTCAGTCTGTACATATTCATAATTTCCATTATTTTCAATAACCATTGATCAGTCGAAGGTAATTCTTTAGATCTCCAATTTCTAGCATAGACTAACCTTGCTGCTGTTACTAAATAGTTTAACAACATCTCTTTATTTTTTTCATTTTCTATATCTAGCATTTTCAGATGGAAATATTTTGGTTCCATTTTAAACTGTATATGTAGCATTTTCTGCATTCTAGCATGAATTTCTCTCCAATACTTCTTAGCATTTTCAATTATATAATTTTTTGAGATTGTGACCCACTTTTGGTCTTGATTCCTGAGATTCCTGAGATAAATGTGGGGTAAGATAATAATAATAATGAAAATCACTTTCCATTCTCAAGGGACAAACATACAGTTTGAACTTACTCAATTGCTTCAGTCCTGCTCTCTTTTGAAAATGTGCAGTCAGCCTTCCACATCTGAGGTTTTGACTTTTTCAGATGTAATTATTCACAGATTTGATTAAACATTCTTTCTAGGGATCTTTATTCCATCTCAGTTCTAATAGAAATTGACCACAGAGTCCAGATAGAGAAACTAGAGATTCCTAAACAGATATCTTCTCAGAGAAAAATGGGGGGGGGGGGGTCTGCACATCAAAGATGGGGGCGAGGAGGGTGGCTAAATGTAATTATTATTTAGCTACTGAGAATTATTCATTGCCTGATGAAATAAATAAATACATAAATAAAGTTTTTCTTCATCAACTCCCCCCCCCCCCCCCCCGGCCCAGAGCAGACGAACAAATAAAAATAACCATTGATGCCAGTTTTAAACCTGTTACAACAGCAGATTTATTAGTGAAGCATGAGAACAAAAGGAATTTGGGGATTACCTGGCAAAACAGGAAGCATGCAGGTAAAGCGGCTGTTTTTACTTTCAGCACCGTATCTTTCCTCTAGCTTGGTATGCAAGTTGTAAAACTGACGGTACCGGCGGAAGATCATGTACCTGCCTCCACCTTTTGTTTTCACCTCAATCACAAATACCTGGAAAAGAAAATGATATGATATGAGCCCCTGATTCCTTTTTTTAAAAGAATTCAGGCAATATACCAGGGAAAGCATCTATCTGAAATCTTAGGGAAGGAACATTCAAGCTGATGCCCTCTGGATGTTCTGCACTATTATTCCCTAAACCTCAACCAGCATGGCCAATTATGAGGGATTATGAGAGTCCTAGTCCACAATCTGCATTGGACATCGTGTTTCCCACCCAAAGAAATGTTATCTGAGGAGGTAACAGGAGGTTAGGAGTAACAGAAACTAAATTTAGGAAAGCTTGTAATTTTAACACAGGGAAACAAATGTTAAAAATGCAGATACTTTCCATTGCATCTCCCTCTATATGTGGTGTTTTCCACACCCCTATGGAAAGTTCCTCCTTCTTGGTGTTATTTGCCATTGAAATCAGCTTCCACATAGGGCATTCATATGAATGAGACCTCCAAGAGCCCCAGTCTTCAACAGCTTTGCTCAGGACTTGCAAACTCAGGATTATGGGTTCTTATATTGAATTACTGGTAATCCGTTTGTAGTGCAGTGCTCCTCTTTTCCTGCTGTCTTCCATTTCCCCCAGTATTATCAACTTTTCTAGTGAGTCATGTAATTTCAAGATATATACAAAGTACACTGATACACTGAGAACTGGGAAGCCCTGGCCCTTGAGCGCTCCAGCTGGAGGTCAGCTGTACCAGCAGTGCTGCAGAATTTGAAGAGGCACGAATGGAGGGCGAAAGAGAGAAACGTGCCAAGAGAAAGGCATGTCAAGCCAACCCTGACCAGGACCGCCTTCCACCTGGAAACCAATGCCCTTACTGTGGGAGAAGATGCAGATCAAGAATAGGGCTCCACAGTCACCTACAGACCCACCTGAACACTGATCCTGGAAGACTATCCTACTCGGCCAACAAGGGATCGCCTAGAACTGGGGCTATTGTACAAAGTACAATAGCCCCAGTTTTGTCATCTTGACTTCTAAGGAGAGTTCATGCCTGATCTGTTCTAGAGCCCATACATTGGAAAGCCCACCACTACAAATGAAATACTTTCTTCAAGTCTTCTGTTTCTCCTGCTTGTTTGAGGGGTTTTTTGTAGATGATGAAAAAAGTAGCAGGGAAAATAGGTCTCTGTATAGAAGTGTGGAGACCCTCTGTCAACTCATAAAATTACGTGAATGTGGCAGATGACATGATCAAAGCAGCATCTGGAAGCACTTATAGTAAACGTAAGTTTTCCATTCAATGCTGTCTATGGAAACTCACTGCATTATTGGGAAAACAAATTTCTCAGCATATTGAGAGTTTCCATACGCTACACAGTCATAGCAGTTCGATACCAATTTAACAGCTATGACTCAATACTGTGAAATCCTATGATTTGTAGTTTGCTTGTAGTTTAAGTATTGGACTATGATTCTGAAGACCAGGGTTCAATTCCCCATTTGACCATGGAAACCCATTGGGTGACTTTGGACAAGTCACACATTTTTAGCTATATAAAATCCTGTGATAGGTGTGCCTTAGGACACAATAAGTCGGAAATGATTTGAAAGCACATAAAAGCAACATAGTACTAGTACAGTATAATCCACTATAGAATAGTATAGTATAATCTGCTATAATTCATAACAGTGCCCAAGAGCTCTCTAACAAATAATTATAAGCACTTGACTAAACTATAAATACTAAGATAAGATACTGTAGTGATAAAGCTATAATGTTGTCACCAGATTTACACATAACAAAAACAACTAATTTCTTTATCCTTAAATAAAAGCAGGGGGTAGTCAGACTTGTTTACTTAGTGCTAAACTCTGGATTAGTGTTGAATCAGGCAGTTGACTGAGGATTATTGAATATTTATCCTAAAATGCCTAAAGATCAAGTTATAACATTCAACGCATATACTGATTCAACAGTGTATTCAACACATACAAGATTAACTACTTTGGCCACATAATAAGAAGACAGGAAAGCTTGGATCAAACAGGGATGCTGAGAAAAGAGGAGCTGATCAAGGGCAAGATGGATGGGTGATATCTTTTAAGTGACTGGCTTGACTTTGAAGAAACTGGGAGTGGCCATGGCCCACAGGGAGCTCTGGCGTGGGCTGGTCCATGAGGTCATGAAGAGTTGGAAGTGACTAAATGAATAAACAACAAACACATACACTGACATTCTGTTGGTGGGGACCAACTGGAGTAGACATTCAATCAATTATTGGGATAAGGCAACATAAAAGTAGATTAAATTGATTCAATGATTCTACTCTAGTTTACATGAACAATAGGCTTTAAGCCATAGTGTGCAGATTTATTATTATTATTATTATTATTATTATTGTGCTGTCACGCGCTGGGCTCCTATAAAAGACTATAAACTGGACTTAATTTCTATGAGCTCAACGGGACGCCGGGGTTGCCTCAGAGAGAGGTTTTTGGGATTTTCCTGAAAAGATGGGCTCCAAAGTCTTTAAAGATGCAACAAAATCTTTATTACTGAACAAATAACAAGGTTTCAACGATTGGATTCAAAGTTTTCTTAATAAACTGTTGGCTTCTCGATCTTGCCCCCAAGGGCAGGCAACTGTTCCTTCACTGTTGGGAAAATCCCCGACCTCTACCCTGGGCAATCTGTCTTCTCTTCTGGTGGCGTGGGGCCCCTACACCCGGTCCAATCTGCGTTGTGGTTGCCGCGAAGGGCCCTTACCAAACAGAGACCTTTGCAGAACTTCCAGGAGGAGGAAGATGTTCACTTCCCAGTGACGGCTGGCTGAAGCACTGTGGGACTGGGTCCCTAGCAAGAGAGCTTAGAGGCTGTAAGTTCCTCAGCAAACTGTAAAGTCCCCAGCAAAGGCTGTGCTGAGACTGTATATCCCTGGCCAAGCTATGGGGCTATTTCTCCCCGGCCAAGCTGTAAATGATGAAGCCTTTTACAGGAGGTCCTGGTTTAAGTCCTGTAAGAAAGACTTCTCTGTGTGGACTGACCTAAAATGGCTCATATTCCCTCCAAAACCCAAAAAAGGGTCAGAACTAGGGAATCTAATGATAATTGACAGGTCATTGACCCAATAACTGCAAAGTAAGGAAAGCCATCTAACTGCAAATGCATAGAACTTTAAAAAGCATACAACAGTCAACAAATAGCAACAAATAGCAAGATAAGATGGAGCTCCTGGTACGGCCGTACCAGAACAATTATTATTATTATTATTATTATTATTATTATTATTATTATTATTATTATTTCTTGCCCACCTGTCCTCACAACTTGAGGCAGATTACACCTAAAAACATTCTCTAAAATAAACATATTAAAACATATTTCTATAAGACATATATTCAAATACATAAAACAGAGATTAAACACAAGATGCAAGTTTAAAATTCATAATTAAAACTGTCTGAGAAGGTCTGCCAGAAAAGATAGGTCTTCATGTGTGTCTTAATTGACAGCTGATCTAGCTGTCAGAGCTCTTCTGGCAGGTTGTTCCACAATTGTGGGGCAACAGGTGAAAAGGTCCTCTTGGTGATGGTGGGCAGTCTGATTCTGGAAGGCTGTAGCAGATGTTTCCCCCCCCCCCCAAAGGACCTCAGAGTTCAGGGTAGATTGTGCAGAAGAAGGCGATCCTGTAGGTGACCTGGACCCAAACCATGTAGGGCTTTGTACTTTGCCCAGAAAGTAATTGGCAGCCAGTGGACTGACTTTAAGTTATGTATAATATGTTCACTCCTCGATGTTCCTGTAACCAATCTGGCTGCTGCATTTTAAACCAACTGGAGTTTCTGAACTTGGTACAGAAACCAAATAAAGCACATTACAGAAGTCTAACCTTGAGGTTACCAGCACATGCACTACCATCTTAAGGTCCTCCAAATCTAGGAAGGGGTGCAACTGGCAAATCAGTTAAAGCTGATAGTAAGCACTCCTGACCGCTGCATCTACCTGGACTGAAATTTGAAGGGACAGATCCAGGAGCACTCCCAAGCTGCAAACACAGTCTTTTAGGAGGAGAGTAACCCCATCCATAACTAGTCGACACACCTCAATCCCCAGATTAGGACCTTTGATGGCAAGCACCTCTCTTTTGTCTGGGTACAGTTTCAATTTGTTTTTCTTCATCCAGCCCATTACCTCCTCCAGGTATTCATTCAGAGGAGACTCGCTATTCTTAACTGAAGCTGTTTTTGAAGGCATGCAGAAATATATTTGGGTATCATCAGCATACTGATAGCATCCTAGCTCATGCTTTTTTTAAACTGTAAATATATATGACTCTACTCCAGATCAGGAAAAGAAGTTTATTTTAAAACAAAACCAGATAGAGGAAGGCTTACATCTCCCTGACTTGTACATACTGTTTCTGATCCAGGGATATGTTTTTACTTTGGAGTGAAAAGATAATATTCTTAGGCTGCAGCTATTTCTTTAATGTAGCAGGCTGTTCAATTTCAAGAATCAGTGATCACACATTCAGAGTGGGTTGTGACACCTACTGCTGTGAAACTCATGGGAAATGTCTCTCTTGTGCAATAATGGATACACCCTGTTTACTCATAAAGCAAATATGTCCTATACATTAATTCCACTACCTGCTCTTCTGTAAAATAGATATCAAAGTGAACTCATCTTCCCTTACATAGTAACTGGTGAAGCCCCTCTTCTCTTCAATATCTGCAATATTGGCCGAAACAGCTACATCATCTGGAAGCTGGTCAAAATCACTGAAAGGCAAGAAAAGAGATTACTCTCGAAAACTATGATGTTTACTATGGTGGTGATCTGATGTTACGCAATTGTAAGGGAAATTATTAGATTTGTAACATGACTTATGAAATAATAAAAGAAAGACAACACAGTATGACCCCCATAGCTGCAGGTTTCATTTACCCATGTTTGATAAAATATGTTCTCTCTAGCCATTTTCTTGGTCCTCAAGGCAATTCTGTCATATGCTTCCACCATAAGCTTCTGGTGTTGCTGCAAGAAGGTCCTCCATTGTGCATGTGGCAGGGCTCAGAAGCACTCCAAGTGGCCAGATACTGGTCAAAGAACATTTAATTAACTACCAAACTCACAAATTTTGTATTTTGTCTGTTTGTTTGCTTTGTTCTGTTAGTAATGTAATATAATTCACTGGTTGCCCTGACATGACAAATAAAAAAAAAAACCATAAGCTGACTATAGAATTGCACTGAAGGAGCTAGGTTGGATCTACACTGTCCTGTATCCCAGAATCTGGTCCTAGATTATCTGCTTGTTCCAGATTATCTGGCAATGTAGAGTCATATAATCCAGTTCAAAGCAGATAATCTGGGAACAGATCCTGGGATATAGGGCAGAACAGATCCACCCTTAGAGATGCCTAGAGATGTATTCTTTAGTCTTACAGGAGTCTATGGTACAATTTTGATGAAAGTTATTCATTCATTAAGGTTCACTCTTGGTTAATTCTCTCACACCAGAAGCGATCTGCAGTTTCTCAAGTCACTCCTGACATGAAAAAACCCCCAATATTTTTGCGTATTCATGTGAAATCATGAAATATATCCCCTGCAGATAAAGGGGCTGTAACATAAGAGCAAACACTTTTTAAAATGCAATTCAAGAATGTTGCATAGCATACAGGCCACTTTTGGGCATATCTTTTTCTGTAGCCCCTAGGTGGTCCCCTTCATGTTGCTGAAATTGCTGCCACTCCCAAAAATTTCCACTATAGACTGTTTTTGTCTTCTCTCCACTCAAGCAGAAGCACCAAAATAGGGCCTTTCCTGTGGTTAGTAGATTTGTCTACTCTTAACTGCTCACAGCCCAACAATCAATAAAAACTGTCTCCTATTGTCTGTCCTTTCCACCACATTTTTCTCTACTTCAACAGAATCCCATGAGATACTTGGCTATATGCCCACAAAGTTCTCTTTGACACAGAAGGAAAGTTTGCATGCTCTCACAGGGATCTGTCATATGAGAGGTAATTCTGTCACCTACTTCCTTAGTAAAGCTACCTCAGTTGATCCCAAATTATGGTGGCAACACTGTGGTTTCCCATCCACCCAAATGAAATGGGGCCACAAAGTGGAATCCACGACATGCAAGTGTGGAGAAGAGCAAACCACTGACCACCTATTACAATGCAGTCTGAGCCTGCTACATGCGGCAACACCAGAGGCACTCCAAGTGGCCAGATACTGGTCAAAGGACATTTAATCAACTACCAAGTTTGCAAACTTTGTGTTTTGTCTTTTTGTTTGTTTGTTTTGTTAAAAATGTAATACAAATATCTGGTTGCTCCTGACACAATAAATAAATAAAAATCCCCCCAAATGATAGGACCAGGGAAAGTAAACAAAGATTTTGAAGCATCAGCCCAGTATACAAATGTCTATTTTGGTGTAAAATATGCACCAAGGGAGTTAGAGGCAAAGCATAGAAGTGTGCAGGAGAAAGCATTGGGAAGACTCACCTCTCACCCCGCAACTGCCTGGGAAGAGACATTCTTCTGGTTCGTTACAGTGCAACAGTTCAGAGGTGGACCAAAGAGATGAATAATCAGTTCCCTTCTCTGTACCCCTCACCAGAAGCAATGGTGACAGTTTCCAAGGTCACCTCTCTGCTTTGATCAATGTGTTCCACATTTACGGCAAGACTTCAAAGATCTCTGCTGTACTGAATACTTCTCTGTTTTCTGACAATGTGTGTTTTCTTGGTTTACCCCACCCCTGTCTGATTGAGGAAGTGCAAGTGAAAGCAGAGGCCTTTTGAAACAGAGGTCATGCATGTATAGCAACACACCTGCCAACAGTTTGTGGCTAAAACTAGAAACATACTATTAGACCCCAATTTTCCAACTGCCCAGCCCCATTGCTACATATTTAGTAGTACTGAATGAAAAGCCATTGTTAATTTATTCTGCCTTTCCCTGTCCTGCACTGATTTAAATAAAAAGGGTAATGAGGTTTTTCATTTCATCCTATTGTCTCTTACTATTTGAAATACAAACAAATGTAGTACCTATGGGATCATTATTTATGGTTTCACCTATTGACATGTCTAAATTATTATATGTCCTCCAAATAATTTTATAATATGCTTGCATCAGAGGTGACCAGAGTTGCTCTGGATGGCATGTTTTAAAAACTTTATTCAGGTTAACATGATTGTGAACCACATTAACCATAGCCATGGGTTGCTCTGAATTCTCCACAAGAATCCAGAGCAAATCACAACTTTGGACTCATGTAAGCAGTTGGACTGTTTCTGAAGTATAACCAGCTACAACTGTTTCTATAGCCATTCTGTATTCCCCAGACTTAGATGGCCCAGGGACATGAATAACACATACTGTGCCCTTCCTGTTCTCATTGTAATGGTAGCCAGAGGACACGCCATGGCAGGCACCTGTTACCACCTAAAATGACAGCAGCATCAGGTAAATCACAGAAGGGAGGAGGCTATTACTCCTCTTCCCCCTCCCCTTTCGCACATTGGACTGCAGCTCCAGATGATGAGACACAGACACAAATCTCAGGTTTAGGCCCTGAGATCTCCAGGTCTGGTATAGGACTGGCCAGGCAACTCTATCCACCACCCATGTAGGTAATGAGGCTCCCTCTGTCAGCTCAGCTCCAGTTCCTCATGTGGGGACATGAAAGAAGCCTCCCACAAGGATGGTAAAACATTTATTTATTATTTATTTATTTCAAAGTTTTATATACCTACCTTCTCACCTCTTTGAGGGACTCAGACCGGTTTCCAATCATAAAAACACATACAATTGGTAAAACATCATAGTTCATATTACAATAACATATTAAAACAACAAATACATTTAAAACTACAGTGGTCAGTCGTCAAACTAAAATCGATTATACATCATCTTCCATCCAAATCTTGGGGTGTTGTCTCATTCATCGAAACATCAAAACATCCAGGCGTCCCCTGGGCAACGTCCTTGCAGGTGGCCAATTCTCTCACACCAGAAGATTGTAAGATTCACTGACAATAAGATTCACTCATAATACCATTCACTCGCAATACCATGACTGGCAATAAGATTCACTCAAAATACCATGGGTCTATCCAGCTATGATATCTGGAAGAAGAAATTGTTCGGGAGGGAAATAATATTCAAAAATATTCGAGTCCTGGACTGATGAGAATCTTTATAATTTTGGGACCTTTTCTGTGTAAAATTTGTATGTGCTTATTCTATATATAAAACAACTTCTGATCTGTAAACAGCATTTTCTGTGTGAAAAAAGTTCTGCACAAAAAAAGCCCTGCATGTGAATTTTGCACAATTAACTCCTGAATTGCAAAAAGGCTTTGCAAACTGCATATTTTTAGTGAGACAAAAAAAGTTGAAATTCTTCATTGCTTTCTTTGAGAAAAAAATTAGGCCAGTCTTAGGGCCCTTCCAAACAGCCATATAACCCAGAATATCAAGACAGAAAAGCCCAAAAGATTTGCTTTGAACTGGCTTATCTGAGTTCACACTGCCACATATTCCAGTTCAAAGCATAAAATGTGGGATTTTATTCAGCTTTGTGGAAGGGGGCTTACTTCGCTATCAATTAAGGAACAATTGCTATGCCTGGCACTTACAGAAATGAGAATTTAACATTTAGATATCCTAACCTGAGCTCCTGAAAAAGAAGACTGCTCCTGGGGAACAAAAGTGTTCAGAGAAAAGGCAAAGGAAGTGATCGGCAAGGAGACTTTGTCAACATTGTGGTTACATTACAGCATAGGTTGGCATTTCCTGCTACAATCCTAACTGCCATCTCAAACATCCTACTGTTTCTTCATTCTTATGTCTTTGTGTGTGTGTGTGTGAGAGAGAGAGAGAGAGAGAGAGAGAGGAGCAACTTGAGAAATTGGAAGTTGCTTCTGGTGTGAGAGAATTGGCCATCTGCAAGGATATTGTCCAGGGGATGCCTGGATGTTTTGATGTTTTACCATCCTTGTGGGAGGCTTCTCTCATGTCCCCGCATGGGGAGCTGGAGCTGAGCGGACAGAGGGAGCTCATATGCATTATCCCCCGATTCGAACCTCCAACATGTTGGTCTTCAGTCCTGCCAGCACAAGGGTTTAGCCCATTGTGCCACCAGGGGCTCTAATTCTTATGACTGAAATGTTACTTCTTTTATATGTTTGTATTCATGTGCACATTCATTACACATTCAACAGATTTTCTTTCTCTTTTCTCATGTTTTATATTTGGAAATTATAGATTATTTCAAACTTTTAGAGATCTCTCCCAATGCTCTACTTTCTCTTTTATATGTTCCTCTGCGAATTTCATGGATGCACAGAGAATGACGTGTAAATGAAATGTTTAAAAATGCTAATCACATGTTTTTAAAGAAGATGCTTCCAATTGAACAGGACATTATATAAGAAACAAGATCATTATAGAACATTCAAAACATGAGAGGCCAAACAATTAAACAAAGCCAGCTGAAACAGATAGGCAACATGAATGAATGTTCTTGCTGCAACAGTAGTCAACACATGTGCCACAAACCCAGGTTTATGTTACACACACACACAAGGGCCAGGGGAAGATTGTGACACTTCAGTTTCTGCTGCCATAATTTGAGAGATTATGTTGAGAACATGGCATGTAGGGAAGAATTCTTTATGTGAACATATTCCATTCTATGCAAAGGTGTGCAGAGCAAAATTACAGAATTTATACTATCATAGCAGTGTGATATCACTTTGACTGTTTTGGTTTCAAAGCATGAATCTATGCTATGAAGTCTAACGATTTATAGTTTGGAAGATATTTTGAATTTTCTACTAGAGATTTCATTGCAGAGGATCTGAACAGGGTAGATATACTTAGCATGAATTCCATGGGAAAAGCAGAGGAAACAAAGGAACAGCATGATGTTAAAAATGAGGATTTATACAAGGCCAACCTGGTGTGAGATTAGTCCAGGTTTGAGGCTCTGTAAAATCTACAAAGAAAAATTCAGCTGCTAAAATTCAAGGAATCCCAAGGGAAGTGTGTGTGCTTTATCTATCTGATTCTATAATGAAAGCTGTTAGCCTTTTAGGTGGTGCAAGGACCTGCTATTTTTATTTTGATTGACTAGCATGTCTACCTACTCTGGAAGTACATTTATCTAGGACACACACTTGTATAGTTTGGTGCCACACTTCTAACTTTATTGCATGAGGCAGGCAAAGCAACACTGAAGTTGGACTGCTATCTTTGGTCCTGCTGCTAGTTTGCCTCCTCTCCATGGTTAACTTGTCCCCCACAAAATCCACCAATAGCTTGTCATCCCAAAATGATCTCCTTACCTGTTTTATAGGATGAGTCCATCTCATTTCTGTGTCAGCTTGCCATCAGTGCTACCTGGAGATGGGATTCTCTTTCTCTTCCCACCCCTCCATCTTCACTTATTCCCAAACTATCTGTTTTGTGTTTATTTAATATTTTGTCATAAAGTTTGCCTTTTTTGTTATTCATTGCTCACATTTACTTAATACAAATTTTAAAATATAGAGCAAAAAATATGGAGCAGCAGAAATGCAGATTATGCAGTCTATTTGTGGGATCACCACAGACTTCTGAATTGGCTCAGTTGTACAAATGAAGAGAGAAGTAATATCAAAGATGCTCCTCCTGGTATGTATCCACTATGAAAGCCAATGGAATAATGGCTTAATGGCATAAAGTCCTAGGATTGGAAGAGTCTTTTTTTAACCTAAGATAGCTAGCTCCTTGTCCAGTCTGATGGATTTAAACTTCAATTGTTATACGTTTCTACTTTGCAAAATGTTCTGATCACATGCATAATTTCAGTAATATTTACAACTTTGTATAACACACTATTGTTATTCACTTTTATATCCCACTTTCCTTACACTAATGAGCACATAAGCCTCATATAAAATTCCTATACAGTCTGTCATTGAGGCATTGGCCACATCCCAGGATATGCTCAGGATCCACAGCACTGCTACAGTATGTGTCCTCAGACCTTGGACTTAAAATAACAAGTGGAGGTAGGATGGATTGTAGAAAAATGGCCTCAAAAATCAAATTCAGAGACAACTAGCTCACCACTAGGCTTGTGCACAGATTCAGTTTGGCTGGTACCCTTTGGCTATTCCAGGTTGTTTGGCCAGCCGTAACGGTAAGGGCTCAGCCACCTTGTTTCTTTCAGCTGAAACGGGCCATTCGGCACCTGATCACAGCTCCTCCTATCCTATTTGGGATTATGTGATGAGTGAAGAGGCTGCCGCATACTAACCTGGGGCTTCCCTGCCTATTGGATAGAATCAGGATAGAAAAACGCTATGACTTGTCTTACGCAAGATGTGTCTATTTAATGGGGCAAGTGCCTCCATTGTTCTCAGTTGCGTCCTGGTTCTAGAGAGGTGCCTCCATCTAATTGCCTTGCCGCTCGCTCTCAGTTTTATTTTTTGGCTCGGCTTGGCCTCTCTCTAGCATTGAATCGTTTTGATTTTTCTTTATTTTCTTGTTTCTTTTTATTCAGTGGGACTGGGAATTGGGAAAGTGTAAACAAGAAATGCAAAAGCTTTGGAAGAAGTTGCTTGCTGGGTTTTTTATTAATAAAGAAGAAAGTGTAATAGTGGGGCACTGGGCTGTGTAATGTGGAAGTGCATCTTTGACATTTGGCATTCTAAAAGAAAAGAAATTCCTAAAAATCAGCAGATGACCCAAATGTTATGAAACTTGGTAGGCTAGCAGTGGTTGATGTGTCCTCCAAGTGTGGTCATTTTCATCCAAATAGTCCTAAAAATGATAAGAAGGGGAGCCTGGGTACCCCTCTCATTGCTGCCAATGGGCTAGATCGAGCCGCATTTTTCAACTGTGGACTAAAAACGGCTATTTGGCTACCCGCCCAATTTTGGGATGTGTGAAAACAAATCCAGGGGTCTTTCAAATTTCAGCAAGCAAAAACGGATCGATGTTCAGCTGAAATGCACAAGCCTAGTCACCACTCATGACTTCAGAGTGTCCAGGAACTTTGTGTCTCTAGTGGCGTCAATGTTGCATTACATCTTAAAGTTTGAATGCACACATGGCAGTGCTGCTTAACAATGTGATTTTCCATCCCTCCGTTTTAATTTTCTGGAATCTCCTTCTCCCCACCCTCCAGACATTCTTCGCAGAGGTGAATCTCAGGGAGAACAAGAGTATTGTTCCAGGTGAACATAAACTACAAATAATATCACACGTACAATTTTCAGGGTTTTACACATTGTTTCATTGCAAAATATTTAATTCTGAATATTCCTTGGTACTGCTAAAATTAATATAGGTTAATTTCAGCTCTAAGTTGTACAACATCTGCAAAAGCCAGTTTGAATTTCCCCCCAAATTTAGCAAGGGAAAAAATAATTGAAAAAGTCTTCTTTTTTTTAACACACAGCAAGGTCCCTAAATGATCATTTTCTCCCTTTGGACACACACCATTGCAGTCTTGTCTTTTTGTCCCGGGAATGCTATAAAAGAGGCACTAAATCAGTATTTGCTGTGCCCTTTCTTACAGGTTAATTGCTTGCCTTCTTAAGCTCTGGGTTTAAGCCTATTTAAGGAACCAACTCTGTGGGTTTGCCTCTATGGAGGTTAACAAGGGTACATACAGATATTAATTGTCTTGAGCCTTAGGAACATCTTTCTTAGGTTTTATTTTACAGTCCATAAATCTTTTGTCCCCAGGTCTCTTAACATTGTGTTTTCTCAGTCATTCAGATCTCTGGTAGCTTATTTGATTTATCTGTCACACCACGATCCAACCCAGCTTGGGATCCCAGAAGCCCTTAAGTCTGACCATCTTGCCATGTAGGATTAGGTTGGGTTGGGAGGGATATAAATGATTTATTTATATGTCATCTTTCTCCCAGTACAGGACCCAAGGCCTGATATCGTAGTGATTCCTACTGAAAATATGAATCTAAGGTGTGACCGATCCTTTTACTCAGACTGGCCTCAAAAATCCAACCTTTATAAAAACGCTGTCACTCATCCTGAACTTCTTCCCCCAGTTATTACCTTTGTGAGATTTGTAGTTTGGTGAAGCACCAGCGATCTTTGACAGAGAATGCTAAAGATTTTGTCAAACTACAATTCCCATGATTCCATAGCATTGACCCATTGAGGTTAAAGTGGTGTCAAAGTGCATTAATTCTACCTTGTAGATGCATCTTAAGGTTGAGACTACGTCAGGAAAGTTACTCCAGTGAACATCTGGCACATTGTCCTGATAGACAGGGACTGCACAGGCTCTATTGGACTATCACCACTGCCGCTCCACACCAGTCACTAGCTCATGTTTAATGCCTGGCCATTGCCTGTCGCATCACACTAGAGAAAAATTCCACTTAAAATCCAGTTTCTGCCTCCTGCAGAATTGTGGTGTTTGTAGTTTAGTGAGGCTGTTAAAGGTTCCTCCCTAAACCACAAACCCTAGAATTTCCTTTCTATTGAGTGTTTGCATGTATTCCAAGGTTCAATGCATTTTGCAATAAGGTGGCTTCCCTTGGTTTGCAATAATAGGGCCAATGACTCATCAATTATCATTATGTTCTTTAGTTCCGCCCCTTTTTCTGGGTTAAGGAGGGAAAAAGGGAACCTCTAGTTCAGTTCACACAGAGAAGCCTTTCGTACAGGACGTGAATCAGTTCCACCTGTAGAAAGCTTCATCTTTTACAGCTTTGCTGGGGGATCCAGTCCCACAGCTCTACAGAGAACTACAGCATAGCCTTTGTTGGAAAAATACGGCTCCACGGTTTTACAACCAGCCTTCGCTGGGAATTGAAAGCCTTCTTTCCTCTTGGAAATCTACTAAAGGACTCTGTTTGGTAAGGACCACTCGCGGCAGCCATAAAGCAATTTTAACCGGGTGTAGGGGCCCACACCATCAGAGCCTACGACAGATTGCCAAGGTAGAGGTCAAGGATTTCCCTGATAGTGAAGAAACAGTTCATGAAGATAGTTGCATGCCCCTTGTGGACAAGATTAAGAAAGCCACCAGTTGATTCAAAGCCTTGAAGTATTTGTTTGATTTATTGAAGATTTAAGCAACAATAAAAACTTTGTTGAACTTTCTAAGTCTTTAAAAGAACTTTGTGTGGGAAAATCTGAAAGGCCTCTCAGCCGAGGCACCCCCGGCGTCCCGTTGGGCATTCAGAAAACACGTCCTATCTACAGACTCTTTCACAGGCCCAGCGCGTGAAAGCACAGTAAGTCTGAAATGACTTGAAGGCACACAAGAACAACAATCCCAATTAACATGACTATCTCATCAGCCAAAAGCAGGCCTGCACTTCCCAGTAAAATTTTAAAATCATTTTAAATATTGTATTGTTCTTTCATGTTTTTTGCACTATTGAGATATATGCACAGTGTGCTTAGGAACTAATTCATGGGTGGTTTTTTTTCAAACTATAGTCGTCCTTCTGTCCCCTGAAACAGTCTGAGAGACTGTGAACCACCCCCTGGTGTAGACAAACCCTAAGACCCTTCCCCCTTCTCTCTTTATATATCAGTGCAATATAGTAGCAGAGATAGATAAGAATTTCATTTTCCTTTAAAATAAGAACTTTCCAAAATGCACAGTTTCTTTTCCTACAAAGGAAAAAGTCACTCTAATAACCACCATGTCAGACTACACAGAAAAACCATTGAAATCCCCAAGCATGTGGACAAATTTCAACAGAAAGGGGGAAACCATAAAAAATAAACAAATTCTGGCTAGCAGTATTTTAAAAACTCTAAAATCAAGACAGTAAATAAAAAAACAACACTCAAAAAGAGGGAATTCCGGACAGGAAACGATCGGAGCCAGCTAACACCTCCAACAAAGGATTCCCCTCAAGCAGGAAGCAGCCAGGCTTTGAAGCTGCAAGGCTCTTCAATGCTAATCAGGCTGGCCAATTGCAGCATTCACACCTGCCTCAAGCAGAGTTCTTTCTCCCACTCTGGACATTCCACTGATTTATAAATTCCACTTGCCTAGTTCCCAACAGACCTCACAACCTCTGAGGATGCCTTCCATAGATGTGGGAGAAACATCAGGAGAGCATGCTTCTGGAATATGGCCATACAGCCCAGAAAGCTCATAGCAACCCAGTGATTCCAGCCATGAAAGCCATCAACAATACAATGGAATATGGCAAAAGGCACAACTGACAGATTTCCCATCCAGACAGAGTATGAAGTGCTCAGCTCTTTAAGATTTGGGTTGGAATCTCTTGGTAATCTACCTTATTTGTTGTGCTGATTTGTTTTTCCTGATACATTCCCTATCTTTAATACCTACAGGACAGGCAAATGAATTGCCTGCAAATGAATGCCTAGGTAAAGATAAAAGTAAAGGTTTTCCCCTGACATTAAGTCCAGTCGTGTCCGACTCTGGGGGTTGGTGCTCATCTCCATTTCTAAGCCAAGGAGCCAGCTTTGTCCATAGACACCTCCAAGGTCATATGGTTGGCATGACTGCATGGTGCAGTGGTACCTTCCCGCCGGCGTAGTACCTATTGATCTACTCACATTTGCATGTTTTCAAACTGTTAGGTTAGCAGAAGCTGGGGCTAACAGCGGGAGCTCACACCATTCCCCAGATTCAAACCTGCGACCTTTCTGTCAACAAGTTCAGCAGCTCAGCAGTTTAACCCACTGCACTACTGGGGGCCTATGTCCATTAAAAATGAATAGTTAGAATGTTGCTTGTTCAAAAACTAACCTATATTAATTTTGTTCATAAATAAGATGGTAAGCTTTCTAAAAGTTGAATACAGATACAAGCAATACTAAGAGATTTGTATATCTTGAGAATAGTACAGTGGTTAAGGACAATTGTAAGTTATAGGTTCCTGATTTAATTTGTTCTCACGCAGTTCACAGATCTTCTTTCAAGGTTTGCCTCTCTGAGCACCAGATTGAGCTGCCACCGAGGATTCATGGATGCTGCATTTTAGCTGCTTGGCTGCTTTTCAGAAATACTGTGGAAGAATGGGATTCCATTGAGGAATGCTATCAACACATTCTGCTTCTAATGGCAGTGAAACTATAGACACCCAAGGAACAATTTGTCTTTTCAAGGAAACCCTAGGCAATATAAAGGTGCATCTACACTATAGAATTAACAGCCTGACACTGCTTTTAAGACCTCTTGGGCTTCTTGAGGGCATTTTTGGACTTCAGCCACGGAGCCCGATGGCTCCCATCACACACCGGATAACTTCTTCCGGGACATCTTCTGCAGCATTTGTGACAAGGTCCTAACTGCCATGACTCAATGCTATGCAACCATGGAAGTTGTGCTGTTGAGCCACCAGCACTCTATTGCAAAGAAAGCTTTAGAACTTGTAAAACTACAACTCCCGTGATTCCATATCATCAGGCAACCATAGGTATTTATTTATCATATCAGAAGCAAGCCAATGGTACAGTTGTATAGTTGTAATGTATTTAAAAAAATACCTTGGCATTATATTAAATGGCCTTTGACCAATAGCTGGCCACTTGGAGTGCCTCTGGTGTGGCTGTAAGAAGGTCCTCCATTGTGCATGTGGCAGGGCTCAGACTGCATTGTAATAGGTGGTCTGTGGTTTGCTCTTCTCCACACTCGCATGTCGTGGATTCCACTTTGTGGCCACATTTCTTAAAGTTGGCTCTGCATCTTGTGGTGCCAGAGCACAGTTTGTTCAGCACCTTCCAAGTCACCCAGTCTTCTATGTGCTCAGGGGGGAATCTCTCATTCGGTATCAGCCATGGCTTGAGGTTCGGGGTTTTAGCCTGCCCCTTTTGGACTCTCACTTGCTGAGGTGTTCCTGCGATTATCTCTTTAGATCTTTGAAAACTATTTATTGATTGATTTAAGGTGTTGGCATGCTGGCTGATATCTGAACAGAGTGGGCCGGAGATGTCACTGCCTTGATCCTTTCATTATTGGCTGCCACTTCCCAGCAGATGTCAGATGGTGCAGTACTGTCTAAACAGTATAATTTCTCCAGTGTAGACATCCTGTGATAATGCAGCATGTCTCATTAAGAGTCACATCCCCGTTATGTTCCACGCTGTCCATGCATACTCAACAGCAGAGTAGCAAAGCACAAGGGCAGATGTCTTCGCTGTACGAGTGTCTAGTTGTGATCCCTTTTTGCTTAATATTCAAATAGTGCTTCTTGTAGGTCAGAGCACAGTCCAGAGTAATTCCCAGGTATTTGGGTGTGCTGCAATGCTCCAGTGGGTTTCCTTCCCTCTGGACATGAGATAAGCCCCCCCCCCCCCAAAGGATTGCAACACATCCGAGTGTCCCCTGGGTGACGTCTTTGTAGACAGCTGATTCTCTCACACCAGAAACCACAAACTGAATTATTTCAAACTGAATTATTTCAGCAGTTTCAACCAGAAGTCGAAGCTGGACATCCAGACAACATTGAGGAACTTCCAGTCCATAAGGAGAAGTAAAAATAGTGAACCTGATTTACCCTGTATTAGGAAAAAATGGAGAATGCTTAAGAGTTTCAGTGAAATGCTCCAGACCTGTCCTGGGTTTTGCTGTATATGTGATGAGCCTGTCTGAAAATACATTGCTGCAGAACCATACACTCAACCTGCTGCAATTTATCCTGGACATTCCTGGTTAATTTTTTGCTGTCCCGTTTTCTCAGCTACTTTTTAAAAGTCTTTGTTTCTCTCTTTTTCTGTCCTCTTCCCTCCCTTTCATTTATTTATTTATTTATTTCCAGCATTTCTACCCCATCCTCCTCAACCCCCAAGGGGGGGACTCAGGATGACTTACACTTGGCAGCAATTTGATGGCGCAACATACAAACAAATACAACAATATAACAACAATTTAAAACAATAGATAAATCATTAAGTTAAAAACAATTTTAAAACATTGTCAACCATATAGCCATTCCAGTTCAATTCCACATCCAAAGTGCTATTATGCCTGCTGTCCAGGCATAACAGCACTGAAAGGCAGGAGGGATAAAGCTGACCTAATCTCGCTGGAGAGTGAGTTCCAAAGGCGGAACTTTCATCCTCACCTTGGTTTAGTGGATGAAGACTTAAAACAGTCTGCAAAAATAGTTTTCAGTCAATTAACTTGCATGAAGGAGAACAGCAAAGTTCTCCATTCCAAGTAGGCTCATTTGCTTTCTACTCTTCCCCCCCCCCCTGATTTTCAAACTTTTCTAAACTCATTACATACATTCCAAGACTTCTATGCTTAGTCTGCACCTTCTTCCCCATTGAAAAAACCCTTTTTTCTTGACACTCCCATTTTGGACACTTTCAGATGTTATTCAGCCACGCACGTCCCAGTTTTCATCTGTGAAGTTTAGCATTAACTACACATGTGTGCTTGTCAGATAATCAAAGGACTACATGATCCCTCAAAAGTCATAAAACCCTCTGTTTTAAACAATGTATTGCGCTTCTGGTTGGGTTTTTTGTTTGTTTGTTTGTTTGAGCTGAGTGGTATATATTTAACACATAATTTGTTTGGTCCCCAGTCTGTTGTCCAGATGTTCACTAGTGATGAGAAACACCAAGTCTCTTGCTTTGTATTTTCTGGATTGTTGCCCTTAAATTGGCCTTAGATCAGACAGCCCTGCAAATAAAGGAGTGTCCTCTGACAGTTTTTCAAAGAGAGGTCTGTCCTGTCCTGTGCAAAGTAGGACACATGGCTGCCCTGCACTAGAGAAAAGAGGTCCCACCGGCTGGTGTCAAGTTAACCCTTAGGATTTCCTTTGTGAGCAAAAGGGAGGATGATTCGTTGCATTTTTACAAAGGCCTTATGAAGACAGTGACAGAACAAAACTTTCAGCTGAAGTCCTTTGTGTGATGCTGCTTTTGAGGCCACAGCATCTAATTATTCCTTCTCCAAAGGCCTTGTGTCAAGGAGTTAATCAGTTCTTGGCTCTCCCAGGAACTAGAAGGATATGGCCATATAGGAAACTAGGGAGGGAGAAGACTGTGGTGGTATTAAAGGGGAGGGGAGGAGGAATGGGACAGCAAGGTAGCTGGTGAGAAATGATTCTTCAGGTTCCAGGTCTCCCTCTTTTTCTCCTTCTGCTGAATGTGACATTCTCCCTGGCGCCTCACTCCAAAAAACTCTGCTGCTAATTTTATGCCCAGCATACTCTGATGCTGTGTAATTTGAGACCGTTCAGAGCAGCCTGCCAGGGCACATACACCCATTGCCCTGCACTGCTGAGAAGCAACAGGAGGAAAGGCAGACATGAGGTAAATGTCTGGATGTCTCCTGCCCATATCCAGCCCCAGCAACCTCTGCCCAGGTTTCCTTTTTCTTTCTCCCTCCCTTCTGTTTACCCTCTTCCCCAGGATGCCCAGGATTAACCCCAGACATTTTCCTGCCTGGAAAGGTGACACAATGGTGCATTTCTCAATTTTTTCAATGTTGTCAAGCTTACTGGACTTACCCAGCGTTTTACTTCAGCGCTAGATATGGGATAGCAAATCTGAAGGCAATAGGTTAGTTTGGGATTTTTGTTGTTGTGGTAGTGTCAGGAGCGACTTGAGAAACTACAAGTCGCTTCTGGTGTGAGAGAATTGGCCATCTGCCAGGACATTGCCCAGGGGATGCCCGGATGTTTTGTTTTGTTTTTTGATGTTTTACCACCCTTGTGGGAGGCTTCTCTCAAGTCCCCACATGGAGAGCTGGAGCAGACAAAGGAAGCTCATCTGTGCTCTCCCCGAAGTCAAACCTCCGACCTGTCGGTCTTCAATCCTGGCAGCACAATGGTTTAACCCACTGCGCCACCGGGGGCTCCTTAGTTTGGGATAAGGCCAGGGGAGTTTTATTCTCCCAGTTTTTACCACTATACACAAGAAGAACACAAGATGATCCAGTCTAGATCTGACCAAAGACTTATCCATTCCATAATTTTAGTTCAGTATTGCACTCACATAGCATGCAGCCATACTCTTCATCTTACAGGAGGAAGCCCATATGGAGGACATGAATGTAATAGCAGCTTCACACTTTTACTAGATCTTAGTGTGAGTATGCACTTCCAAATCACCCATCAACTTATGGTATTTCCATTAATTTAATAGTGTTTTCTTAAACAGGGAATGCTTAAAGGTGATATTGTCAGCTCCTTCCATAGAAATACAACATCCAGCACCTTGTATCTACGTATTAACCAAGGCTAACCATGTTAAACTTATAAGATCAGATGGGATCCAGTGTCTTTAGGGTATTTAAGCCATCTCTGGTCTTACATTCATGTGCTGACTTATGAGTTTCCATTAAATTAATGGTTCTACTGTAATTAACACTAACAGATTTAGGCCTAAACCTGAAATTAATTCCAGTTGTGCCAAGAAATATAGCAAGTTGATGGTATTTTTTAAGATACATGGCACAATACTTCTTGGGACCATTTATTTCTAATTTGGCAAACCCAACTACTTTCTAGGGAGTACCAAACTAAGAATTTCACTTGTTTCTGAAAGGGGAAAGGGTGCAGCCATTTTTACAGTTCCAGTCATACGCAAGGTGCAGACCTTCACATTTCCAAATCTAGATTCGTGTTCAAGACTTGAATCAAAACAGATGGACTCCAAATAGCTTAACTGACTCAAAGTGGTTGACTCTATACATTTGGTGGAGGAAAACTTGTAGTGTCACAATGAAAGCTGTGCTCATATTTCCAAAGACTAGGAAAGTTGGCAGGAATATTTAGGGAAAGGGTGGGAAATAAGGAGGGAAAGTGAGTGCTAAAGGCATCCAATGAACAGCTGCTTGGAGTTGTATTTAGATATGACAAACCAATGTGCCACTTCATACTAGTTATTCTGCCTATTTTTCCCAGGTTGCTCATTAGCATTTCTTATTTTTTCAAAGCAGAAGAGCAGAAAAGAAAACTGGCTTTCCAATCCTAAGTGTTCTAGGCTGGTGCCATTGCATTTAATGGGAATTACTCTCAAGCAACTGTGTAGATCTGCTAATAAATACTTGCCCCACAGGTTGAGAGTTTTTTTATACAAACCAAAGTTTGGAAAATTTATGAAGGTTCTGCATATCTGTAGCAACATGAAAGAACTAGAAAAGTATTACCACTTCTCACCAAATCTCTCAGATCAAGTGGCCATGGACTATGCTGGCTGTGGGATTCTGGAAGTCACCGTCTAACATAGCATTTACAAGCTCTACAGAAAAAGAAGAGAGCGCCTGGACAAAGCAAGGTATACAAGAATGAAAAGAGGACACAAGCAAGGAGAGAGAGAGAGAGAGAGAACGACTTATTCTCTGAAGATATATAGCAAAGCTACAAAACTTGACTCATATGTGTCTTGCTTTTTAATTTATGAGAGGTGCTAAGTTACACCAGTCAGCATAAATCATGCTTCTTGGCTAAGCAATGGGGAAGGGAGGGCTAGGAAAAGTGAGTAAAGCAAGAGTATAGCCCACTACTCTTCTTGTGTGGACAAAGCTGTTGCAGCCCAGCCGCCTGCATGACTCCTTTTCACCCAAATACTACACAGTTCAACAATAAGTAATGTTTATTTTAAAAAAGAGTACATAATAAAAAGGCAGTTTCAAAAATGAGTAGACAATAACAATAATAAATAAATAAATAAATAACTTTATTTGTACCTCACCCTGTCTCCCCAAGGGACTCAGGGTGGCTCACTATAATCCAAAAGTCATTCCAAAATCAGCAGACTAAGCAATAACTAAGGTATAATCAAAAACCAGATTGTAAAAGTATTTTCAAAGTTATATTCATAAGCTTGATATTCTTGAGTGTAACAAATAGCAGTGACCAACTCTGAATATGAATCCAAAATCCCAAAAGGTAAAAACAAGAAACAGTAATCCAGGGATTCCACGCCTTAAGCCAAAATTATATCCAAAGCATGAAAACTTGAACCAAGAATTGTAATCCAATCAAGAGGCATTGATCTTAAACAGGAAAGCAAGATACAGAACCAAAGACAAGAACTCCTAACTCGGAGCTCCCCAGACAGGGGACTTGACCCATGAAAATCCAGCGTTGATCTCCCAATGAACATTATCTCAAAATGCTTAAAAATTCTAATTCTTACCCATGCCATCACTCTTTCTTACACCTGGGTTCCCTCTGCTTATGTTTCAGTCTCTGGAAACAACAAACTTTTCTTTGCTTCACACTATCTCTTCATAACTGTAATCAAATTATAGGCAGAGTAACTGGCAGAGTTCCTGTCTCCTCCACATTCCTTTCAGAGTCAATCCCAGGTAGATTCTCATGAGAACCACTTTCTGTTTCCCTAACAACAGCTCTAACCGAACCATTCCCATCATCAGGAGGAATACTTCATTTTCCCCCACAGAAATAAGAGGTACAAAAGTAAAAATCTCAGGGCTCTTCCACACAGGAATATAACCCAGAATAGGTAAAGGTAAAGGTAGTCCCCTGACATTAAGTCCAGTCATGTCTGACTCTGGGGTGTGGTGCTCATCTCCATTTCTAAGCCGAAGAGCCAGCGTTGTCCGTAGACACCTCCAAGGTCATGTGGTCGGCATGACTGCATGGAGTGCCGTTACCTTCCCGCCGGAGCGGTACCTATTGATCTACTCACCTTTGCATGTTTTCAAACTGCTAGGTTGGCAGAAGCTAGGGCTGACAGCGGAAGCTCACGCCACTCCCCGGGATCGAACCTGCGACCTTTCAATCAACAAGCTCAGCAGCTCAGTGCTTTAACCCACTGCGCCACCGGGGGCTCCATAACCCAGAATAGAAACCCAATTCTAAGCAAATATTGTGGGATAACCCAGAATAGAAAGGCAGAAATCCCCCAATATTTGCTTAGAATTGGGTTATCTGAGTCCACACTGCCATATATTCCAGTTCAATGCAGATAATGTGGGGTTTTATTCAGCTGTGTGGAAGGGGCCTCAGACTCCACCAAAAAGCCCTACTCCTCATCCTCAGAGACCTCATAGACCTCAACAAAAGCATGGACTTTTGGTTATGTATTCTTCCTCATTAATACCTTTTGCCATCTTGTCCACTCATGGTCTTCCTCAGTCAGCATTCTGGTAATTTCTTCCCAGCTAATGCGTTCCAATTGTGATTATTCATCTCTTTTGTCCACATCACTTCTCCAAGCTATAAAACCTGGTCCTTGTTTGATTTGTTAGCTCCTTGATCTATTCTGTCTTTTATCACACAATATAGTTCAAGTCGACAATGGGTTCATGTCACCACAAATTGGACTATTATTGCTCTCTCCATTGTGCATAAATCAGGAAAGTCTGCATGGTGGGAAACTCAACCTGTAGTGGCAATAGAATACACTCCATACACCCACTCAGACCACAAACAATCAGAAGCACAGGTTCTGCTAAGAGTGTGCAACTTGCTGAAATATATCCCACCCTTTTAAACTTAGTTGTTGTTTATTATACTTCTTTGGTGTTACAATTTGTTCATTATGTTTGATTCCTGTGTAAAGTAGTTTCTTGGAACCTAAAAATCTTATGAACAACTGTTGGAAAGCATTATCTGTTCTTTGGTAGTGATGAAGATTTCATCATTCTAGAGGTAGCCATGAATTACCAGCTAGTACTACTGCAGCTTTTGAGTAAAATTTGTTATCATAATTACATCTCGTCAGTGAAGTTTGTTCAACTTCCCATTGAATATTACATTTCTAACTCTTCATCATAGCTTGTTCAACTTTTCATTGCAATTATTGAAGGACATATATTTTGAAAACTTGGTAAGGGTTGATTTTGCAATCTGCAAGCTTGTCACAATCAGAGCTCTTCAATAAATCTTGTTCAACTCCTCATCATACATCACAAGTACAGCTTTTAAGTAAAGCTTGTCCAACTTCCCAGCACACTTGTTATATGGTTTGAATACTTACAGACAATAATTTTCTGATGACTTCTATTTGTATTAATTTCTAAATTCACTTTATGTAATCATCCAACTGCCATGGCTGTGAGTGAATTTCCCTTCACTCACAGCCATGGCACAGCGATGGCAGTAAGGGTAGACTTCTCTCGCTTCCTGTTCTGTCTCCCCCATTTTTAATTATGAGTCATTTGTGAGTCAGATGTTTGTAACTTGGGGAATGTATTTAATATCATTGTATTATTTTCTGATGTACATTGTATGTTCTTTAGCAACGTTGTTTACTTATGGACTTCAGTTGTTAATGTTAAGTATTCTCTTATTTTGTATGTTTTTATTGTATATATAGTATTTACATTCACTTCTTTATTTGGATTGTTTATTCCCTCCCTTGGGTTTAAACTGAAAACATGGATTTGGGACCAGGCATTCGGACAATCATGCAGATAAAGAAAGGACTTTGAGAATGACCAGGAAATGACTAATGGAATGGAATTTGTAACTCTGAAAGACGAACGCTGAGCATGTGAATAGTTTTTATATGATGTGATGTATATTGATTGTTATGATTGTTTTAACTGTGATAATTGTTTTAACTATGGTTTTGGTACACTATGTATAATTTTTGTATAGGCATTGAATTGTGCCTTTTGTAAGCCGCTCTGAGTCCCCCCTCGGGGGTTGAGAAGGGCGGGATAAAAGTACCTGAAATAAATAAATAAATAAATAGTTGCATTTTTGGTCCTTGTTTGAACACTTCCTTGTTGATTTGAGTCCATGGCAAGGCAATCAACAATAAACACAGGCCAGCTGGTCAAGCGTCTTCACAAAAGTGAGATATCTAATGTTGTTTAAATTCTAGCAAGTAATCTAAATCTATCTCAATCTATCTAAAGGTTATGTAATTCTTCGCCCTTAATTTGGTGTAACATTTCCTCTTATAGGGAAATATCTAAGAGGCCATCCTATCCGTATCTCCTCTTGAAAGACGGAGAATGGAATTCCTCACAGCAGCTAATGACTTGGCTTGGGACCTAGCCTGCCCATTGCAGCTCTCATTTAATCAATTGGCATGTAGGGCATGGCAGGACACTCTGAAATGCTGGCCAGAAAATCCACAGACTGACCTGGTAATCCCATAGAAAGGCAGGCCTGCATCAGTGCTTCTTGTCAATTAAGCAGCAGGGTTTAACACCAGAAACCCCTTAGGGCCCCTGCTCTTGGTACAATATTTTCTGGTAGCAAGGAAATGGGCAATGGAAAAGAAGAGGCAACTTACTTACCATATCTGCTCTCTAACTCAGATTTAAGCATGCGCCATAAATCTCCCTTCCCCAGGGAAACTGTCATTGAATGAGGGGTCTCAAAAACAGAGCTCTCCAAGCACACTTACCAGAATACAGCGCCCAAAATTGTTAAAGAGAAAATGATGACAGTGTCAACATTCAACGTGCCCAAGCAATCATGGACTTATCCACACTGGCCATTTAATCAACAGCAAGTTTGAAGAAGTACTGCTCCCATGGGAGGCTGAGTCTACACAGTTCAGTGGGACCAAACCAATTCAGCCCAGCTAAAGAGTCACCTTACCTTCCCTATCGCCATCATCACTACCAGACAGCCACAGAGCTTCTGGAGACCTCCTGGTTGTCATGGGTCTTGACTATGGTGGTCCACGTATTAGTTACCTCAAGATTACAATGCACTTTACTTGGGGCTGCACTTGAAGACAGCCTGGAAACTGCAGCTAGTGCAGAGATCAGCAGCCAGGTTGATAACTGGAGTGAACTACAGGAAGTGGTCAACCCCTCTGTTCAAATAGCTCAATTGGCCGCCGATAAATTTCCAGTCTCAATTCAAGGTGCAGGTTATCACCTATAAAGCCCTATATGGTTTGGGACCGGCTTATCTTCATGACCGCATCTTCCCCTATGAACCTATGTGATCTCTAAGATCTTCTGGGGAGGCCCTTTTCTTGCTCCTGCCCCCATCACAAATATGGTTGGTGTAGATGAGAGAGAGAACCTTCTCGGTGGTGGCCCCCCGGCTCTGGAACTTTCTTCCCAGTGAGATTAAACTGGCATCCACCTTGTCCACTTTCCAAAAAGAACTAAAGACATGGATGTTCCACTGTGCCTTCAAGTAGATAGTTCCCCAAATAATTTTTGCTCCCAATTTGATCCATAATTAGATATTACACATCACCACTGCTCCCTTTTAGAGACATAGTGCTCTCCTTGCACTACCACCGAGGTCCTAATCTTGTCATCTGCCTTTAGCACTTTATCCATCAACCCTATCCTTTGGCAAGTGATTTGCACCAGTCGCCCACCCGAACTCAGAATTGTGCACTACTCAGACCACTGAAGGTCATTAGATGTTCACTATGTATTGATTTCTGTGGTTGTTTTATATTGTTGAAATGTTTTTATGAATTTTATTTTTATATGTTAACTATGTTGAATTTCAGGCTTGTCCCCAGGTAAGCCCACCCCGAGTCCCTTCAGGGAGATAGAGGCAGGGTACAAAAATAAAGCTATTATTATTATTATTATTATTATTATTATTATTATTATTATTATGGGTGCTCCATATGGCTGTCAGCAGAGGTACATATGCAACCATGGAGAAGGCAAGTCACACAAGGGCCTCTGCAAATCTGAATGCAGCCAGATAAAGCATTGGTGATTGGATTGAAATAAAACAGGTGTAATTTTTAGAGTCCAGTTTTTCAAGGCCTCTTTATAGCACTGGTGACACCATTCATATTCAGTGTATCCTGTATTTGAGCCTTCAAACTTTCCTGAATTTAGACTTCTCCTGGAACTGGGCTTCTGTATAACTTCGATGGATATTCCCCATTTTGTCTTGTACAAAAGTTGATTGGGTATCATAGCATCAAGACAATGAAAATGTCTTCCTTAATTTAATCAAAATATTGCTGGGCAAGGCATGTGAGGGATCTATTCTGCCAAAGAGAATGCACATACATTGTAACAGAAAGAAAACTGGTCCACAAAGCAGAATTGCTTTTTCCATTTTGGTTCTTTCATTATCCAGGTATATCAGAGCAATCATATTATCCTTCAAAGCAGCTGAAATGTCCCCGCATAAATACCCAGAAGCTTTTTATAAGTTCAACTAATTATAGTGCCACAGTTTTCAGAAGCCTCCACTGCAATTCACTCCACATGAGGAAAAACCCCTGGAAATCAAGGTTACTCAGCATTTTTTAAAAACTGACCTACTGTTGAAACACTGTTTGCATAACTAAAGCACCACTTTCCTTTTAATTTCAGCGTTCTTTGGGCTTTTCCAAACTGGTATAAAGAAGTGTGCATTTTCACAATTTATTGTATATATTTGTGGGTAAGTCTTGTAATTTTAGTTAAAATAATCATCCCAAAAAACCTGGGTTGATTTATCCATGGGTCAATGCAAGTAATATACCAAAGATCTTATCAAAAAGGAACCACTCCATTCTCTGAGTAGAATAGCAAAAGCTGAGACCTTTGTCTGTCCTGGAAAAACCTGTAAAATAATTTTGTCTACTGTTCCACCACAGTGGCATTTCTGGCACTTTTGAAAGTACGGGCAGGAAAGTGGCAGTGGTAGCTCTTGGTGCTTTCTCTCAAAAGTATGTCAAGACAATAGAGAGGGTCAGTACTTCTTCTGGTTTTTCCCAAGGAACCCTATGTTTTCAGCTTTTTATTACTCTATTAAGAGAACAATCTTCTTGTCTGAGAAGAGTGGCAAAATGTCTTTTGCATGCCTAGGTGGGGAAAATAATAACAACAACAACAACAACAACAACAACAACAACAACAAGTTTATTTTTATACCCTGCCACCATCTCCCCGAAGGGACTCAGGGCGGCTTACAAGGGAACAAGTCGGAAAATATAGATTAAAACACACACAATAAAATAAAATGAAATAAAATAAAATTGACAACATCAGAAAAACATTACGACCACAGTAACATTTTAAAAACAGTATCATGGCTGAAAGGTTAAGTGCTGAGTGCGGAAGGATCAGGGAATGTACGATTGTACCTAGATAAAACCCAGAGAAAGTGCAAGATGCACTTCAATTCAATTAAGGTCACAGCTAGGAGGGGAAATGGTGGCAGTGTCCTAAGACTGCCCTGGCAGTTTCCCTTCTCCATGAAATGATTCTCAACTCATCTATGGAGCACATCAACATCCAACCACAAATATGTCCTTCTTCATATTGGAAGTGAACAAAAAGTAACTTCCCAGCTACTTCCTTCAAAAGGAAGGAAGGAAGGCAGGTAGGTCCTGGGCCTAAAATATCTCTGGAAGTCCTAAAACTAAGGCAAAAACATGCCCCCATACCCACTAGAGGGCATTTGTGAGCAAAGATTTGGGGATTTGTGAAAGAAGGATGGAGTAGGAGTATATTCTGCCGCACAAAAGTCCCTAGTTCCTGATGTGCTGATTGCAGAATCTTATTAATAATTAAATTCACTCTCAAAGAAATCTTGGAGATATCTTTAATGCTAGGTTACTACTTTGCAGCAAAGTTACAAATGAAGATAACCCAGGCAACTTCTCAATTCAATATCCCAAAAGCCGCACAGCTCAACTCCCAAAAGTTCCTCCAGTCAGCCTCCTGGTCTTCCACTCTGAGCCGGGTTGCTGCTGGTCCATGGCAAGAATGTGTTAACATACACTAAAAACTCGGGAATAGCTTTGGTGGATTAAACAGCACTGCAATTAAACTTTTCAGTGCTGCCTTTTTCAACAAATGTAAATTAGATTACCCCCTTCCATTGCCAGTTGTTAAGTCTGAGGACCTCATTGCATTGAGATTGAGAAGCATCTTCTCTGTGCTTCTCTGCACTGCTAACATGCTGCCAGCACAGAATACCCAAAGCCCATCATGTGACGCAAGGCTACTTCTGGCAGGGCTCTGTTGGACTCTGTGCTGGCAGCATTCTGGCAGCATGGAGAAATTGGGTGCAAAGAAGTTGGAGAGGAAGCGGGGGACAGTGGGGAAAAGTTATGGGGAGGGATCCCATGACCCACAAGAGTAAGGGGATGAAACATTCTTCTGCCCCACAGTTTCCCCTGCTGTTCCCCCAGATTATCAGTCTCAATATGATGAGGTCCTGGGAGAGTGCCCCCAAAGTACACAAGTCCAGCAGGCTGAGAGATTCTGGAAACTGAAATCCCAAAAAGTAACTTCTACTGACTATGGTGGCAGCATGTCAAGCAGCACTACGCAGCTGTTTCTTGTCTTCTTTTTAATTTCCCACAACGTTCCAAAGTAAAATGAGGTCAGGAACACAATCTGTGGGAAATGAAAAATGTGGTTGGAACTACTTTTTCAAGATAAGGAAAATAATTAAGTGGGAGGGACAAAGCAGACATTAGCAGCAGGTCCTGCAAAGGCCCTGGGGCATTGGCAGTTGCCCAGAAATGCCACATTCTGATGCCAACCCTGTTACTTTCCTTGACTCACCATTACACAAATCACTTCTGGGTTTTAGAAAGCAAGTTTAAGAAAATGGATTTGAGCTGTTGGTTTTCCAGATGTGTCCAACTATAGGTTTTATCATGATGAGAGTGGCATACCTTCAAACAATTCACAGATGACAGATTAGTGTTTACACCTTATTTTATTTTTTGGTTATGTAATATTTCATGTTTATTTTATTTAAATAATATTTGTCTTTACTGTTCTAATGTAGCACAAATCCTATGTAAAATCATACTACGTATTTTTTACATTAATATTGAAATCTAAAATATATACATAAAGTCTTTACCTGGATGTATTTGGCCAAAAAATATCGAAGTGTGGTCAAGAATAGCAAAAGTTGTAAACAAGGAAGAATGCACTTTGTTTTTAGCTAAGCCTACTGCGAAGGACAACATTCTGCCTCCTTCTCCCTTTCCCTCTATTGAGTTAGTTGAGTGTAAACTACTTTTATACATTGAACCCAATTTTCAATAATGGCATAAACTAAGGGTAAAGAAGAGAATTGGGAGAAGGAGAGAAAAATTGGGACATTAGAAGCTTAAAAATTAGAATGGGTTATGATTGTACCTGCTGAATTAGGATATCTGTAAAGTCTGGGATTGGCCAACCCATGTGGGGGACACCATGTTACTCAGTCTCACTTGTTTGATCCAAAATGGTCCCTCACATTTATTTAAAAAATACCTGGCTTCAACTTGTGCCTTCATGCTCTAATGGACACTTCCCCGCTCTAGAAATTTTGTTTGCAATTCTCTCACAGGATGTTAAAGTCCATCTTCTTTGTGAGATAGTTTTTTAAAAAAATGTCTGGATATTTTTCTGTCTCCCATGGTCATTGGGCTCCTTTTATGGAGCTATTAAGTCTTATAGGTTCCTTAATCCCCCCAACTAAATTTATCAGCTGTTGATTGCAGCCAAGAGTTAAGCTAAATTAAACTTTGGAATCCCACGCAGAGTGTATCAGATGCACTCAAGTGAAGGGGAGGTGGAGCTGAAAGCTCCCAAGTGGCCTAATTACAAGCTGCCAAGATACCCATCCTTCTCATCAGAGGGTTCTTTTTCACCTCTTCAAGCCTGTTGCAGCCTTGGTGCCTTTGGTGTGACAGAAAGCCGATCTAGGGATGCCACCTGCCACTCAAACCCCTTCGGTCCAGCAGATGTGTGTACATAAGCACTAAATTGGAATATGTGCATGCTGGGTCAGGCTTGAGTGGAAATCTTGATTTGGCTCTGCATTTGTGACACAATGCTTCAACCTGTCTGCAAATCTGCAGTCTAGGAATTCAACTACACATAATGTCAAATGCATCATTTTAATGGAAACAATGTAGTATTTGGATTGAATGTATTTCTTTTAAAACTCATTTATTGCGGCATAGTTTTCAGAAAAAAAATATTGTGCCCATTTTGATTTGGGAAGGAGAAGTGTCACCTTTTTTTAAAAAAAATGTATAGATTGGGCCATCCCCTCACTTGGCACATGGCTGGGAACCTTGTTCTGACTTTAGATCAAGTGACTTTGCAAATGGGGCTTGCCAGCGTACATAGCAGGAAAGACATTGGTGGTGTTTCAAAAGCCTTGAGGAGGAAGACATTAGGTTATTTTACCTTTTCAATGCTGAAGGGCCCAATCAACCCCCTCAACACTGATCTTCCATATTTCTTATTATTAATACATAAGAAATATGGTGCATTATGAAAATGTCTGGCACTGAGGAAAGGAACTCTGGGATCAAATACTCAATTGCAAATGGTTTGTGTTTTTCTGATTTAAACAACTGCAGATTTATTATCGAATCTAACCAGAACTAGACAGTTAAGCACAGGAGACAACAGAAAGTGAGAGAAATCTACCACTCAAAATGGTAATTCACTCCTGGCATTTCCTTATGTGTGACTTAAATTCCTCCCCACTTAAGCGGTATCTATTCACGTTGCTGTTTTCGAAACTGCTAGGTAGTCGGAAGCTGGGCTAAAGGCCAGGAACTCACCCTCACCCGGGCTTCGAACTGTTAATCTTTTGGTTGGCAAGATTTACTGCAGCTGGCAGTTCACCTGCTGTTCTAAAGACCAGACTATCATTCCTGTGTGTGTGTGTGTGTGTGTGTGTGTATGTCATGAATGACTTTTCAATAACTTTGAAGCATAGGTTCTTTTTATTGCAATTTCCAGTGTGAGAGGGTACATCAGATTACAGAAAAAAAATTAGACGTACAGACATTGGACATACAGACATACAGATTCTATGCAACTATGTTGGATTTACAATTACATTGGTTAACAAACAAAAAAAGGGGAATTACATTTTGACTCAACATTCACACCACATGTACAAGTATTCATCCTCAGGCATTCAAATATTACCATATCATTTTCTCCCTCCTTGGAGAAGCACCTGTTAGGTCAGACCCTGCTTTCCTGCAGCCTGCCAATGCATAGTTCCATAACTATGCATTGTTCCAATTCCAATTTTTTAATTCCAATTAAAATCACTACATAACTTCAAAATGCCAAAATGCCAAAACTTCTTCCCTAAGAACAATGCCAAGGACCAGATCTCTTTTTTCCATACTGCAGAATCTGACTGCCTACACAAAATCTAAGACTCCAAAAGTGCACTTCTTCCTCTTCCCTTGAGAAAGAAGCCCCAAAGTGACCAGACTGCTCCCGTGCAAATCTGGCACTATCATAGGTACATTATCTCTCTCCTTCCCATGGAGCAGAGCATGGTGGGTGGAACAGACTCCTCAGGTCTACCACACTTTATTAGACTTCGTCTTTTATAGGAATATTCTGTTGATGTAGTCCCAAAGTTGTAAATTAATGATAGACGTCTTCCATCCTGGCTCCATCTCAGTTTCCTGGCCAGATGTTGATTTTCTTGATTGGTGTTGATCTTATGTTGACTTCTTTCGTAACATTGTAAACATTTCTGTTATCACTGTCCCAATTCTTATCAGAGTTTACTCTTAAATTCTTATTAGCATCTTTTAATTACAGTCTAGCAAGCAGGTAGTTAGTCATTGCAGGCCTGGGTCTTTTACTGGTGTTTCCAAAATTATTAGCTCCATACATCCTTCCATTCATTCCCACACATCATATTAAATCCACATTTATCAAATCTGCATATTGAATTTCTTATTATATATTTGCATGTATGTATGGCTGGAGCTACACTTAAAATGTATTTGTTTTGTTGTCTACACACAGAGAAACAGTCGGATTTTTAATATGCCCCAACTATATTATTTATCATATGTAAATGTACAAGATGAGAGAAGAACATCCAGCCTCTGTGCTGCTCAGAATCCTCATTCAAATGTCTTCTGCCCTTCTCTCCTATTCATGATGATAAATCAGAGAAAAGGGGCTATTTTACATCTGAGAGAGATTTGCATGTCATAGGATTTTCCTTTTGGGAATAGCAAGGTTTTACATAGCATGCAAAAGTTTGTCAGCATATAAAGGTTTGCCAGAATTATATGCTGACAAACTTTTGTATTGGGGCACGAGTAAGATTTAGATGTAGTCTCAGCATTTTGTATCCCACCGTCTACTAGAATGCAGCTTTTTAGCCAAATTGGAAGGTGGGCTAGAAAGGGTTCTCCACTATGGCATAGATGCTGCTGGAAGGAAATATCCATATTATAAATTACAAAAAGAAAACCCAAAAAACCCAGATGTTATTGCATGCAAAAAGCCCTGTGGTGCTACCATCTTTTAAATGAATGTTTTAATGTGCTGTTTAGTTAATGTTTTAATTGTGATTTTTATTGCTATGGTTTGTGTTGCATGTAATGTTTGCCGGTTGTAATCCACCCTGAGTCCTCCTTCGGGGGTGAGAAGGGCAGGATATAAATGTCCTAAATAAATAAATGTGGTAAATGAATGTATTGCTTTTTGCCATTTGGATATTAGAAACTCATTTTCTAATCACATTGGAGGTGTTTATATTTTATTTATTTATTTATTTATTTATTTACTTTGCTTGTATACCACAGTTTCTCAGCCCGTAGGCGACTCAACGCGGTTCACAGCATAGCAAAAACAATCATATCAAAATAGCAGAACGATTTAAAACCATGAAAGCACAATATACAATAATGGGACATCAACAACAACACAACAACGTCTCGTAACTTAACTATTTCACTTAACTATGGCATTATAATGAGCACAACCCAAAGTATCACTAGAAAATGCACATAGTGCTGCCTACATTCCAGTTAAAACAGTAGCAAGACACTCACACATGCACGTACACACCCCATGCATCAAAAATGTGAAGTGGTGTGTACCCATGTGATATATCCATGCACCATCATTAACTATGTTGTGTATTAATCTAGTGGCTAGAGGGTTCTACTTCCAGTCATTGTGAATGCAGGTGAAAATCCCTTTCAGAAAGGTGGTCATGTTTTAGGTAATAAACTTCTGCTTCAAAGGCTACCAGAAAAAGTTCCTTTCTTTGAAAGGGTGCTTAAGCTTGTTTTTAAGATAAATAATGATACAGTGGGAGATCAGTGATCTTGACATTGCCCATCCACTCCTAAGAACTGCCCAGTGAGCACACAATACTCCTCCCTAAACTGCAAAGCCTGGGATTCCATTGAATGGAACTACGGCACTTCAAGTAGAATCATAGTGTATGTATAAGGTTTTTCAGATAAGACGCATTGTAATTCTGCTTGGATTATAAATTATAAAAATCATTGATAATTTTGCAGCAATAAAGACAAAATAGGATATGGGTTTTATGAAAATTGTTTTCTTCTTTTGTCCTCTTTTTTGGTGATGTGTAGATGGCCATCATGTCTTCTATCATGGGACACTCTAAACAGAAAGGTTTAGGGCAAAGTGTCCACTTTCATAACCCCATATCTAGTTTGAGCATTGAGAATGCCTCCTGTATGGATGAGGTTATGTAGAGAACCTTTTTTAATTCCTTGTGACTTGTTATCTGTTAAAAATGACTTTGTGCCATCCTTTATTTTATAATATCAGAAACCATGTGGTTTTAAAAACTCAATATATTATATAGTCAAAACAATCGCAGTAATACAAGGAAGGCAATATATTTCATAGAGAGCTCACACTGAAAAGCCTTGGGGAAAAATAAACTTTATATGCCTGAGAAAACAAATCAGTATTTTCTTTTCTGTTATATAATGCTAACATCAGTTGCCCTCCATGAAGAAGGTGTTCCACAGTCAGAATGCAATATGGACAAAGTTTAAAATGCTAATATTTTGGATTATATGTTTCACAATCCTCTAATCCAGTGGTTCTCAAGCTGTGGGTCCCCAAGTGTTTTGGGGACACACAGAACTCCCAGAAATTCCAGCCAGTTTACCAGCTGTTAGGATTTCTGGGAGTTGAAGGCCAAAACATCTGGGGATCACTGTTCTAATCAGTATAGCTACCAATCAAGGATTTTTGGTGGGATTTCCAACCACAGAGAGCTCCTGGAACTCAGACCCCACCTTCACCATCCATTTAAGACAGGTCGTAGTTCGCTTCAAATTGTGGTGGCCAAACAACAAACTCCCATCAATGTAGATGGGGCTTCAGACTAAACCCTAGAGTAGATTTTTCCACCTCTTACATGGAACCATTTAACAGGGAGAGTTTTGTGACCATGTAGCACACAAAAAGCAGTGTTTCTAGTTTATGAACAGTACCCTGTGTACTTGCCAAAGAACTCCCCTGATTATTTTAAAGGAGTGGTTGGAGTGGTATAGTCCTCCAGATATTCTTGGTCTGCCTCCCGCAACAGTTCTAGCCAGGAAACCCAGTGGCAAAGATTGCTCTGAGCTATAGTCCCACACCATCCAGAGAACCACGCAAATCCCTACTTTGTCTTGAAGCTCGGATCCTAATGTCCGAGCAAGGAAAGCATTTCTGCCAAGCTCAGTAGAAGGAGGAATAGCTGCGGTGTGCATTAGCAGGTGAAACCAGGCCCTGTGACCCTATATCACCCCTCTCTATGTCTTCTTTCAGTACATGAGGGTCAAATGAAGTAGCAGCATCTCAGCTGATTTGAATGTACCTGGACCAGAGATGTCATGCTTTCAAATTTATAACCACTACAACTGCAACATTGGGCCCATATGGGAGATAAGAGGAAGATAGATAAGGGAAATAGATGGATAGATAGATAGATAGATAGATAGATAGATAGATAGATAGATACTTGGAAACAACAGTGATGACAACATTAATAATAGGAATAAAGAAGCTATTTTTAGAAAACTTAGAATATGCATGTGTAGCTGCAAAGGAACTAATATTAATGGAGCCAGAACTCTTTGTTAAGAAGGCAAAACTTTATTTCATAATAACAGACATTGTGTTCTTTCTCTATCAGAAGCACACAGAAGAAAAATATGGACAAAATAATCACTTGCCAGATTTTTTCCCTGGGAAGTTCAAAGAATACTGAGATGTAACATTACAGAAATTGCCTGCTAATGTTTTGTGCTGGAGGAATCATCAGGAATTCCTCACAAAGAAAAGTTCAAGAAGCTGAAGGCAGATCAAAGAATCATTATTTTCATTTTAAAAGCAGGGAGAGTCAAAGTGGCAGGGCTTTTCTGAATTAACAATACATAATAGCAGTATTGTCTGTCCATTATCTGAGGGGCAATCATTGTTTTTCATTATGCATTCTCTTCTCTATATGACTTTCACTGTGCCAATGGCAGTCCCAACTTTGGAGTTTAGATCGGAATTTCGGCAAACTTTCCAAGCATTGGCTGAGAGGCTCAGCATTGCTCCCCTCTTGATTTTCCTTCATAGGGAAGGTGAGCAGAGAATGAATCCAAACACACTCCAGTAGTACTTTAGAAACCGGATTACTCCCAAAGCTTCCTTTAAGAGCCAGTTGAGTGCAGCTGCCATTACTTCACCCTCAGCTCCTTTGCATTATGGAGTTGTTCCATGGTCTGAAGAGGGAAAATATAGGATGCTACACTCTGAAAGGACAGAGTGAGTTGTCACCTCTTTCAGACCAACAAGCATTTTGTAGAAGAGAAGGTGACCAATCCATGGCATTGTAGAAATAACTCCATTGCTGTCATATACCTTCTTGCCTTTCTGGGTTTGTTTGTTTTTTCCATGTCAGGAGTGACTTGAGAAACTGCACAACCTCACAACCTCTGAGGATGCTTGCCATAGATGCAAGTGAAATGTCAGAGGGAATGCTTCTAGAACCTGGCCATATAGAACAAAACACCTACAGCAACCCAGTGATTCCGGCCATGAAAGCCTTCAACAATAAACTGCAAGTCGCTTCTGGTGTGAGAGAATTGGCCATCTTCAAGGACATTGCCCAGGGGACGCTTGGATGTTTGATATTTTACCATCCTTGTGGGAGGCTTCTCTCATGTCCCCACATGGGGAGCTGGAGCTGACAGAAGGAGCTCAACCTGATCTCCCTGGATTCAAACAACTGGCCTGTTGGTGAGCTGTCCTGCTGGTACAAGGGTTTAACCCATTGTACTACCTTTCTGATAAGTTGGGCCTTTATGGAGGGCCCACTTTAGAAGCACCTCATGCCATGTTGGGGTTCCTGGCGGTGTAGATTAGCCTTGAATGCTGGCTTTTCCCATGTCTTCTGTGAAGGAGCCATGACTGCCTAGCCATCTAAATTATGCACTTCATTTACTGACGTTTACCCACACATTCCTCTCGGAAAAGTATAGGGACCGCTTTGCTGTAGCAGATGCAGGCTGGTGGCCACTAGGGACTGGTTGTGTCCACATCAGCAGAGTGATGAATCCATCCTAGGTTTTCATTCTAGTTGCTGGGTTACCTAACATGCTGATTGGATTTTGATGAGGGGATTCCCCACTTTGGAGAGCTTCAGAAACTATGAATTAAACCCTGGAATGAATTTGCTACCCTGATAACATGAAACCCATCACCTCCCAAACAACTATCTCCAGTAAGGCCAGGTATTTGGCAGAGAAATTGCTATGACACCCAGCTTAGTGATTACTATGTGAAAAGCATTCATGGAATCAAGTTCTTATGCCAACAAAGTTCCCTCAACGTGGGCTTTGTAATGAGTTTAGGAAGCCTGTCCCAAAGGAGAAGGCAGCTTTATAAGCCCTCAAATTCTTCTTCAGTTTGGAATGTTACAGGCATTTTTGTAAGGATTACTGACAGATACTGGCTGCTATCCAACATCCCCTCAGCATAACGTAAACATCCGTATGTGAAGATATGCTACTACAGTACTATGCAACCCTGCATGAAGAATAGCAGCACTGTGTAACACATGTAAATGACTAGGTGCCATTGCATAATGTGCAATGCAATGCACAGTCACAACACACAATGCATAGCAGGTAATTCACAATTGCAATATGTAAGGACAAGGCACAAAGGAACATGCTGTTTCTGCTGCTACCACCAGTATAATCTGTTGTGCAATAGTTACTTTTTGGCACTGCATGCACAGTGTGAGCTACACACGTGTATGTCCCTAACTCGATACCTACCACAGTGTGTGTAAATTAGAGATTTAAAGAACACTAGTATTTACCCCAAAAAATCATACTCAAGACATTTTGAGGGCAGAGGGGATGCATTTCGGAGAGAAGTTTTATTTTCTACCATATACAAGAATAAAAAGAGTCTTTCTGTGTCAAAAGATTTTACACAAAATAAAGAACTTTATGAAATTCTCCAAAATAATGCCTGAAACCATTTTTAATCTCAGCAAAGAAAACAAAGCCTTTAGAAATGCTTCTTCTGTCAGGTTCAAATGAAGTAAGTGGAGTGTAAAGAATAGCTTTGAGCATCCTAAAGCATAGTATATATTTGAAATTTTATTATTTATAGCAACCATTGTCACAGACAAGACTTCAATTAATAAATGTCTGAAGAATGTCAAGATGGCAGCAGCCCTTGATGAGGTTGTCAGGCAGAGTAATCCTGTTTGACGAATGATTGGCACTACCATCAGAAATGGATATGGGGCAACTGGTAATGTTGGCTGGATAATTCTGAGAGCTGGAAGGGGCATTTTTCTAAACTCTAACCATTGACATCCCTTCTACCTCATCACTATCTCCATTTGCTCCCTACTGTCATTTGGAGGATTACTTGAACCACAAGGATTAATGGTTGCAGTACTCAGCCCAAGTGGCTTCTCCATGCTGCAAATCCTGCAGAAGACCTGGCTGGTTATTCCACTCTTGATCCTGCCACTTAAAAAAACTGTTGACGAATGAAATATTGCTCGGTAAATTGCCAGCTGACGGAATCCTCACTCATTGCCTGATGCTAGATATAGACTATCTTAGCCAGCACTTTTTCCTTGGGATGTTGGCAGGAACCCCCCCCCCCCCCCCCCATCCAATCAAAATTTGAGAATCGCCATTAGGATGTTCTCTCAGCTCATGCTACTGCAAATTATTGCCCATTCATGTGAAACATTTGCAGTTAATAAATTGTCTTACTTTTCTTTGTGAAATGTTTTCAGCTCATAAATTATGTCCAGCTTTTTCCGTGGGTAATTAAATGTATTTTGTTACTGGATAATGAAATATCTTTTGTTTTTGCTTTTTATTTATTTAATATATATATATAGATCCTTAGATGCATTTGCATGACTTGAAATGATTTCTGCAGATACTGTGGTCTGCTAAAAGAAAAGCAAATGATTCCTAGAACAAATCAGGCATGAGTTTGCTCTAAAACCAAAGATGACTGAAATGAGGCTGTTGTGGTTTGGCCATATGATAAAAAGACTTACTAGACAAAACAATAATGCTTGGTAAGGTAGAAGGCAATAGGAAAAAAGGGGAAAAATCATTCCAGATGGATAGATTCAACCAAGAAAGCCATGGTCCTGCAAAACTTGAGTTGAGCTCTAAAGGTTGCTTTGAGTTGGAAGTCTCTTGTTCATAGAGCTGCCATTAGACAAAGTCAACTTGAAAGGAGCAATAACAAACATAATATACTGACATGGCAGAGGGATTCACACAAATCCCTCTTCTCTTCTCAAAGAATAAAATATAATTTTCAGTGTTTTGATAGAGGTATGACCACACACACACACACACACACAGGTGGTTCTTAATCTGTGTGCCACAGACCAACAGTGGGCCACGAGGAAGAAAATCTGGTCCATGAACGTCCTTCCCCTTTATTTTATTTTATTTTATTTCTGCTCCTTTCGGACCACCTACCACTCCTTCCCTGTTGCTGGCCATGGCATATGTTCTGTATCAGAAACTAGAGCTGATGTGGTCTATCCAATGCAATGTTCTGAATCAGCAGCCCAAACTGAATCTAAAGTTGACGAAAAACCGATTTGAAACCCTTTTGGAGAGTGGTCCCTGGTCAAAGTGATCCCAATCAAGTAGTCACTGGTCAAAGTGGTTCCTGGTCAAGTGGCCCCTAGTCAAAAAAAAAAGGTTGGGAACCACAGCTATAGAACATATTAAAGATCAGCCCTTAGAAAGCAATTTTGTAAAATAATTTGTTACTTTCATAGCATTGAAGTACCAGTGAGTATGTGTTATAGTTTGTTTTTTTTTAAAAAAAAAAGTCTCTAATATCCCTCATTTATAATGGCAATGAAATTGTTATATACTCTTGCTGGGAAAAAGAACTACTTATCTGGTAATTCAAACATAGCTTCCTTAAACTCTGGTCAAAATTGTGGATGTATGTCAGTCAGCGGTTGTCCATAAAAAAAAAATGTGGGGAGGAAGATTGCAAGGGAGGAAACCTTTGCCATGCAGATAAATTACTTAGATTGCCATAACACCCACGTCCAGCCATGCTTTACAAAATGGCTCTGAAGAGACTCTCAATTTTCCCCCTTCAGACAGAAAGCCTTTTAATCCTTGCACAGTCTAGAGGAGGCAGGGAGTTAAGCACTCGGACCCATTTCTGCTGAGTTAGTTTATCCTGATATATATAACCCCCTGCAGCAATAATTATAAAGCCTTTCTCTAGCCTGATGTGAGCAACATCTCAGCAGCAATTTCATCCAATGGCTGATAGACATAGAACTCCCTGTAACTCGAAAAGTGGTTCCTTTTTCTCCCCTACTTCTCTTCTTCAGTCTACTAGTTCTTTCTGCCCTCTTTCTCCCTCACCCTCTTGAACACATTAGAAGGTGAGAGGTACATGTGACTCCTGCATATTCATCTTTTAGTGAATGAAACTTCATCTTAATCAAAGCCATATATGGCAGCTGTAATTCAAGCCACCTTTTCCATATCTGCTGCTCATAATCTTCAGGGCCATTAACATTTCTTTGCACTTTGTCTTCTCTCTTTCTTTCTTTTTTTTACCTGTATGGTGTGGCAGAAAGAAGAATATGGTTATGTCTCAATAACACAATTTCTCACTTTTTATTTTTGTTATTACTATTATGTTTATTACATTTATTTATATCCCGCTTTTTCTCTCTATAAGGAGACTCAAAGCAGCCAACATTAAAAGCATTACAATACAATTTAAAATATACAAATATGCAAATATTAAAACAGTATTAAGCATCATTAGTATTAAAAAAAACCAATTCAGCTAAATCCATAAAAACAAAAACCACAGCAGCCCCTGACATTAGTCCCATGGGTGGGAGAAAAGCAGGATCAAAGTAAATAAATAATAATCGTAATAATAATAATCTTTAAAACCTTCTTCTTTAAAAACCTGTCTAGATAAAAAGATTTTATTATGCAGCCAGAAGGACAGCAGGGACAAGGCCATTCTGGCTTCCCTGGGAAGAAGGGAGTTCCAGAGTCAAGGGGCAGCCATCGAGAAGGCCCGCTCTCTCATTCCCACCAACCAAGCTTGAGATAGAAGTGGGACCGAGAAAAGGGCCTCTCCTGAAGATCTCAAGACCTGGTGGGTTCATACAAGGAGATACAATTAGCCAAATAGCCCCAAAGTGTGAATTTGTGTCTTCAGGGGGAGTATAACCCCATCCAGCACAGGCTGGATCCCTATTCCTTGGTCTGCCTTCCAACTGACCGGGAGTACCTCTGTCTTGTCTGGATTAAGTTTCAATTTGTTTGCCCTCATCAAGTCCATTACTGAGGACAGGCACTGGTTTCGGGTCAGGACAGCTTCCTTGGCTTTAAGTGGGAAGGAGTAATAGAGTTGGGTGTCATCTGCATATAGGTAACACCACACCCCAAAATGCCAGATGACCACTCCCAGCGGTTTCCTGAGGAACACCACAGGTCAATGGCCAGGGATTCGAACAGGAGTCCCCTAGCACCACCTTCTGGGAATGGCCTCCAGGGAAGAATGGAGACACTGTAAGCCAGTGTCTCCCAGTCCCATAGGTTCCACCAAGGTGACCAAAGTTGAAACCAGATTGAAATGGATCTAGATAATCCAGATCCCTAGAGTTGGGAGGCCACCACACACTCCAAAACCTTATTCAAAAAAGCATGGTTGGACACTGGTTGATAGTTGTCCATTATGGAGGGTTTCAGGGATGGCTTCTAAATATGGGTCTCATAACTGCCTCCTTTACGCGAATTGGAGTTGCCTTGTTCCAAGGAGGCATTGATCACCACCTTTGCCTACACTGCCAGTCCCCCTCTGCCCTGTTTAATCAACCAGAAAAGGCAAGGATCTATAATGCATGTGGTAGCTCTCATCTCTCCAAAGATCCTATCCACATCCTCAAGCTGCACAAATTGAAAAGTATCCAGCAACACTGGACAAGCAGGAGCAGAGTTATATCAATTGGAACAGCATCGAAGTCAGAATGGATCTGAGCAAGGTGCCATGCAAATTCTTCACAGCGGGCTGCTGAATGGTCAGGTATTTCTCCTTGAGGACCACTATATAACAGCCCTTTGTCCACTTAAAGCAACTCAGCTGGACAGTTCCTTGTTTTTTTTTTTTAAATAATTTTTTATTGTAGCTTTAACATATTCGGTATTTAAACATTCTTATACTTATCACTTTCCATTAACAATTGTACAGAACATGTATGTCTTGATACCTATAATATTTCATTCTCCTGCTTTATTACATCCAGTCACCCAGTGCTAACCCTTCACCCCCGACCAGCCAATACAATACTTATTTCCAAAAATCAGTTGTTTCTATTACAGGTTTGGTCCCCTTACCTTCTATATATACATATTCTATCAATTTCCCCCAAATCTTCCCAAAATCATCTTTTTTTGATAATCCTCTTTTAACCTTAATGTTTCGTGTCAGTTTATCGTTTATTGCGATGTCCCAAATCTCCCTATACCACTCTTCCAATTGGCACTCCCCTCCTTCTTTCCATTTTTAAGCTATTAATAATCTTGCTGCTGTTACCAGATTGGCAATTAATTCTTTTAGTTCTTTTGGTATTTTATCATTGTCAATAAATGACAGCAGTGCTATCTCTGGTGTTCCTGTTATCTCTATTTGGGTGATTCTTCTTATTTCTTGAAATACATTTTCCCAAAATTTTTGAACATATTTGCAAGACCACCACATGTGTATATATGTGCCAGTTTCTTGACAGCCCCTCCAGCACTGCTTAGAATGTTTCTTGTCAATTTGATTTAATCTGATTGGTGTGAGGTACCACCTCCACACCACTTTATAATAGTTCTCTTTTATTCTTATTGACATATTTTTTAAAATACGCATATTCCACATTCCTTTCCAGTTTTGTGGGTCTATTACTTTATTACAGTCTAACTCCCACATTCTTTTAAGATGGTCCTCCTCCTGGACTCCTTCCAGCAGCATTTTGTAGATATCACTTGTTATACCTTTTGTTCTTTCTTTTCCTTCCTTACTTCCCCTTTGGTTAATCATTTCTTCAAATTTGGTAAGTTCTCTCTCTCCTTTATATTTCTTTCTTATTTCCCTTAACCATCTTTCAAGTTGTAGAACTTTGTACCATCCAATGTTCCCTCCTAATAACTGGACCTTTATCTCATCTATATTTTTCATCTTTGATTCCCAATCTTTTAATTTCGTTATTCCTTTTTCCTTAAATTCACTTTCCAACTCCTTTTTGAGATTTATGGGGAAATTATTTGTAATCAACACCGGTGTTAATGGGGATATCGATGGTATTAATTTTTCTTCATATTTAAACCATATTCCCAGTATGTTTTTTAGAAAAGGGTTGTCTATTTTGTTATACCATTTCTTGTCTAGATTCCTAGTCTTCCCTATAAAGAAAATATATTCTAGTTTCATATCTATATCTTCACTCTCTTCTTCTAACCATTCTAAATCCTTTTGACCCATAATCCCTTCAACAATATACCTTAACTGGTTTGCTATATAATATAGTTTTAAGTTTGGTATCCCCAGACCTCCCTTCTTTTGTAGTTTATACCATTTTGCTTTGTTAATTCTAACTCTTTTGTTCTCGTTGCAGAAGGTGTTTATCATATTCTGCCACTTTGTAATTTCTCCGGCTGAGATTTTAATAGGTAGCATCCTAAACAAAAAGTTTATTTTAGGTAAAATTTTCATCTTTATTAGAGCTATTCTACCAAACCATGACAATTTGAGCTTAGCAAATTTAGCCAGAGTATCCTTCACATTTTTCCTTAATTTGATTAGATTCTCCTCTTCTAATTTATCAATTTCTTTAGAAATATTAATTCCTAGATACTTTATTGAGTTCTTTATTTTTAACCTGCCCAATCTCCCTTCTCTTAATTTTACTTCCTCATCTTTAGTGTGGTTAAATAATAAGATTTCCGATTTATCCCAATTAACTTTAAGGCCTGTAATTTCTCCAAACTCTGTTAAATGTGCTTCTATTCTTTTTATCTGTTCTAATGGATTTCTAAAGGTTAGTAGTGTATCATCTGCAAATAAACATATCTTGTATCTTCCCTCCTTCCCTATCCCCTTTATATGTTTATCCTCTCGTATCATATTTGCTAACATTTCTATGACTATTGCGAACAGGGTAGGAGAGAGAGGGCATCCTTGCCTTGTTCCTCGAGTCAATCTTATTTTCCCAGTAAGGCCATCGTTTACTTGTATAGTTGCATAGTTGGTTGAATATAGTCTCTCAATCAGTCCTCTAAATCTCTCTCCTAAACCAAATTTTTCTAATATTTTTTTTAATGCCGGCCATGAGACACAATCAAATGCTTTAAATATGTCTAGGGCCAATATCCCTGCTTTAATATTCTTTTTCTTAATTGAATGAATCACATTTAGTACTCTTCCCACTGGGTTTGACATTTGTCTACCAGGAATAAATCCACATTGATCTTTATTAATATAATTATATATAAAGTTATTTAATCTCTTTGCCATTATTGCCGTCAATATTTTAGCATCCTGATTTATAAGGGCAATAGGCCTATATGAACCAGGATCTTTAGGATCCTTATTTGTTTTTAGAATTAATATGATCCTTGATTCCTGCCATGATGAAGGGATCTGTTCTCCTTCCATTATCCTATTATATAGTTCTTTTAATTTTGGTACTAAAATTGATTTAAATTTTTTATAATATTCCGGTCCTAGGCCATCCATTCCAGGAGTCTTCCCTCCTTTCAATTTATCTATAGCGTCTCCTATCTCTTTTTCTGATACTAATTGTTCCATACTCATTTTATCCATCTCCTGTAATTTTATTTTCCAGTATTTATCTATAACCCCTTCTATTTTGTTGTTAGGGCTATCCACTGCTGTATATAATTTTTGATAAAATTCTTGGAAGACAGCTAGCTTTTCTTTCATTGATATAATTTCCCTACCCCACTTATCTTTTATAGTTCCAATTGTGTTCTTATTCTTCTTCTCTTGTGCTGCTTTAGCTAGCATCCTAGAGTTCCGATTGCTATATTCAAAATATTCCCTTTTTGTGTACATTAAATCTCTCTGTACTTTTTCCAAGTCGTGTTTATCCAATTCTTTCCTTTTGGCCATTGCTTTAAGATAACTTTGTTTATCTTTTTCCTTTATGTATCTCTTTTCTAGTTCTTGGATTTCTAATTCTAAATTCTTTCTCTCTGCTTCTTGCTCTCTTCTTAGGTTGCATGCTTCTTTTATGCACAGGCCCCTTGATACTGCTTTCATCGCATCCCACACAGTTGCATAAGAGCATTGATTGTTATCATTAATTTCCCAAATATCTCCTAATTCTTTGGTTATTTTCCCCACTATCTTACTATTCTCTAATACTGCATTTCCTATCTTCCAGTACTTATATGTTTGATAATCCTTCTTTATTTGGAGATCCAAGCTTATTAATGCATGGTCTGAACATCTTATCACCCCTATTCTAGTATCTAGAACTTTAGTTAGTACCTGTTGTGAAACAAAAAAGTAATCAATTCTAGAAAACATTTGATGAGCTGTCGAATGGAATGTAAATCTTTTCTCATTCCCCCTTAACGTTCTCCAAATATCAACCATATTTTTGTTCCTTATTATTCTATTTAGAGTTGTTCTATTTTGCATTTTCCCTTTCTTTGTGTGGTGGGATTTATCCATTTCCTCATCCATTATTCCATTGAAATCCCCTCCTATGATCAAATACCCTTTTTGTATTCCCTCTATTTCTTTAAATATTTTTTCATAAAATTCCGCTTGGTTAGTGTTTGGAGCATATACATTAGCAAAAGTGAAATCCTCATTCCCCATCGTCCCTTGTATGATAATATATCTTCCTTGCTCATCTATCTTTGTTTCCTTTATATTGAAACCACATTGATTTTGGATTATAATTGCCACACCTCTCGATTTAGATGTTCCATATGATTTTATATACGTTACAGATCCCCGCATCTTAAGCTCGTTCACCTTTGGTTTGGATTGGTGTGTCTCTTGTAAGAATACAAGATGAGCTTTAGCTTTATAAATCAAATCTCCAATGGTTTTCCTTTTATAAATCGAGCCCAAACCTTTACAGTTCAAAGATACGATCCTCAGGTGTTCCCCCATTTCTTTACCATTCTACTTATCCTCTTACTTGGCTGGTCCCTAATTCGTGCTCCCCACTGCTTTCCCCCCCTCTTCCTCCCTTCCCTCCCTTCCTTTGTGAAGTGCTCTTCTCCCCCTATTCCTTTCACCCCACGATGTTCAAAGACTACTTGTCTTGAACCTGGTTTACTCCAAACCATTTTGTGGGGTGGGGGGAGAGGACCCATCCTCCATCTGAGTGCACCCATTCCGATATCTCCCAGGGTATTCTTATATTGCCTTAACTAGTAGGATTACATATTTCATACTAATGATTAGTCAGTCCTTCTCACAGTCTTTTTCATTCCTGTCTTGGTCCATATTAGTCTTCTTTTCCAGTCGCCAGATCCGGCTTCCCTTTCTCTTTCTCCCCTCCCTTCTTTTCTATCTATGTTGTATCTGTTGTCCCATTTGTCAAATTCAGTTCATTCAGCAATACTAGACCTTGATCTAGAGACGTAATTTTATAGTTATTATTTCTCCAGCGAAACCTCAAGAAAACCGGGTAACCCCAGTTATACTGAATTTTCTGGCTTTGTAAAATGGTGGTACATTGGCGAATGGATTTCCGCCACTCCAAAGTTTCAGGGCACAGATCTGGAAAAATCTGTATCGGTGTCTCTTGGTATTTTAGTGAGGATGCTTGTCTTCGTAGTGCTTTCATTATCTTGTCTTTGTAGTAATAATTCCCAAATCTGACCAAAATGTCGCGAGGAAAAGAGGTCGTTTTTTTAAATCCCACTCTATGGATTCTCTCAAACCAGGCTTCTTCACAGTCTTTTTCAGAATTCTGTTTAAGCCATGTCATTATTTCTCTTTTTAACATCCCAGGATTTTCTCCATTTATTTCTGGGAAATTCCTTATTCGAATGTTCATTCTTCTATCTCTGTCCATTAAATTTATTACCTTCAAGTCCATTCTTTGAAGGCTTTTTTGAGATTGTTTTATCTCTGCTGTGTTTGCTACCAATTGTACTTCCGCTGCTGTTACTCTTACATCCAAGTCTTGGTTTTTCTTTTCCAGTTTCTGTGAGGTTGCTTGTAAATTTTTTATTTGATTTTCTAGTCCGGTGATCTTAGTTGTAATTTCTTGAGTGCTGTTTAAGATCAAATCTTTGATCCCTTGAATCTGCTGTAGTAGTTCTTTATTTGTGATTTCCTCTGATTCGTCCTTTCCTCCATTTCGTGCTGTCGCCATTGTGGCTGATTTATAGCTCCTTCCCTGGGATGAGCAATCAGCAAGATACTCAGCCGATTCTGTCTCCTGTGCTCTTTCCCAGCTTCTATCGGAGGGGGAGGGTCGGTGTCGTAGGTAATAATTAATTTGTCTTTGCTCAGCCCTTCCTCTCTGTTTGGGCTGGGTTTTCTTCCCTCGTTTCATAAAGCTTTACTTTGCCACTCTTTGCTAAGTTGCTAGTTTGGTCTTTTCACCATTGAGAGACGCTCAGCCTTCCAGCCTTCCAGGAGCAAAACCGAAAGTGATTTATTTTACCTTGTTATCTTCTCTTTCCCGACAACAAAGAAATTTATGGGTGGCTTAACGACTCACCCAGGCAGAAAGTCTCTTTTTACTCACTGTGAGTCCATTCCTAATAGTTAATTTTCTTATTTTCTTTTCCCCTTCATGGGAGCTCCGGGTTTAGCGTCCACTCATCAGGCTGAGGCTCCACCCCTCCCACTGGACAGTTCCTTGTAGATGAAATAGTATCAAGAAAAATTCTCTGCTACCTCCATTGCTGCCAAGTAGGCTTTCAAAAATGCTCTAGCTTGTGCTTGGTCAGATTCATTTCGAGTTCTCCATCAACATACTCTAGTCTCCGTCTCACTTGCTTCATCATCTCCAACTGCTTGGAAAACTAAGGGGCTGGTTTGGCTCTGCTCCATTCAGGAGCAATTGTGTCCACCACCCTGGCCATTCCAGAGGTCAGCCAGAGCTTCAATAGAATTGCCTGCCAAGGTGACAGGAAAATCCCCAAGAGCCATCAGGAATCTATCTGGATCCATAAGCCTCTTAGGGTGGACCATCTTAATCAGTCTCCCACCCCTGCTGAGATTTGAAGTTCCAGCAAATTCTGTTCAGATTTCAAAGCCAGGACAATTGATGCTTTTTATGATGATCTCTTTGCTGCTGTTTTTAAAAAAGAGCTATGAGTGGTCCATGCCTATTCATGTGTATGTGCCTTCAAGTCATCTCTTGACATATGGCAATGCCATGAATTTCATAGGGTATTCTTAGACAAGGAATACTCAAGGTTGACCTTGCTTAGTTTCCAAAATTGGACAGGTTCTGGTACCTTTGCAATATTAGATGGAATGAATTGTCGAAGGCTTTCATGGCTGGAATCACTAGGTTCTTGTGGGTTTTTTCGGGCTTTAGAGCCATGTTCTAGAGGCATTTCTCCTGACGTTTCACCTGCATCTATGGCAAGCATCCTCAGAGGTAGAGGTCTGTTGGAATTAGGACAATGGGTTTATGTATATCTGTGGAATGGCTGGGGTGGGGCAAGGAGCTCTTCCCTGCTGCAGTTAGGTGTGAATGTTCAGCTGATCACCTTCATTAGCATTTGAAGGCCTGCCTGCACCTGGGAAAATCTGTTGCTGGGAGGTGTTAATCTGTGCCTGGTTTTTTCCTCTCTGTTGTTTAGCTGTTATAATTTTAGAGTTTTTTAATACTGGTAGCCAGATTTTGTTCATTTTCATGGTCTCTTCCTTTCTGTTGAAATTGTCCACATGCTTGTGGATTTCAATGGCTTCTCTGTGTAGTCTGACATGGTGGTTGTTGGTGTGGTCCAGCATTTCTGTGTTCTCAAATAATATGCTGTGTCCAGGCTGGTTCATCAGGTGCTCTGCTATGGCTGACTTCTCTGGTTGAAGGAGTCTGCAGTGCCTTTCATGTTCCTTGATGCGTGTCTGGGCGCTGCGTTTGGTGGTCCCTATGTAGACTTGTCCACAGCTGCATGGTATACGGTAGACTCCTGCAGAGGTGAGAGGATCCCTCTTGTCCTTTGCTGAATGTAGCATTTGTTGGATTTTCTTGGTGGGTTTGTAGATTGTTTGTATGTTATGTTTCCTCATCAGCTTCCCTATGCTTCCTCATCAGCTTCCCTATTAGATGGAATGATTAAGCCATGTGTTGGCTAAAATTTGGAATGATAAAGGAGTAGGGACAAGGAACTTTCTTTAGCTTTTATCTCATAATTTGAGCCCTGTCTTGTTTACAAAAATGCTTGCTTCTCACAAAAACATATATTCATTCACTTGTGTGCACCAATTGCTAAGAGAATAAAAAATACCTATATTTGCATTGTGATGCAGATTTGTATCAGTCACCTCAGAGCCAGTAGAGACTGGATGTGACCATAAAATGGGAATGGTGCATTTTGGTTTCAATCCAAAGTTTAATGGAACTATCCAAGGTGCTCATTCCTGTGTCCAAAATAGATTCAGTACCTTTATCATTTAAACTAAAATTCAGCACAGATTTCCCCTCTCTCTGACATGGGAACCACCTTAGTTTCCCAAGAGCTTCTTCACACACCAAAGTGAACAGAAGAGTGGCACCATCTTGACTTGACTTCACTCCTGCTTCCATATAGTTTAATACAGCGTATAAACTGGTTCATATTGAAGTAAAGATTTTGTCAGTATGAACCTGTTAGCTGCCCATTAAAATCTTTAGGAAAGGCTCTCCTCAATCTTCTAGTTCCACCAACATCTAAAGGATCAAGTGAATGAGGTAATTTTAAAACAAATGAACAAAATATGTCTTAAAATGAGACATATAGAGGTAACGGGAGACTTCAAGCACCCTGATATTTATTGGATGACAATCTATTCTGAGAACGTAAGGCCAACTAATTCCTCCCTTGGCTTGCAGATAATTTCATAACAATGAGATTAAATATTTTGGATATGTTAATAACCAACAGGGATGAACTAGTCAGTGGAATGGAAGCAATGGCATCCTTGGGGAGAAACAATAGAAACAGTAGTATCCCTGAAGAAAGCCAAATGTCATGGGATGCACACGATGGACTTTTAGAAAGCTGACTTCAGAAAGCTTTGAGAAATACTGGATGGGATTCCATGGACAGAAAGATTCAAAGTGAAGGGAGTTTTCAGACATTTCTTAAAGATGAGACATTGAAGGTTGCAGTGAATTGGACCTCTGCCACCAGGCAGATGGGTTTTAGAAGCTTTGTTAATGTTGTGGCTAAACATTGACATCTGTCCTGTGGTACAGGCAGAATAAATTTATACTTAATGGCTTTGTATGTTATCTTTCTGCATTATCCCAACCATTTGAGCCTGGAAAAAGATAAAGAAGCTGAGAATTTTCTTCAGTTAATAAACTGCTCGTATGAGACAAGAGGAAATATAGTCATGTTTGCACACTTTGTCTTTGTTTGCATCAGCACCCTTGGGAATCCATCCTCCATTTGCCTTGCTTGGGGGCAAGAGTGCCCCAGGACAAGTGTTTCTTGTTTAGCCAATGATGGAGAATTGAATCATCCAAGAATAGTCAGAGTGGAATCCATTTTTAGGTGAACAGTTATCGTTGTGTGGGGATGCTGTATTTCATCAGTGAGGAGGCTACAGGGCCTTGCTCCTGTGTACCATCTATTGCACCATTTGCCATCAAGTTTGAGATCCAGAAGAAGGCAACCACAATAGTAGATAGTAGGGAAGCCATCTAGTACAGGCCAGCACAACCTGTGGCCCTCCAGGTATTTGAGACAGACTCCAAGAAGTCCTGACCTGCTTGTCCAAAGGACAGGAATTCTGAGTGCTGAAGTCCAAAATACCTGAAGTGCATGTGCTGGTAATCTCATGACTGGGCTTCTGCAATCCACTATATATTGGGCTGCCTCTGTACCATGTTCAGAAACTCCAGTTAGTTCAAAACATGGCATCCAGATTAGTTACAGGAACATGAAGGAATTGGCATATTATCCCCACATTAAAGTCACTCCATTGATTGCCAATTAGTTTCTGGGCAAATTACAAAGTGTTCGTTTTGACCTTTTACTCCAGCCTGCCAGAACCAGACTGGCAACCATCACCCAGAAGACCCTTTCATCAGCTCCCCCGAGACTATGGAATAACATGGCAGAAGAGCTCTGACAGCTAAATGAATTGTCGGGATTTAAAATACAACTGAAGACCTATCTCTTCTGGCAGGCCTACCCAATCAGTTTTAAATATAAAATTTAAAATCACATTCTATTTTTATTGTGTCATGCATTTTAATATGTGTATGTTTTAATATGTGCATTTTTATAGATGCCTTTGACTTTGTTGTTCCCCACCTTGGGTCAAAAGGAGGGCCTGTTAATAAATAAAAATATTAATATCAATAATACTCATAATAATAGGCTTCCTGGTGGCGCAGTGGGTTAAACCGCTGAGCTGCTGAACTTGCTGACTGAAAGGTTGGCAATTCTAATCCAGTGAGAGGGGGTGAGCTCCCGCTGTTAGCCCCAGCTTCTGCCAACCTAGCAGTTCGAAAACATGCAAATGTGAATAGGTCAATAGGTACCGCTCTGGTGGGAAGGTAACAGCACTCCATGCAGTCATGCTGGCCACATGACCTTGCTCCTGTGTACCATCTATTGCACCATTTGCCATCTATGGACAATGCCAGCTCTTCGGCTTAGAAATGGAGATGAGCACCACCACCACCACCACCCAGAGTAGGACACGACTAGATTTAATGTCAGGGGAACCTTTGCCTTTTTAATAATAATAATAATAATAATAATAATAATAATATTTCCTGGTGTAGAACTCTTGTCAGCCCTAGCCATTATAGAAAGCAATAAAGAATATCAGGGAATGCTATTCAAGAACATCTTTAGGACCAAACACTTCTCAGCCTCAGGACTTGAAAAATAACTTTTGAGAACTACAGCCCTGAGAGTAGCCCAACCACTATGGCTACTGGAGGATTTTGAAAGTTACAGTACAAAAATTTGCTTTTTTAAGACCTATATAAGCCTTGATGGATCACTAGATTATCAAACTCTAAACTGATTATCAAACTCTAGTCTTCCTGTGTTTTAACATTAGTTCCCAAAAGCCTCGGGTGCTTTGGCCAAAGATCAGGGATTCTTGAAGTTGACGTCCAAAACATCTGGAAAGCCAGAGATGATCACTAGTTCCTGTGCAATGTTGTGATATGTCTTTAGTGGCCTAAGTAAAGCGAATTGTTAGTCTCAGCTAGGGCAGACCACTGATGGAATGTAAATTCGAACGAAATTTCCATTGATTCAGTGGTTCTATCCTATTAACGATTAAGAATTAGATTTAGGTCTATGAGTAACAGGGCAAGGCAAACAACAACTGCAGAGGCTACTTGCTGGCAGTAAATGGAAGTCATGCTGGCTTCCAGAACAATTGAGAAAACAAAAGTAAGAGAGGGCAGAACTGAATAAAAGTGTACATGACTCCACATCAAAATTTCAAATATTTTAATTATATATTTTTTGCAAACACAATGTTTTTCATCCTCTTCTTCTAAGTCAGATGCTGAATATTCACAAGATATTTTCTGGTGTTCCCTTTGTGTGCACCAAATCTCTTGTGTCAGCATTTGGACAGCTGACAATGCTTGATTTTAATATTTGACTTTGCCGTTTGATTGTATTATTTGATATCTGACAGCATGTGAAGGCCGGATGTGATTGATAATTCATGACAAATGAAGGTTAGATCTATATCAAAACATGGTTTATATACAGTAGTATTGCATGCAAGGTCACTGAAGTAAAATCAATGGTTGTTGATAGTGTTACTACAATCACTCAGCATGGCTGTAGAATATTAAAGTACACTGGATGTAGTTCAATCCTAGCCTTTCTCAGAATCAGGGCTATCTACCCATTTGATATGCAATATTTCCATGATTTAAGATATTCCGAGGAGGGTAAAGTTTACCTATATTTGAGTGCTGAAAGCCAGAGACCCTCCAGCACAGAGAAATGCACATCAGATGGTTTAAAACAATGGTTCTCAACCTGGGGTCCCCAGATGTTTTTGGCCTTCAACTCCCAGAAATCCTAACAGCTGGTAAACTGGCTGAGATTTCTGGAGTTGTAGGTCAAAAACATCTGGGAACCCCAGGTTAAGAACCACTGGTTTTAAAAAAACATTACCCTTTCCATTTGAACAAAAAGTATTTCAAATCCCTTTGCACAATGGGGATGATCAAGTACGGGGACACATTGGGACTGATCCAACTAGCCGCACCATCCCAATACTCTTGTGAGTTGATCTTATTGCTAGATAGCCATCTAACAGAGACTCACCAGCATGGTGCAGTGGTTTGAGCATTGGACTATACTTCTCGAGACCTGGGCTCAAATCTCCACTCAACTGCAGAAATCCACTGGGGGATCTTGGACATGCCCCATTCTCCCAGCCTCAGAGGAAAGTAGAGGCAATCCCACTCTGAACAAATCTTTCCAAGAAATCCCCATGATAGCATCACTTTAGGATTACTATGTCACAAATGACTCAAAGGCTCACACATGCAAATGTGAGTAACAATGTCAATGCATCCAACATGGATCATTACTGGTGGATGCATCAGCATTTTCGGACAGTGCTAGCAGGCACAATCCTCTCATTTATTCAGCCATATATGTTGGATGAGGCTACAAAGAAGGCAGAACACATTTGCACAAGCAAATTCTTTCCTAAACCATTTCAAGATATTGACTGAGGCTAAGCTTCTTGCTTGACCTGGTAACTCTATCAATTAAAACATACCTTGAATACCTTGAACACCACTGACTTTCTTGGTTACAGCCCTAGTTGCAGTCAGCATGGGTAACTTTTGCTTCTCTATGTGGATGCCTGGTGTTCCATGGTGGTCTTCCATACAAGCATAAACTAGACCAGAACATGATTTGCTGCTTAAATCAGAGGAGATCAGGTACATCCAGGTAAATATGGTGATAATAATTATGAACACCCCCCCCCCCCACCACCACCACCACCACCACCCACCACCGCCACTACAGGGCACTTGGGCCAAACGTTGGCCCTAGCATGCCCTGAGGGCCATTTCTGTGTCTGGACTTTGCTCATCTCTGCCCTAGACCAGCTACTTCTTTGGATCCTTAAGGTAAAATACAGTAAGGATTTCTCCCCTTCTTTTTCAATTAAAACATGACCACAAATTCAATACATAATGATAATAATACATTTAATGAGTAATGATCTCCTTGCATGTTCATGATACCCTCTGCCTGATTGCTCTTGGGGCTCCCGTTCACTTCAGGCAGACTTAAGAAAAGATAATACTTTTTGAGAGGACAACCAGCTGGAATTCTGCAGCCAGCATAGGCAATGGCAATATTTGGCTGTGGAATTATAAGAGGCATCATTTTTTTAAGAAACACTCATTTCCAAGATCAAAATAAAGGATCTACTGGGTTTAGGAATCTCAAGTTATTCATGGGGCTCATTGGAGGTGAATGGTTTTGAGACCACCAGGTTATCAATCACCATACAGTGAACCCTTTCCGGTCTTCCTCATGTCATCCACTAATTTCATTTTCCACAGTTGTCAATGGCAATTTCCAGTGGCTCCTAACTACAACTGAATTCATTAGGTTGACCTAGAGATGTCAAACTCTGCATTGCATTCTCAATACAACCAGGTAAAAAAAGTGCTTACTGGCTCATGAAATATTGCCATGTAAATTAGCATTTGATTGAACCCTTTTTCTTCTCTGCTGATGAGAGATTTATAGATTTTCTTTCTTTCACATATGGCTGCTTTCCCATTGAGCACTGCTGAATGACTGCTCTGAAAGTTCTAAAATCGTCAATGGTAAGAAACTATTTCAGTATTTTCCTGCTTCTTGGCAGAGGGTTGGACTGGATGGCCCATGGGGTCTCTTCCAACTGTATGATCCTATGATTTCTCTCCAACATCCATTAATTTTGCTCTGTTTTCCTTCTTTTCAGTATTTATGGCATGCTTCTTCAAACTACCAGTGAGTAACATTACATTGTGTTCAGGGCTGGGAATGCATCTATTTTTTGAACTACAACTCCCTGAACCCTCCAGTCAGAATGTCCAGTTGGGAATTCTGCCAATCAGAATGCAACAGTTTCAGCTTGGAATCTTCCAGATATGCCAGGACTTGGCCTTTTGGAACAGCAATAACTTGAAGCAATAAGAAATTGTACTCTAAATCTGTCCTTTAATACTGACGTATCCTGCATCCGTTTATAAAGACTGGGTATCCCTTATTCAGAATTCTGAAATCCAAACTACTCTCTAATCCAAAATTGTCCACTTGGGTAGAACAGATTGCCTTATTTTAATGAGAGCCTTCATCCAAATTGTGATTAGCTCTGATTGGATGGTTATATTTTAGCAGAGGACGGACAACCACTTCTGAGAGATGCTCTAGTTAGTGTCTTGCAAAGAGATCCAGCATTGAATTAGATGACCTTCCAAGGTTTCTTCAAACATTGTGTTTTAATAGTAGAGTCAAAATGAAGAGAACGAGAACTGGATAAAAAAGCATAACAACTCCACTAATTTTTAGAGGTCTGTATAATAATCCAGAAGACACCCCCCTCACCTGTGGCAAAGCAGGTTACACCACTGAGCTGCTGAACTTGCTGACCAATAGGTCAGTGGTTTGAATCCGGGGAGCGGGGTGAGTTCCCCGGCTTCTGCCAACCTAGCAGTTCAAAAACATGCAAATGTGAGTAGATCAATAGGTACTGCTCCGGCAGGAAGGTAACGGCACTCCATGCAGCCATGCTGACCACAGAGGTGTCTATGGACAATGCCGACTCTTCAGCTCAGAAATTGAGATGAGCACCACCCCTCAGAATCAGACATGGCATTGGCTAGACTTAATGTCAAGGGGAAACCTTTACCTTTACCTTTCTATAATAATCCAGAAACTGCCAGTTATTTGAAGGTATGTGTAGGTATTTTTCATGCTTTGCATTCACAATTTACTAGCAGCTGTAGTTTACATTCTGGGATCAATGATGTCTAAAGACACAGTATGGACATGAGCAGTAGTTTCCTGATCACACAATGCTGAACAGAAGTACATTTTCTGCCTGACAGGTTGACACGTTATTGCACTTATAATGTCACCCAGCAAATGCCAATGAACTGCAAGCCTTCAGCCTTTACCCAAGCCTGTAGAATATATTGAAGTCTGTTTATAGGAGGGTCTAAGACTGTCCAGAGGACACCAAAAACATAGTGCAAAACCCCCACACCCCATAGAAAGCACTTGGAATGAGTGGAGAGGAAATATATTTTCATTTATTCATAGGGGAAGTGCATGAAACCTCTTTACCTCCTAACCCATGTTTTAAGGATAACTTCTCTGAACTGGATTCAAGGCAGTGCTGGTTAGAATCCAAAGTGCTGGGACCATTGTCAGAGATGTGGAGCCAGAAGTTTGTTAAAACTTGGTGTCTTATTAAAGCCTTCGGATCATGCTGATTTTATGGTTAACATCAAAAGCAGACTCCACCACAGCCCAAGGCAGCACATTCCACCATCAAACTATGGAAGACTTGGGTTGTTGTAGGTTTTTTTTTGGGCTATATGGCCATGGTCTATAGAAGACTTCTTTATTATTTATTTGAAACATTTATATTCTGCCTTTCTCACCCCACAGGGGACTCAGGGCAGAGCACAACAGATATATGGCAACCATTCAGTTCCAGGACATAACACCATAAATATACACAAACATTAAAATAATGTTGACCCTGAAGGAGCTGGGGGAGGTGACGGCTGACAGGGAACTCTGGTGTGGGCTGGTCCATGAGGTTATGAAGAGTTGGAAGCGACTGAACGAATAAACAACAACAACAAAACCTATGTACAAGAATATTCACAGAATATTCCCTCCTTCAGAAGGATGGTGAAGACCTGGCTGTGGGACCAAGCCTTTGGGGCAGTGCAGTGTGTCAATAATAGAATGGTGTCCTGATATGATTTTTAAGCAACTGATTTTAAAGTGGATATAAGTGGTTTTAATGTATTATTATTATTATTATTATTATTTCTTTATTTTTAAAAAAAAAATACCTTTAACTCTGTCTCAATCAAAAATAGATGAAAGGAAGGGGCCTGAGGCTGTTATGAATTGTGGGAGTTGAAGTCCAAAACACCTGGAGGGCCCAAGTTTGTCCATGCCTGGTATAACACTTCTTTTCCCCAAAGGGCACGTGTTTTTCCTTTTCCTGACCATGGCTGTAGCCTTTGGAGTTCAGATGGTGCCCGCCGCCTTCCTGGAGTGCAACAAGAGGAGCCTGCGTGGGCCATCCTGCTACCCACCCATCCGCCAGGTGTGCCCCTGGGTCCAGGTGAGCCTGGCTGCTCCGTTCCCCCCGCCCTCCTTCTGCCTGGCCCAGGGTTTAAATAGACCCTCCTCCGCCTGGAGGGGATGTCATTTCGACGAAGGTGTGTGCGGGGGAGGGGTGACCCCAATCCTCGCCCGTGTCCCCTTCCTCCTCCTCCTCCTCCTCCTCCCCGCGTCCCGCCAGATTGCCGAGCTCACAGGTTTCGGGAGCGAGCGGGAAGGTGGGTGCCAGGATTATTAATAGTGCCGCTGGATTCGTTCGGGAAAGGTAAATGTGATACCGCCGCCCTCCCCGAGTATCTGACACCGGCGAGGAGGGGTGGGGGGGGGGGTGGGGGAGGCGGCCAGCCTCGCCTTCCCGAAATAGAAAAGGCGAGGAACCTATATAAGTGGGGTGCCCACCCGACGGGGCACTTTCTGGCGCGAGCACTTGCCCAAACCCGCCGCCCGCCTTCTCCCCGGCCCGCCTTTGGAACACTTGGACAGGTAAGCTCTGGAGGCGGGAGGAGAAGCCCGCTCTCAGGCCCAGCCGACTTTGGATTTGGGGCTGCCGCTCTCCCATGCAGAAGTCGGGTGCCCAACACGCTGGGAAAGGGACTCGACTCCAGAGATAGATAGAGATACCCTCAAGAGCAGGGCTTCCCAATCTTGGCTCTTCCAGGACTTTTGGACTTTACCTTCCAGAATCCTCCATCATTGGTCAAGGCAGCTGAAACTTCTGGGAGCTGAAGTCCAAAACTCCTGGAAGAGAAGGGTTTAGGAATCACTGCCCCAGGACCTTCCAATCCCAGGACTCTGGGACTCCCTGGGCATCCTTTCTCCACCAACACCAGGCATGGGCAAACATGGACCATCCCTCCAGGTGTTTTGGACTTCAACTCCCACAATTCCTAACAGCCTCAGGCCCTTTCCTTTTCAATTTTCCTTTCAAGGTTTAGTTGGCCACCTTGATTAGCATTGAATGGCCTTGCAGCTTCAAGCTCTGGCTGCTTACTGCCTAGGGAGATCCTTTGTTGGGAGGTGATTATTTATTTATTTATTTGTTATTTGAGACATTTCTACCCCACCTTTCTCCAACTGGAAGGGAACTCAAGACAGCTTTAGAGCTAGGCAGCCATTCGCTTCCTTCAGAACAAAGTGTTACTAAAACAAACATTTAAAATAGAAATATAAAATGCATACATTAAAACATTTGAAACACATAAAAACAATACCATCACTGTTAGCCTTAATTAATAATAAATTAATTAATGATAATGTTCTTACAAAGCTGATTTTTTGGGGGAGTGCAGGGAATATTTTTCTGCGTAAGAAGGGGCCTGGGCTATTAGGAATTGTGGGAGTTGAAGTCCAAAGAACCTGGAGGGTCCAACTTTGCCCATGCCTGGCCTAGACAGGGCAACACATCTAATCAAGATGAGGAAAGCTATTTAAGGTAATGAGAGTACAAGGCCCATCATTCCCCAGTTAGCATGGCCAGGAGCTGTGAGTTACATTTGTCCATCCCTGCCTCCCCCCCCCCCCCAAACCAGGAACTTTAATCTATGCTGCCCTCTACTTTCCCCCCTCCTAAAATAAACCCAAATTGTACCATCAAAAAGCTAAGAGCTCTCCCAGTCCTCTTTGGGAAGGGGGTCTCAAAGAAGGGCGTTGATAGAGGGATGGACCGTCCCAAATGAAGAAAAATGGGACTGGTGGACTGCTGGGAAGTGAGAAAGAAAAGTGATATGAATCATAGAGGTGCATTCAAAGAAAACTTTCCTAAACCAAAAGGGGAAAGGGATGGAGATTGGGCAGGAAGGCAAGGCCATGCCTGATGAAGCTGAGAGCAAAGGGTGTTCCGGTGCTGAAAAATCAAAGGAAGGTGATGGACAATCCCTTGCAAGGTGGACCTTCTTCCCCTCTTACTCCAGCCATCATCCTCTGTGAGATCCATATAAAAGTTGATTTTTTGGACTATGCTCCCCAATGTGCCCCAGTCAGCATGTCAGCTGGAGGATTTGGAGAGACATAGTCTAAGGGCCCTTCCACACAGCCCTATTCTCAGAATATGAAGGTAGGAAATCCCACATTATCTGAGTGTGAACTCAGATAACCCAGTTCAAAGCAGATATTGTGGGATTTTCTGCCTTGATCCTCTGAGATATAGGGCTGTGTGAAAAGGCCCTCAACCTGCTCTAGCAGTACTTGTTCTTTAAGTGATTGGCTTTGCCAGTCCCAGGACTACTTGTGCTTCTGAGGCCACTTCCACATAGCTGAATGAAATCCCACATTACCAGCTTTGAAGTGGAAGTGTGGACTCAGATAACCCAATTCAAAACAGATCTTGTGGGATTTTCTGCCTTGACACTGATATTCTATAGAAGGGCCCTAAGACCTTTATAATATCAGTCATAGGAGATATGAATCTATGCGCTTGCATTGTTGACTTGTTTAATCTGATAGTGAAGTGGGAAGGGAAGGGGCATCCAATGTAGTCTGCAATGTGCCGTTTATTTCACAAACACAGGTAGGGAATATTATTAGCTCTCAAGACCCTTCCACACAGCCCTAAATCCCAGAGTAGCAAGGCTGAAAATCCCACAATATCTGCTTTGAACTGGGATATCTGAGTTCACACTCAGATAATGTGGGATTTCCTGCCTTGATATTCTGGGATATAGGGCTGTGTGGAAGGGCCCTTAGAGTTAATGAAGTTTAACACCACTTTAGCTGCCATGACTCAATACTATGGAATACTAGGAGCTGTAGTTTCTGCCAAGAGGAAAGACACCTCATCAAACTGCACATCCCAGGTTTCCATAGTATTGACCCATGGCAGTTAAAGTTCTGTCAAACCGCATTAATTCTAATGTGTCGATGCACCTTAATACTGAACAAGAGAAAAAGGAATATGAAGTCCAGCTAAGTTTAACAATACTTAACATTTTACTAGTAGAAAGAGGCCTGTCTTTTTTCAAGTAATAATTAGGGGGAAGAAAGGGGGACGATCATGTCAAATCAAAATAGTTTTGGCATTATAAGTAAAGGTAAAGGTTTCCCCAGACATTAAGTCTAGTTGTGTCCAATTCTGAAGGGTGGTGCTCATCTCCATTTCTAAGCTGAAGAGCCGGCATTAACCGTAGACACCTCTAAGGTCACGTGGCCGGCATGACTGCATGGAGCATTGTTACCTTCCCGCTGGAACGGTACCTATTGATCTACTCACATTTGCATGTTTTCTAAGTGCTAGGTTGACAGAAGCTGGGGCTAACAGCGGGAGCTCACCCCAAGGCTCTAAATTTTACTGTTCTAATCTGACTAAAAAGGGTGGTTCATTCAATCAGCTACAGTATTGGAGATTTCTTCAAAAAAGATTATCTCAGCATTCTTATAGCTTTTTTTCCTTCCCCATTACTGTTTCTCTTTCTAATCTCCAACCGCAGTTTTTATTCTGGCTCCTTCATAATCCAAGGATGGAAATGGGATTGTGTGGGAGAACCAGGCATCTATCCCTCTTGATCATCTCTCCTCCTCATATTTTTTGTTAGGTAGAACTTGTGAATTATGAACAGGTTGTCTAGGTAGTTCATAGTAGTGGCACACTAAAGCCCTTTTGAAATCTGCATAAAATGATCTCATGGGATCCTTCCAAACTCAATGCTTTTTACGGGAAGCCTCCTTTAAAATACCAATGTGGATTCCTTCTCTTTAAAAGGTGCACACACATTGCTTCATATGCTAATTTCAAAACAGGGCATCTTTGCTTCAGTGGGGACATCTCCCCATCTTTCTACTGGCCTTCTGCCCCAAAGCTTACCTTGTGGAAGCTGTGGTGAGTTTGGGAGGGAAGGCATTGGCCTTTTCACTCCAGGATAGATGAAGGAAGCATAATCCAAGTTGCATCTTCAGCAAAGTGGGGAGCCAACAAGAGCCAACAAGAGTTGGGATGTCAGCAGCAGCAGGAACCGGAGCATCTTTACTTCTGGCGGCCAGTCAAGGAAAGATTTGATGCACTGTGACCTGAGAGGTCTCAAGTCCAGGGGGTTGCTGAGTAAGGCCTGAGCAAGGAGGGGTAGCAAGTATCGGGTGTGTGGAAGAGGAGAACAGGTGCTACTGCAGAGACAGGCTGATTTCTCTCCTGGTGGTCTCTCTTACATAAATTTTCTAAGTGGAGGTGCACAGTTTTAGATAATGAACATAGGCAGATCTCCACACTTGAGGTGCTTTTGAGAAGATCTTGGGAAAGTCACTCTTCTTGGCAATATCTCCCAGGATCTCCAAGTCAGTATCTAACCAAAGGAAGTAACTTGCTCAACCTCTGAGGGAGATACTGCAATCCCAAATCCATGTGTATGAGCTGTGATCCCAAATCCATGTGTATGAGCTGTGATCGCATCAGTAGAGTAGAAATACCACTACAGTACACAGTACACATTTCAGCATTGAAAAAGATGTATGGATTCCAGCATGGATTGTAGCCCATGGGCCACATCTGGCTCCAGGACTCATGAGTGTAAATTCCCCAAGACCCAAGTGTAGAATCTACAGAGTTAACGCAGTATTGATACAAAAAAAAACGTTTTCTTGTCAACACTAAACCTCAAATCTGTACTGCATTTCGGGCACGAGAGACTTTTTTATGGGCAGGAAAAGTCTGCTACTCCTTTTCCTGCCCATATAAGCTTAAATCTTATTGCTAGTGTCAACAACAGCAGACTTAAGGGAGACATGATAGTTGCTCAAGGGTGCAGAAGCTGTTCTTTCATGAGAACAGCTTCTTATGAATGCATTTATTGAGGCCACAGAGTTGGAAACCCAACAGACCTATTGTGATGTTCACTTGGTGTTCCTCAACCACCAGTAAGACTCATTCATCATCACTATTTATTTATTTTTATTTATTTATTTACTATATTTATATCCTGCCTGAAGGGGACTCAAGGTGGCTTACACTACTCTTTTCCAAGTAGACCAAGGTGATGTGCAACATCTGCATGAAGATGTAAAGGCGGTAAAACATTTGTGAACCACAGTGTGACATAATCCAATGCTCAAACCCTGTTGTTTCTCCCTCAGATTTTCAGTAGAACTTATTGTGAGATAGATAGATAGATAGATAGATATCTGTTAGAATAGAATTAGACAAGTATAGTAAAGTCTTGCTTATCCAACCTTCGCTCATCCAACATTCTGTATTACCCAACACAGTATGCCTCCCGCCCGGATCCACAGCTGTTTCAATACATTATGATGTTTTGGTGCTAAATTAGTAAATACAGTAATCGCTACATAACGTTACTGTGTATTGAACTCCTTTTTCTGTTGATTTGTTGATGTTTTGCTGCTTAAATTGTAAAAATCATAACGTAAATTGATGTTTAATAGGTTTTTCCTTAATCCCTCCTTATTATCCAATATTTTTGCTTATCCAATGTTCTGCCAGCCCATTTATGTTGGATAAGCAAGACTATACTGGATATGCCTGTCCCTTCTGCTGAGAGGACCCACTTCCCCACATTTAATCACTAGCTCATTATACTGCCTTACTTCTAGGATGGCGTCCAAGGTGACTCAGGCCCCTTCCACACAGTTGAATAAAATCCTACATTTTCTGATTTGAACTGGAATATATGGCAGTGTGGACTCAGATAACCCAGTTCAAAGCAGATATTGTGGGATTTTCTGCCTTGATATTCTGGGTTATATGGCTTTGTGGAGGGGCCCTTACATCAAGTTAAGACCAAAGTAGTCTAAAAAACCATAATACAAAGCATTAAATAAACAAACAAATTAGCTAATGAGCAGCCAAATCATAACTGGGCAATACTTCTGACATCTATCTATCTATCTATATAAATTTTTAGAACTGGGAATGTGTTAAAATTATTTACCAGTTGCTTTTGATTACATTTAGGATATCTTTAGCCTATCCCGCTGACTCAAAGCTGTGAGGACTGTGAGTATTAAGAGAACACAGCAGGCAGCTATAGAAATGCACAGGTGGCTGGATGTGCCCCACAGGCTTTGGTTTTCCCAAACCTGTATTAGAGCACACCATTTTGAATTATTTTTATTGATCTTCTCAAACTTTACATCTTTTAGTACCTCTACATGTATTAATTCCATGTTACATGTGCATAATATGTACTATGTCTGGTTTTAAAGCAACTGCTCTCAGGATCTCATCAGAATTTGAAAACCAAGTAGGGGCAGCCCTGGATAGTACTTGGATAAGAATTGTCAATAAATGCCAGGTGCTGTGGCCTCGAGCCACAGGGAGAGGCTATTATTATTATTATTATTATTATTATTATTATTATTCAGAAGATGAAACTAACAAAACCTTCTCCTCGCCTATGAAATTCATTGGGTCACCATAAGTCAACAGGCAAGTTGCAATTACACATATAAACACACACAGTGTAAAAACAGCTTGATCCAACCGGGTCAAGCACTAATTGTAGAGATGCCTCCATCTTCAGATAACTGATTGAAGGCAGAAATTAAACTGGAGCATTTGGCCTTGAGTGACCCGACTCCCTTGGTGTAAGGCTAAATTAGCACAAATCAGTACAAGGAGTTCTGCTTCCATTTAGGATGCAAACAGGGCTGTCATTGCAGACTGCAGCTGAGTAAGACTGTTTAAGGAGGAACTGTAAAATAAGTGCAGTAGAGGGGATTTCACCCTTTCTTCAGGAATGAGTATCTGGTGGTTAATATGTCAGCATAGTAACAGACCCATGTTTTCATACAAATTGCAAAAGGAACTCTCCAAGGAGCTGAAAACTATTCCTGAAATAATTCTTCTCCCTTGGATAATTCCTTTAAAGTTCAGACTAAACCATAGAGAAGATTAGCCATTCTGCTGAAATGGGAGCCACTCCCTGCCACTGTCTATAATATGTCTCCTTCTTTTGGCACATATTCTTTTTCTTGTATTCCTCCTTTCCCCATTATTACTTTTGGAATGCTTGTCCAGCTGATAATTGGTAAGAAACAACAAATAGTAATGCAGACTACTGGCAAATCCATATGCAGACTGCTTCTTAAGACTCACTGCCATCCTACGTCACCCAAGCTTTCTCTGAGGCCCCTTCTACACTGCCCTTATATCCTAGGATCTGATCCTAAATTATCTGTGTATCCCAGATTATATGGCAGTGGAAACTCATATAATCCAGTTCAAAGCAGATAACCTGGAATCAGATCTTGGGATATAGGGCAGTGTGGAAGCGGCCTGAGAGGTCTTCATAATAATCAGGCCTCTTATTATTACTTAACATTCATTTTAAGATTTCAAAGAAGTAGCCATATCAATATATTGCAACATAAAAAGAAGGAAAGGAATCGGGGGGGGGGGGGGATTGAAATATGTCAGCAGCTTTAAAACTAACTGGTTTTTAATTTAGCAGGAACTTCCATACATTTATATTTATTTATTGACTTGCTTATTTTGTTTTTATCCCACCTTTCTCCCGATAGGGACTCAAGGTAGCTAACTTTTTTTTTGTCATGTCAGGAGCAACTTGAGAAACCGCAAGTTGCTCCTGGTGTTAGAGAATTGGTCATCTGCAAGGACATTGCCCAGGGGATGCTCGGATGTTTTATCATCCTGTGAGAGGCTTCTCTCATGTTCCCACATGGGGAACTGAAGCTGATAGAGGGAGCTCAACCCACTCTCCCTGTCGGTCAGCAGTCCTGCTGGCACAAAGGTTTAACACGGGGGTCCTCAAACTAAGGCTCGAGGGCCGGATATAGCCCTCCAAGGTGATTTATCCGGTCCTCGCTCAGGGTCAACCTAAGTCTGAAACGACTTGAAAGCACACAACAACAACAACAACAACAACAACAACAACAATCTTATCTCATCAGTCAAAAGCAGGCCTACATTTCCCATTGAAACACTAATAAGTTTATATTTGTTTAAATTGTTCTTCATTTTAATTATTGTATTGTTTTAAAGTGTTTTTTTGCATTACAAATAAGATATGTGCAGTGTGCATAGGAATTCATTCATGGTTTTGGGGGTTTTTTTTTTTCAAATAATAATCTGGCCCTCCAACAGTTTGAGGGACTGTGACCTGGCCCTCTTTTTAAAAAGTGGAGGGTGCTTGGTTTAACCCATTGCGCCACTGGGGGCTCCTTGTAACTATGATACAAACCCATTTCTTTAGATGCAGTACAGCATGATATTAAAGCCTTGGGTTATAAACCATATTTATATATAGAATGTAATAGGATACAGAAAGATGCAAATATGTCTCTTGGCCTAAATTTTCAAAGAACTGGTTGAGATGATATAGATCTTTCAGATTTTTATAGTGGTCAAAAGGAAGCAAGGTGGGGGCCGGAGGGGAGGAACATGGTTGCACTAACTGGTTTTTGATTTTAGCATGAGTGCTTGTGGATATAAACCCACTTCTTCAGATGCAGTGCTGCAAGAGACTAACACAACTGCTTCTTTTAAAACTCTTACAGTGATCAGTGCTGATGCGTGAAGGCAATTAATCTGCTTCCTAAAAGTTTGAACCCTGAGTTCAAAACTATCTGAGAACATGATTTTTATTATATGTGCAATAGTGAGGATACAGAATCATAAAGTTGGAAGAGACCTCGTGGGCCATCCAGTCCAATCCCCTGCCAAGAAGCAGGAAAATTGCATTCAAAGCACTCCCGACAGATGGCCATTTAGCCTCTGTTTAAAAGCCTCCAAAGAAGGAGCCTTCACGACTCCATTTATTGACTTCTATATCAATAAATGTATTGTGCCGTGCAGCACATTTATTCTTTGTTCATACCTCTGCAAATGGATTGGCATTTTTCAATATAATTCAATCGAGCCATTTCTCTTTTTAGTCTTCTTTTGCAATTTCCTTGTTCAAGGACTATGACCTATAAATCCCTTACTGTGTGTCTAGCAAGATTGAAATGTTCTTGGGTTTTGGGGAATGGCTGTTTCAAATGTCAGATTTGTGTCTATTTAGAGACTATTCTGTTTTAAGCTTTCTAACTCTCTATCTCATCTTTTTCCATGTACATCGGCATAAGCATGTCTTTGAATAGCCCTTTGTATTTTCTCTCCAATTTCATCATGCTTAGCAGGCCTGCTGCTGATAAGCATCAAAAGAGAAAGCTTCATTATAATGAACTGACCAACTACCCTCACATTAACTATTTGTAAAAGACATGTTTGTAAAAGACATGGAATATTTAGCTCTAGTAAGCCTGGCTTTAGCCTGGTTTTTGCCTCCTCTGAGGGACTGGAATGAAATAATCGCAAGGACCATTTGCGTGACTAGAGATAAACTGCATCCACTCCTGTTGCCCTTTTAGCTATTTTAAGAGCCGGTCTTGCATATTTTAACATTTAAAAGCGTTTTCCAGGCCCACAGTGTTTTTTTATTTACTAAATTGTGTTTTCTATCACAGTTGGGTTTTTTTTTCTGGTTTGAGGGCATTTCTCGGGAGTAGGGGACATGTAAAAGATAAAGATAAATGTTTCCCTGACATTAAGTCTAATGGAGACCAACTCTGTGGGGTGATAATCATCTCCCTTTCTAAACCAAAGAGCTGGCATTGTCCATAGGCACCTCCAAGGTCATGTGGCCAGTATGACTCATGGAGCACCGCTACCTTCCCTCCAAAGCAGTACCTATTGATCTAAGTACCTATTGGGCTAACAAAGGGAGCTCACCTCATCCCACGGATTCGAACTATTGACCTTCCGGTCAGCAAGTTGTGCAGCTTAGCATTTTAACCCGCTGCTGCACCACCGCAGCCCCCTTGGGGACACATATATCCTTACAAATAACTGAGTAAGAGGACATATCCTATTATAGATTATTAGTCGATGCTCGGTGGTGCAACGGGTTAAACCTTTGTGCTGGCAGGACTAAAGACAGACAGGTCGGAGGTTCGAATTTGGGGAGAGTACGGATGAGCTCCCTCTGACAGCTCTGGCTCCCCATGCAGGGACATGAGAGAAGCCTCCCACAGGATGGTAAAACATCAAAACATCTGGCGTCCCCTGGGCAATGTCCTTGCAGACGGCCAATTCTCTCACACCAGAAGCAACTTGGAGTTTCTCAAGTTGCTCCTGACATGAAAAAAAGTCAATTAAATGGCAGAAAACAAAGGATAAATGTACATATGCTGTTCTTAACAGGAGGAGAAAAGCATCCCTCAAGATTTTAAGAGAGACCAGTGCTTTTCAATCTATACACAGAATTTATAACTTAGATGAGCAGTAAAAGTGCTATTTATGGGATGCTAGAAACAGTTCAAAAAGAACTGAAGAAAGATCTCAAACAGGATGAATGGGAGAAAAGAAAATGTGAAGACGTGTCAACTGGGCAATTCCCTCACCTCCTTCTAAACCTTAAACCAGTGGTTCCCAACGTGTGGTCCATGGTCCACAAGAACTAAAATATGGTCTGCAGCTTCATCATTACTACACTGCTGCAACAAGAGTGACTGGTCTCACAAAACCCTCATATAGTGCTGAAGCTTATTAAATATAGTTTTCTGTGGGCCAGCAGATGGCAACTACTGGATGGCATATGTTCTGTATCAGAAACTAGAGCTGATGTGGTATATCCAATGCCATTTTCTGAATCAGCACCCCAAATAACTGAATCTAAAGTTGACCAGAAATGGATTCGTAACTCTTTTGATACTAATGTTGGAGAGTGATCCCTGGTTAAAGTGATCCCTAGTCAAAAAAAAAGATCGGGAACCACTGCCTTAAACACATATGAACGCAGATGGACTCTGAAGCGGCTGTCATTGATCAGGGAAGTGATCTTGGGGTTTGCAATGGATACGTGGGTGGAAGTATCAGCCCAGTGTAGAACAGCTATAAATAAAATATTAGAAAGGGGTTGAAAAATCAAATAAATAGTATCATAGAGCATCTTTCTAAAAATACATTTTGCAGACAGGGTGTTTTATGGGATGTTGGGCAAGAAATATCAAAGAGAAGTTCAGAGCAATGGGAAAAAACCTGATGCACTTCAGCTGTTTTACACTACAACCTCCATCAGCTTCAGTCAGCAGTGGCCAGGGCTTATGGGAATTCATTTTCCTAAATATCTAGAATCCTTCAAGTTGGCCTTCCACACTTGCCTTGAAACCATGGAAAAGGTAGACCATATTCCAAATCTATTCCCATTAAGAAAAGTCAAAGTAATTGGAGTTTTTCATTTGGGGGGAATGTTCAAAAACTGTGCATTTAAGACTGAGGGAAGAAAGCAGACAGAGGGACAGCTTTCTTTAGTGAACTCAGTAAAATTGCATGGTGATGATGTGCATTGAAGTGAGGTATCTGATTATATTGTCAATACAGTTAACACTGGTTGTACATTACACAACTATTGAAAGTTGATACTTTGTCAGCTGCCATGGGTCCATCTTGGGGAATACTAGGAACTGTAATATAGGGAGAAATTTGGAATTATTCAATACAGGGCTCTGATTCAGGGGAATAGACTGGAGCAGTTCGGGTCTCAGACTCCATAGGATGTAGCAATGACAGTTAAAATGGTATCAGATTGGTATAACTATCTGGTATAAATCCACCCTGGGATGTATAAATTAGAGAAGGAGTGGAGAAGTTCTGACTCTTTAGATATTGCTATACTACAGGTCCCATCATACCCGATGATTGGCCATAATGGATAAACTGGTCACAACTAATAGTTCAGCAGCAACTGGAAGAAGACTCCTGGTTTGTTGTTGAAGGCTTTCATGGCCAAAATCACTTGGTTGCTGTGAGCTTTCTGGGCATTATGGCCATGTTCCAGAAAAAATCTCTCCTAACATTTCACCCACATCTATGGCAGGCGTCCCATCCTGGACCTTCCACAGATATATAAACCTCCCTTGCCTAGATTCCAATATACCTCACAGCCTCTGAGGATGCCTGCCATATATGTGGGTGAAATGGCAGGAGGGAATGCTTCTGGAACATGGCTATACGGCCCGGAAAACTCACAGCAACCCAGACTCTTGGTTCTTCTCCCTTGCAATAAGGTGTGCCCACAAAGCAGCAGTTACACTGGGTACAAAGGCTATTTCCATAGCCAAAAGGGTCTTAGGTTTCAATCTTACCTAAGTAGATTCGTTAACATAAAAGGACTGTCACTTTGATCATAATGTTTGTAGGGATTGCCTTGCTTTCCTTCTCTTTCTCTTCCTTTGTTTTTAAAACTATGGTTGGTTTAACAGCCACTAATCAGAACATTAATCAGTGGGGTGGAGGTGGGCTAGGGACATACCAATATGGGCAATCAAATGATTGCAAAGAAATAGTTCAAATAATTGCACAGAAATAAAGTGTGGGAGGCGGAAATTAGCAGAGACAAAAAAGCTCTACCTGCAGAAATAAGTCTCATCCAGTTCAGTCCAGTAGGAGGTCTGATTTCCTCTCTGGGTGATTTCTAGCCATTTGCTAGATCCAGGAGCAACCTTGCTCACAGCATGGCTATGGGGATCAAACTTTGGCTTTAGTTCCCCAGAACTCTTGGGATGAAGGACAGAAGGGGTACAAGTATATTAAATAAATAAATAAATAAATAAATAAATAAATAAACCTATGCATTTTATTGGAAACATGCTCAGTCAGAAGACAGGAGCAGAATTCAAAATCATCTTAACAGATTAGAGAGATGGGCCAAAACTAACAAAATGAAGTTCCACAGTGACAATTGCAAGATACTCCACTTTGGCCAAAAAAATGAAATGCAAAGATAAAGAATGAAGGATGTCTAGCTCGGCAGAAGTCTGTGTGGAAAAGATCTTGGAGTCCTCATAGACAGGAAGATAAACATGAGCCAACAATGTCATTTGGCAGCTTAAAAAGCCAATGGGATTTTGGTCTGCATAAATAGGAGTATAGTGTCTAGATTCAGGGAAGTCATACTACCCCTCTGTTGTGCCTTGGTCAGACCACACCTGGAATCACACTCTGTCAAATTCTGGGTACCACAATTGAAGGGAGATGTTGACAAGCTGGAATGTATCTAGAGGAGGGTGAATAAAATTATCAAGGGTCTGGAGAACAAGCCCTGTGAGGAGCAGCTTAAATTGCTGGGCATGTTTAGCTTGCAGAAGAGAAGGTTGAGAGGAGACATGGTGGCCAAGTCATAGGAAGACAGAGCAAGCTTGTTTTCTGCTGCCCTGGAGACTAGGATGCGGAATAATGGCTTCAAACTACAGGAAAGGAGATTCCACCTGAACATTAGGAAGAACTTCCTAACTGTGAGAGCTATTCAGTAGTGGAACTCTCTGCCCCGGAGTGTGGTGGAGGCTTCTTCCTTGGAGGCTTTTAAACAGAGGCTGGATGGCCATCTGTCAGGGGTGCTTTGAATCCGATTTTCCTGCTTCTTGGCAGGGGGTTGGACTGAATGGCATACAAGGCCTCTTCCAACTGTATGATTCTATGATTCAGTGTTGCAGAAGAACCCACCTTGTCCTACCCATTATAATTTGTCCTTTGAAACGCATCCCTCCAGAATCTGTTGTGTTTTATTGTAATTTTTGGGCTAGTCCCTTGTAAGCCGCCCCAAGTTCCCTTGGGGAGATGGTTGGCAGGATATAAAAATAAAGTTATTCTTATTCTTCTTATTATTATTTCATTCCCACCAGACTACTAGCTTGACCTTGGCATGACCCCATTCTCTGCTATTCCCCCTGACTTTGCAAGATCCCCTGCCTATGCATCAGGCACTTTACATATGCACTCCAATACTATTAATTCCTACCTTTCCTCCAATGCATTCATGGCAGTGTCAGGCCCTTAGCCAGAATTTTGAGTTATTTGGGGGGGGGGGGAGGCTGAGGATCTACCCTAGCAAACCTTTTGTATCGTTATCCCAATAGCCCCATGCATATGGGATATATTGAGCATGGTGATCAGATCATGATATGAATAAACATAACAGTTTAAATAGTGTATTGTCGAAGGCTTTCATGGCTGGAATCATTGGGTTGTTGTAGGTTTTTTCGGGGTGTATGGCCATGGTCTAGAGGCATTCTCTCCTGACGTTTCTTCTGCATCTATGGCAAGCATCCTCAGAGGTAGTGAGGTCTGTTGGAACTAGGAAAAAGAGTTTATATATCTGTGGAATGACCAGGAGCTGGAGCTAGGTGTGAATGTTTCAACTGACCACCTCTCAACAAAAGTTTGCTCCAGGCACAGTCAGCCCATTGTATGCTAATCAAGGTGGTCAGTTGAAACATTCACACCTAGCTCCAGCAAACAAGAGTCCTTTGTCTCACCCTGGTCATTCCATAGATATATAAACCCTTTTTCCTAGTTCCAACAGACCTCACTACCTCTGAGGATGCTTGTCATAGATGCAGAAGGAACGTCAGGAGAGAATGCCTCTAAACCATGGCCATATAGCCTGACAAAACCTACAACAACCCAGTTTAAATAATGTACTAGTAAGGCCTTCTTGCGGACCACCCTGAGAATTTCGGGGAGGGGGGGGCTGAAGCCCCCCAAGCCCCCCCCCCCCACATGCCTGGGCAGTGTACAACCCACTGAAATTATTTTCACAACAACTCTGTGATGTAGATCAGCCAGAGAGTGGGAAAAGAGTGGGAGAAAGGGGGAGGGAGAGAAAGAGTGAGAAGGGGATTGGCTCAAGGTCACTCAGTGAGTTTCGCGCCTCCATGAGGACTGGAACTTGGCTCTCCCAAGTCCCAGGGCTGTATATATAGATGGCCCCTAGCCCTGCCTGCCCCTCTCTCCAGCTCTCTCCTTCCTGCGGGGCCCTTGTGCGGCTGCTGGGCTGGCAGGGCTCCAGCCGCCCTCCCTCCCTCCTTCCTTCCCCCAGTGTGCCATCCCGTCCCCGCCCGGCACTGCAGTTTGGGTCATATGAGCAGAAATGAGGAGAAGGGCACACTTGTCCCCCTCCTTCCCTCCCTCTCTGCCTCCTTCTCTCCGCCGGCACCTCCTCCTCTTCCTCCTCCTTCAGCACCTTCCCTCTTTGGGCCACTTTTCCTCCCGTTCCATTTCTTTCCTTTCCTTCCCTCCCCACAGTTGCAAGGATGTCGATGACCGATGTGCTCAGCGCGGACGACATCAAGAAGGCGGTGGGAGCCTTTGCAGGTGAGACCCTTGGGCACTGGGGTGGGTGGAGGGGATGAGGGGTCTGGATGAAGCCCAGCTCAGGATGGAGCGGGTGAAGTGTGCGTGCGTGGGAAAGTCTCAGGGTGTGTCCCCCCACCGTCTTTTGGAGCTGCTGAGTTTTCCGACCCCGAACCACTGCAGGCGGATTATGCTCTCCAGGAAGAAACAGCGCTAGAAGGGTTCCCAAAAGCCATCTAGTCGAGCCTCCTGCCCCGAAAAGAAGTTCTCCCATTAGGCATCATCCTTCGAGTCTTTCTGACTCATCACACTAAAGAATGAATACACTTTAAATCCTTTTTTTCTGCCTTCTGCAGAATTCTGGCGTTTGTAGTTTAGTGAGGTTGTTGAAGGCTCCTCCGGAAACTACAAACCCCCAAATTTTGCAGGAGGCAGAGACTAGATTTAAAGTTGATTCATTCTCTAGTGTAAGGAAATAGTTTAGAAACATTTCCACCCCCTACAAGGACCTTCCTTCCCATCTTACCCATCCCAGCAATAGCCTTCCCTCTTTTCTCCAGCTTTCCAAGAACTCTGCTCTCCTTGGTTCTCTCTTCCTGAGCCCTTTAGCTGTTCCTCGCCCTTTCTCCTCATTGCAGATGCAAAAGTAGGTGTGGGTCCAAAGTGCATCAGTGCTTCTCTGCCTTCCTAATGGCGTGACCCCTTAATACAGTTCCTCATGTTGTGTTGACCCCAACCATAAAATTATTTCTGTTGCTACTTCATAACTAATTTTGCTACCCTTATGAATTGTAATGTAAATATCCGATATGCAGGATGTGTTTACATTCACAGAACCAAAATTGGCACAAATACCCGATAACACCCAAATTTGAATACTGGTGGAGTTGGGGGGGGGGGGTGATTTTGTCATTTGAGAGTTGTAGTTGCTTGTTCACCTACAATCAAGGAGCAGTCTGAATTCCACCAATGATGGATTTGAACCAATCTTGGCACACAAAACTCCCAACAGAAAATACTGGAAGGGTTTGGTGGGCATTGACCTTGAGTTTTGGAGTTGTAGTTCACTTATATCTAGGAAGCACTGTGTGGACTCAAACAATGATGGATCTGGACCAAACTTGGCACAAATACTCAATATGCCCAAATGTGAACACTGGTGGAGTTTGGGGGGAAATAGACCTTGAAATTTGGAATTTATAGCTCACCTACAATCAAAGAGCATTCTGAACCCCACCAACGATAGAATTGGACCAATCTTCCCACACAGAACCCCCATGACCAACAGAAAATACTGCTTTGGCAACCCCTCTGACACCCACTTGCAACCCCCAGGAGTTGAGAAACACTGATATAGGCATATTTTTTTTTCTTTTGCAATCTCCACAATGACATTCTTCTGCAATCTCCAAGTTATCTAGCATTACAGAGAGTGAGACCTCCAAAAACCTTCACCCTTAGACCTCTTCTGTGAGGATTTTTGCAACAGATTTGGTACATTGGGAGGAGGGATTCATGACTATCTGGATGGCGCATACAACCTCATACTTTTGGGTAGGCTAGGCACCCAAGGTAGCAGGGTTGGGGATCAAGAGCTGGGCTTCTGACCCCTTTCATAGCTGCCAGGGATGTGACTATATTGTTGTTGTTGTTGTTGTTGTTATTGGGTTGCTGTGAATTTTCCAGGCTATATGACCATGTTCCAGAAGCATTCTCTCTTGACATTTCACCCACATCTATGGCAGGCATCCTCAGAGGTTGTGAGGCTTATTAGAAACTAAGTAAGTGATGTTTTTATATCTGTGGAATGTCCAAGGTAGGAGAAAGAACTCCTGTGTAAGTGTAAATGTTGCAATTAATCACTTTGATTACAATTGAAAAGCCTTGCAGCTTTAAAGTCTGGGTGATTCCTGCCTGAGGGAATCCTTTGTTGGGAGGTGTTAACTGGCCCTGTTTCAACAGAAAGGAAGAAACAATGAAAATGAATAAAATCTGGCTAGCAGTATTTTAAAAAAACTCTAAAATCAGGACAGTAAATAAAGAACAACACTCTGAAAACAAGGGAATTCCAGACATGAAACAATCAGGGCCAGCGAACACCTCTCAACAAAGGATTCCCTCAGGTAGAAATCAGCCAGACTTTAAGCTGCAAGGTTTTTCAATGCTAATCAAGGTGATTAGTTGCAACATTCACACTTCCAGCAGACAAGAGTTCTTTCTCCCACCCTCTACCTTCCAGAGATATATAAACCTCACTTGCTTAGTTTCCAACAAACCTCACATCCTCCAAGGATGCCTGCCATAGATATGGGTGAACTACCAGAAGAGAATGCTTCTGGAATATGGCCATACAGCCCACAAAACTCACAGCAACCCAATGATTCTAGCCCTGAAAGACTTCAACAACACATTATTATCATTATTATTATCATTATTATCATTATTTGTATCTCACTTTTATCTCTGTGATTGAGTCACAAAGCAGCTTTGTCACCTTGAAGAAGCCAGGAGTGTCCCTGGGAAGGGACCCATGAGGATTCCGCCCCACAATGACATTCTTCTGCAATCTCCAAGTTATCTAGCATTGCAGAGAGTGAGACCTCCGAAAACCTTCACCCCTAGACCTCTTCTATTTGCAGTGCTATCATCCTCTTGGGAAACTTTGCCTGCCCCCTTTCTTTGAGTGCCCGTCACGTATTCCAAGTGAAGTTTGAGTTACTGCAACACTAGATATTTGGGGATTGCAGCAATACGTCAATTTGCCCCCTGTAGAGGCACATCCCTCAAATTATCTGATTTCAGAAGCTAAGCCATGTCAGGCCTGGTTAGTACTTGGAGGAGTGACCAGCAGCAAAAGACAGGATCTCAATGACCTAACTGGGAAAGACTGTGTTAACTGAAACCTTGGGGAAATGCTGCCAGTCAGAGTGACAATAGTGGACCAGTTCAGTATTATAATGGCTTGGTTCATTATAATAAGGCAGCTTCCTGTGCTCGTCAGTGTAACCTGAAATTTTTAATACTCTGCTAAGCAATTAGCAAACAGCAGGACAATGGGTTTTCAATGGGGTTTTTAATGGGGAAATGGCAGGCGTTGCCTCTGCCGTGGCCTCCAATGCAATGCTGTGATGGATTACAACACCCATCACCTCACAAAGGTTATAAGGATAGGAGCCTGAAACTCAGGCATGAGCCAACTTGGACCCTCCAGGTGTTTTGGACTTAAGCGGCTGAGGGGAAAAGGAAAGGGTCCGAGGCTGTTAGGAATGGTGGGAGTTGAAGTCCAAAACACCTGGAGGGTCCCTGTTAGCCCATGCCTGCTGTAACCTAACATATCTTAAGGAACACCGAGTTGGGGAAGATTACAGAGACAGCTTCTTTCTTCCTCTCTGTGAAGAACCTACTTTTCCTGCACCTATTTTCTGGGGGCATAATACTTTATTTCTTTAGCATGTCAAGGTTGCGGTGGGACCTCTTTGGATTGAACTGACAGCTCAAATTCTCTAGCCTCCAAAGTACCCCACCATCCACTGCTTTCTACAATAATCTAATCTTAGAGTTATAAGGAACCACAAAGGCCATTTAATTCATTCCCTCTGGCATGCAAGAGCAGAAAACCAAAGTACTCACAACAAGAAATGCTTCTTAAAGGCCTTTGGATAGGTCTGCAACTCTCCAAGACAGTCCATTCCACTGTGCAACTCATTAAACTTTTTGCCTTGTCTTGAATCCAGTGCTTCATGTTCTGGTCTTTGGAACAAGACAATCCAAGCCCGTCTCATCTTCTTGAATGGCATCCCAGTGGCGCAATGGGTTAAATCCTTGTGCTGGCAGGGCTGAAGACCGACCTGTCGGAGGTTCAAATCCGGGAAGAGCGCGGATGAGCTCCCTCTGTCAGTTCCAGCTTCCCATGTGAGGACATGAGAAAAGCCTTCCACAAGGATGGTAAAACATCAAAACATCCGGGCATCCCCTGAACAACGTCCTTGCAGATGGCCTATTTTCTCACACCAGAAGCCATTTGCAGTTGCTCCTGACATGGAAAAAAAAAACCCTTCGGGTAGTTAAAAATAACTGTATATAAGATTTAATTTCCAGACCTTTGGTCATCTTGGTCGCCCTTCTCTAGACATGTTTCAGCTTGTCACTTGTCCATATGCCTCTTGAATTTAGGTGCCCAGAACTGGACAGTAAGCCAGCATAGTGTAATAGTTTGAGAGCTGGACTGTGCAACTCTGGAGAGGGGAGCTTGAATCCCTAACCAGCCAGGAAAACCACTGTGTAACTCTGGAGAGAGGAGTTTGACTCCCGAATCAGCCCGGAAAGCCACTGGGTGACTCTGGAGAGGGGAGTTTGAATCCCTACTCAACCAGGAAAGCCACTGGCTGACCTTGAGCAAGGCATTGGAGGGAGGAAACGTCTTCTGAACAAATCTCCACATTAGGGGCCCATAGGTTAAAAATGACTTGAAGACACACAACAATGACAAAGTCCTGGTGAGGTTTAGCCAAAGCGAAACAGAGTGGCACTGCTACTCTCCTCCGTTTGGACATTATACTCCTCTTGAGGCAGCCCATGATTGCATCTATTCAGAACTGCAGCTTGTTATTTGTTGTCTGTGAGATGGATGTTTTAGTAAGACTTAGGTATCCTCTCCCTTGAGAACACGAATTCAACTTCCCACCTTAACTCCCAAACCAGCCAGCTCTCCTTTCCTTGAAAACTTCAAGGAACAACAAAAGACAATTCCTTGATCTATCTATATTTCTGAAACATATATGTATATGATGTATCTTTGGAGCCCGCCTGGTGTAGTGAGCTTTGAACTATAATGTGATAGACCTGGGTCGAACCATGGGAAGCTGCTGAGTTGACCTTGGCCAAGTCTTACTTTCTCAGCCTCAGAGGAAGGCACAGGCAAACGCCTTCAGGATAAATCTCTGCAAGAAAACCGCATGACAGGGTCACCTAGGGTTGCCATCAGTCTGAAACTACTTAAAGGTACAGAGGAACCACCACAACTCATGGTCAAAGCAACCTCTAGTGATGTCCACCTTCCTTCCTTTGGATGCTCCAGCAAATACGTTAAACTGGGCTCACCCCTCCACCCTCTAAAATCCACTGCACTCCCTCCTATCTTCCCTGTGGTGACCTTGCCATGCAGCTTGGAAGGAAACTTTGCTCCAGAGCCGCAGCCCAAAAATATCAGAGGCGAGACCAACCTGGCTGAAATAACTTTATTTATGGAAGCAACTCTCTCAGGTTGCTGTAAGTTTTCCAGGCTGTATGGCCATGTACCAGTAGCATTCTCTCCTGACATTTCACCCACATCTATGGCAGGCATTCTCAGAGGTTGTGAGGTTTGTTGGAAACAAGGCACGTATATATCTGTGGAATGTCCAGGGTGGGAGAAAGAACTCTTGCCTGTTTGAGGGAAGTGTGGATGTTGCAGTTGGCCAGCTTGATTAGCATTGAATAGCTTTGCAGCATCAAGGCTTGGCTGCTTCCTGCCTGAGGGAATCTTCTCTTTTTCTCAGTCCATATCTCGCTAGCTGCCCTTGTTGGTTCTACTGCTACTCTAGCAACGAAGATGGGGGGAAGTGAAGGAAGGAAGGAAGGAAAGGGAGAGTAGATTTTCTAGGAATGGGTTGCTTCCCCATCACCTCCTCCTCCTCCTTTTCTCCTTTCCTCCCTCCTCCATTCATTGATTCCTTCTTGCTCTGCCTGCGGTGCCAACTGGGGCGGTGCAGCTGAATCAGGACACTTCTTAGAGGTCACTCACTGCCTCCAATTTCCCTTGTGCCTCCCCCCAGATTATTAATAAGGAAAAATAGTAATTGACGAAAATGATTTCTATAGTCATTTATTGGAAACAAGGGGAATGGGGAAGCCTGGGTTTTGAAAGAGGAGGCTTTAGTTTTTATGGCTGTAAACCGGGCTGAGTCCCTCAACGAGGTTGAGAAGCTCGGTATACAAAACTGTGAAATAAATAAATAAATAAATAAATAATAGTCTGCAGTATAGCCATCTCTGAGCAATTGTCCCAAATAGTGATGCAAGCTTCTCATCAAACACATAGGGAAGAAAAACACCCTCCAACTCAGGCATGGGCAAACTTTGGTTCTCCAGGTGTTTTGGACTTCAACTCCCACCATTCCTAACAGCCTCAGCCCCCTTCCATTTCCCCCTCAGCCACAGATGGGGGGGGAAGGAAGGGGCCTGAGGCTGATAGGAATGGTGGGAGTTGAAGTCCAAAACACCTGGAGAACCAAAGTTTGCCCATGCCCCCTCCAGCTGCTAGGTAAGTTTGCCATGTGCCCCTCTCAGTAAGGGATGGTCTTTCTTTGAGGGCTGGAAAGATTGGCAAAACTGATAAAAGAGCCTTATTATATGAGATGTCATCAATCTGAGGGAAGATGGGAAAAGATGCCAACAAATCCTGTATTTTTGGGTGTCTGTCCTTCACGAAGACAGAAATGCCTGCATTGTGGAATTTATGGATGGGTATAATAGGCTCATTTTATGGAGAAATGACTCAGTGAAATAAAATCAGAACTTTCAATTGCTATATGTATAATGCAAACTTGTTAATAGTTACCTCCTGGTTTCTTTTTCAAATCAGAAGCAACTTGAGAAACTGCAAGTTGCTTCTGGTGTGAGAGAATTGGCTGTCTGCAAGGACATAACACAGGGGACTCCTGGATGATTGATGTTTTACCATCCTGTGGGAGGCTTCTCTCATGTCCCACATGGGGAGCTGGAGCTGACAAAGGGAGCTCATCTGTGCTCTCCCTGGATTCAAACCTCTGACCTGTCGGTCTTCAGTCCTGCCATCACAAGAGTTTAACCCATTGTGCCATCCTTTATTGTTATTTTCAAAACCTGATGACAATAAATGCTTTTGCCCTTACATCCTGGGGCAGTGTAGTATCCTTATTTTATCCTACTCTGTTCTGTTTTCAGTAGCCCTCCAAGCAGTTGACAGTTGTGGCTCTCCAGATGTTTTTAGACTGCAGATCCCATGATCCCTTAGCATCAGCCATGCAAACCTCTAAGTCAAATGGAAGTTGCATCAAATATATCTGTAGGGCCACGATTGCCCATTCTGAGATAGAGGACGTGTCCGCAATCTAGTACTCTCCAGATGTGTTGCACTGCAACTCCCATCATCTCAAACAGCCACACCTTGGTGAGCATGTTGATGGGAGTTGTTGTCTGGCATACCTTGCAGAAGCCTTTAAGAATACAGCATACACCATTTTGAAACAGGAATATTAAGACAACTCGCATAACAAGAGCTGTACCTCTTCTTCTTTCCACCATGTCATTACCTTGCTTTATGTCTAAATTATCCTCGTCTCATGCAGACTCCCAATTTTAGCTGGTCCGAACCTTTGGGAAAGGCAGCCCAGAAAACTTCTAATCATAAATCATTTAATTTCATTGTGTCACATCGAGTTTGGCCATCAGTCAACCAAAATGAAATAGCTCACAACTACTTATTTCCCAACTCTGGTTTACAGAAACCAACATTAAGCACCTGAAGTACATGAACAATCTGAAAGGAAAGGGGAAGAAGACATTATTACATTCTAGCTCCTTGGTTGGCAATTTAGGCACTGTACCAGGACTGTGATTAAAGATGGAAAAGATTTTTTTTGTAATTATTTATTCCCTGGTTGAGAAACAGATTTGCTAACAATTGGTAAGACAGATATGAGAGAATTTTGTACCATTTTCTCCTGGTATTCTAAGCGCAGTAGAGGAATTATTTTGTGGAGAAAATATATATATGAGTTCTTGGAGAGGTGTGATTTACTGAGCAGAAAATAGAATTATTGCACACACTAAAATGGAATTTCCTGGTCTGGGCATTTATTTATTTTTTTTGGTTGTGTCAGGAGCGACTTGAGAGACTGCAAGTCGCTTCTGGTGTGAGAGAATTGGCTGTCTGCAAGGGGATGCCCGGGGATGCCCGGATGATTTGATGTTTTTATCATCCTTGTGGAAGGCTTCTCTCATGTTCCCGCATGAGGAGCTGGAGCTGATAGAGGGAGCTCATCCGCCTCTCCCCGGATTCGAACCTGCGACCTGTCGGTCTTCAGTCCTGCTGGCACACGGGTTTAACCCACTGCGCCACCGGGCTCTGGGCATAAAATGATGGCCATGTTCCTGCATCAAACCCATAGCCACCATGTTGTATTTATGCTGTATCTTCCCACCGGACAACTGAAACCCATCTTAAAAGCCAGTGAGCTGCCCAAAGCAATGGGGATCTATCCGTTGGTGAACAGGGCACTGCAAATGATGTGACCAGGTCTACTTCTGCCAGCAAGTGACACTGCAATGAAGAGCTGTGATAGGACCTCACTGGGGGCCCTGCTTTTGCTTCTCGCAGTTTTGTTCCCTGGTGGGAGGGGACTGGTTGCATCATCCTGCAGCGTTCTGCTTGCCAGCAGCACAAACCTCTGTCACGTCAGATGAATGACTGGCTTTTAAGGTGTGTTTCAGGGTCATTTGTGGTTGTGGCAATGCTGCTACGATCCCAAATGCCAAGATGAAACAGTTCTGAAGTTTTAAATGTAATGGATCATTAATAATTGGATGCCAGCCACAGTAAACTTTGTTGTTGTGTGTGCAGAAAACACAACACCCCCTTCCTATTGCATGCTTTTCTCTGCAGAATATTTCCTCTTCAACATTTTGGGACACTGGGCTATGAGGAGAGTACAGTGGTGCAAAATTCATTTTTGTTCACTTTTTCCTGAAGCCAAGACAAAACAATAGTAATGATTTGTCTTTGCATGTGGGGATAAAATAATCAAGGATTTGCATTCCTTCTCCATTGGTTGCTGAACCATAGCTCCCATTATACCTCACGATTTCCTATGTCGGCTAGGTTTGATGGAATCTGTAGTTCACCATCTTCTAAAGCAGTGTTTCTCAAACTTCCTAATGCCACGACCCCTTAATGCAGTTCCTCATGGTGTAGTGACCCCCAATCATAATATTATTTTTACTGCTACTTTGTAACTGTAATTTTGCTACTGTTGTGAATCGTAATGTAAATATCTGACATGCAGGATGTGTTTTCATTCACTGGACCACATTTGGTACAAATACCCAGCTTGCCTAAATAGGAATACTGGTGGGATTGGCGGGGTGGGGTTGATTTTGCCATTTGGGAGTTGTAGTTGCTGAGATTTATAGTTTGCTTAAAATCAAAGAGCATTCTGAACTCCACCAACAATAGAATTGGGCCAAACTTCCCACACAGAACCCCTATGACCAACAGAAAATATTGTGTTTTCTGATGGTCTTTGGTGATCCCTCTGACACCCCTCACAACCCCCCAGGGATCCCAACCCCCAGGTTGAGAAACATTGTTCTGAAGGGTCACATGTTTCCCAAAGCTGATCTACAGTATAATGCAACCTGCAGCACACACTATAGCAGCTTCAGCAAAAGTAGATTTGGGCAACTTCTGGACCTTCAGCTCCTAGCATCCTTTACCATTACCTATACAAACCAGGGGTTTTAAGATTTGCAGTACATATGATGCCTACCCTGGCCTAAACTAAGCAGCTCTATCTATCTGCTTGTATGAGGAACCAACTGAGATTTCTAAATCTACGGGCTTGAAGTCTATAAATGAGAACAGGTCAGGGGTTGGTTCTAAATCATTTTGAATAGGAACTTTATTTTGTAAAATGTCATGCTTAGTCATTGAACATATAAATCAGAATGTTAATAAATAAGTTCTTGGTCAGTTCTGATCACATCAAAGCAGACAAATGCTCATAATTTGCATCTCAGTTTCCAAGTTTATTAGTTCTTCCTTACTATGTATTAGGTTTTGTCCCTTTGTGAATTAAACAAAACATCCATATTCCCTTGCATTCCTATGATCCCCAGTCTCTCCTTCTTGCTACCTCTGACACACTGAATGTTTTGGTTATATACACTTTGCAAAAATATAGTTTTACCAATACCAACACAAAAGAAATGAATATATTGTTTGTTCCAGAATTACAGGTAAATTGATACATTTTTCTGGATTTGATTACTAACAGCTCCCAGACTCCACATACAGCACGATCAGTGACTGAAACCTGAACTGGTGAGATGGATCCATTTAAAGCATAGAATCGGAGAGGATTTGTCATGCTACATCCACTGCAGAGCTTGGGGAATTTTGTTTTTGGACTACAGTTCCTAGCCAGGGCTAAGATGGGTATTCAGGAGCTGTTGTCCAAAGGTATTTTTTCCAAGCACTGATGGCCCATTTACACACAAGCAACTCATCCTATAATGTTACTGTGATATCTATTGGACAGGCAGGACTAGCCTTAGCAATACCATAAGACAGAGTGAGGTACAGATTCAAAAAGCAGAAACTGGGTAGTGAGGAAGTAGCAGCCAAAACTGGGATATTGAAGCTGTTTGTTCCACTGACTTGATCTTGTGAGTTCTTTCCTGAGATGTAGTAGAAGATATGCACCATTGCCAATGCTCAAGTAAGATCTTACTCAGTTCATTTTTTAAAGAAAATTTGAAAGAATTGTCTAAATGGCCTTCTGCAGCATTGGGAAAGAATCTTAAATGAGAATCTTCACAGTTCAGGACTTCTGTTCTATAAAAAAATGAACTTTGTTTTTCACCCAGAAAACCATGTTTTCTGATCAAAAGTGTAGTTTTGTCCCAACTATGAATAGATTTTTCAAAACAATGTAATTGTCAATGGATTTCTTGTAACAAGAAAAAGAATAGTAAAATTATTTGTTCTTTCCATCATAATTTAAATATTATAGCCTGATCAGTTTTGGGGAGAGATGCAGAAGCATGATGGCCTTCATCTCAGGCTGTCAAATGTCTTGGCTCAATCTTGTGATCAGAGACATATATGTCAGTCCTTGTGTCATGAAGGCCAATGGATCCGGTGCCATTCACAAGGGCAGAGAGTTACCAGTGTGTCAAAGCCAATAGATCAATAACCTGCTAAACCCTTCATCTTCCTACAGCTGCTGATTCTTTTAACCACAAGAAGTTCTTTGAAATGGTGGGGTTGAAAAAGAAGAGCCATGACGAGGTGAAGAAAGTTTTCCACATTCTGGACAAAGATCAAAGTGGCTACATTGAGGAGGATGAACTGAAGTAAGCAATAAGATAAAATAAAATACCTTATGAAATAAAGACTTCATTAGAAATAATTATTTTTTTTAAAAAAATATCATCAGAAATTATGTCTCTCAGTTGCCAGGAATCTCTAATGATGAGTCTCTTGGTCTGACAACAATTTTCGTAGTTCAATACTTACTCTACACAAAATTCACATTTTCTTTGCACAGAAAATGCTGTTTTCTTCAGGGAGGGGGGGGATCTATATGTGAACTAAAATACATTATGAGCAACCCACACTCCAAAAGATATTTCCCCCAGAAGTGTTTGTGGGCCTCTTTAGTTCACCCAGTACTCTATAGTATGCCCAAAGTATAGTCAAAATATAATGTTTGTTATTATCCATGGTTTCAAGAGTTGGGTCTGGGATTGTATCCCTGCAGATATGGGGATTGTACTGTAATCTTCAAAAACTCTTCAAAATAGAAAGAAAACTGCTGAAATTACTGTTTCCTTCAGGAATTATACTACTCAAGAATTACATCCTGAGGCAATAGTAATGTGACAACAAAACTTGGTAATGTTGCATTTTGGAATTCAGTCACTAGGATCACACAGTTTTGGTGGCTTTTGGGCACTCTAGTCTAATAATTCTATAATACTTATGGATTAATATGGCTCATGGACTGGAGAAAGCCTTAGAGTCATTTATGCAGATCCAGGCCCCTTCCACACAGCTGAATAAAAACCCATATTATCTACTTTGAACTGGAATATATGGTAGTGTGGACACAGATAACCAAGTTCAAAGCAGATATTGTGGGATTTTCTGCTTTGATATTCTGGGATAAAGGGCTGTGTGGAAGGGCCTTAGAATAAGAATTGTTGTGCTAGATTGCCTGTCATTCTGTCCTAGAACAATGTGTGGCCTCTCTTATGTAAGAAGAAAATCCATTCCTTAGAACCAGAAGTATTTTTCCCACTGAATCCTTCTGTCACTATTGGGATTTTGTGAAGTGATTAGTGTCTAAAGAAGCTTTACTAATTGATGGGTAAAAAGAAAGTCTGGAGGTAGGAGTGGGGAAAAACCAGAGTGGAAAAGATGCCAGATCTCAGGATATATCAGGCTAAAAATAGAATGACACATTGGCAGAGTGGGCAGTTTAATGCTATGCAGCCATAGTAAATTTTCATCCATCTCTGCCAAATGTTCCTGGTACTTCACAAAACTGCATCTCCCATTGTAGTTAGCCATGGCAGTTGGTGGTATAAAACTGTGTTAATTCTACAATGTACACCCGGTGCTGTAGCCAGAGGGGGGAGGGGTTAAGGGTTCAACAACCCCCCCCCCCCCCAAATATGTCAGGTTAAAAAAACCTGGTTTACTCATAAATTTTAACTGGTTAACCAATGTATGAGTAAATCAAGTTTTTTTAACCTGACATATAGTGGGGAGGGGGGTTGAACTTTTACCCCCCCCCCCCCCCCCCCCGCAAGCCATGGCCTTGGATGCAACCCCTTGAATCAGGAGAACAGAATTTGAATCCTCACCCAATCATGGAAACTTGGGTGAATCACACACTCTCAGGGCGGTTCCACATATACATTAAACCCACTTCAGAGCAGGTTTAAGAAACCTGTTCCAAAAGGGGTCTAAATCCACACAGGCTAGGGGAAAATGGACTTTCCCCTCTGGCTGTCCACATGTTATCCTGAATACAGGATAGCAGGTTGTCTGGGTGCACCCTTAGTCTCCGAGAATGGAAAACACAAATTCTCTTTGAACAAATCTTGCTAAGAAAACTCTGTGGTGGTGTCTCCTTTGGGCCATCAAGGGTCAGAAATGGTTTGGAGACAGACAGCAGCAGCAACAGTAACAGCCCTTGAAGCACTGAAGGCAGCTTGGCTTTTGAACAAGCAATGATCCATCTATGGACCAGTATCTCAGTGTAGAGAAAGGTCTAAATTTCCTATAATCCCTGAAGTACTCCCCCAGACATCATAGGATTGCAGCCTGAATCATCTGAGAAAAAAATCAATTCTAATTTCAGGTGGATATGCAAATAACCACAGTGTTCCTCTTATTGAGTCACTGGGTTGGATAGTGCCAGCATATTAGTTTTAACTTGGGGGGAAAAAACAAGGAAAGGGTCCGGACTTAAGGAACATGATCCCTAGCTCTTCCTTTGTGCCTTCCCTCCCTATTTCCATGAGTTGAGCACAGAACAAAACATTTTAAAAGGAGAAGAATTCTCATAAGGGAGAAATGGATAGAAGGAATCCGTAACATGTCTTGAAATAACTGCTGAAGCATCTGAAACTGAGCATTCCCCAGTGAGCCTCTCTCCTACCTGAAGCAGCTTCATGTGACAATTTTCACTCTTTCAGTGACATTAGAAGGTCACCCTTACCAGAAAGAACAGGAACCAAATCTTTCTTTCCATGATAGCCTGTGCTCTGCATTGGGCTAGATGAGAGTCAATAAAAAGAACTTCAGTGAAAGCACGATGGAGCTCCAAATGAAATAATCAGATCACCAAGATTCCTGTGTGGTCGAACGGATTATGTCATATATAATCCCTCTGCTATCTCAAATAGACAATCTCCAAGGGCCCTTCCACACAGCCCTATAACCCAGAATATCAAGGCAGAAAATCCCAGAATATTTGTTTTGAACTGGGTTATCTGAGTCCACACTCAGATAATGTGGAATTTTCTGCCTTGATATTCTGGGATATAGGGTTGTGTGGAAGGGCCCTGAGCTCCCTGAGAAACTATCAGCGATAAGTGTCCTCATTTATGGCCATCTTCTGTTACTGTTGTTGTGTGACTTCAAGCCATTCCACCTTATTTCAGCCCAAAGGCAGCACTCTCATATTGTTTTCTTAACAGGATTTTTTCAGAGGTGAGCTTGCCACTGCCTTCTCTTTTGACTGAGAAAGGATGGCTTGCCCAAAGTCATCCATTGGATTTCCAATGGGGATTCAAGCCATGCTCTCCCAGTTCTAGACCAATACTCAGATCACTGGACCTTTGAGTCCTCTGCTGTTTAATTGGTTTGATGTTAGATTTGTTAGAAGGGTTAGAGTCATATGCAAATTGGGCCTGAACACCTTAAGAACTACATTGTCCCAGAGGTAAACTACTCCAAGGTTTTGAAATGCTTCTTTTGATAATTATAACCTCCAGAATCCCAAAGCCAGTACAGTCAATGGCTATATTGTTTGGAAGATTCTGGGAATGATGCTTCCAAGCTATGCTTCCCTCTCTTTACAAAAACTGAATCATAGAATCAAAGAGTTGGAAGAGACCTCATGGGCCATCCAGTCCATCCCTCTGCCAAGAAGCAGGAATATTGCATTCAAATCACAACTGAGGGCCCTTCAACACAGCCCTATATTCCAGAATATCAAGGCAGAAAATTCCATATTATCTGAGTGTGGACTCAGATAACCCAGTTCAAAGCAGATATAGTAGGATTTTCTGCCTTGATATTCTGGGTTATAGGGCCCTTCCACACAGCCCTATATCCCAGAATATCAAGGCAGAAAATCCCACATTATCTGAGTGTGGAAAATTCCATATTATCTGAGTGTGGACTCAGATAACCCAGTTCAAAGCAGATATAGTAGGATTTTCTGCCTTGATATTCTGGGATACAGGGCTGTGTGGAAGGACCCTGAGAACTGCAATATAGGTGTTGCAGTTCTCTTGCCAGCACTTGCCAGCACCATCAAAAGTGAAGCTATCTGCCATCAGAAATGTGATTATGTCTTATATATAATCCCTCTGCTATCTCAAATAGACAATCTCCAAGGGCCCTTCCACACAGCCCTATATCCCAGAATATCAAGGCAGAAAATCCCACATTATCTGAGTGTGGACCCAGATAACCTAGTTCAGAGCAGACATTGTGGGATTTTCTGCCTTGATATTCTGGGTTATAGGGGTGTGTGAAAGGCCCCCTAGATACACTGTTCCAAGCCTTCGGAGTGTGTTGTAAATGTGTTTTTGCCCCAGCAGACACTAATCCAAGACTTGAAAAAGCAACACTAAAAACTCGAAAGAGCAACACATTTTTAAAACAAAGAGCATTTTAACCAACATAAACATGCCAGTATTTCAATGCGAAGTGTGGACCTGCTTTTGGCTGATGAGATAGTTAATTAGAATTGTTGTTGTGTGCCGTCAAGACATTTCAGTCCTGGGGTGACCCTAAGTCTAACATTAAGATCAGGGGGCAGGTAAATGACTTTAGAGGGCTGTATCTGGCATGTGGACCTTACTTTGGGGATACCTGCTCTAACCACTCTACCGGTACCATAGCAAATGCTTTTGATGCAATTCTTTATTTATTTATTTTTCATTTTTAAAGCTGAATAGCATTATGGTTTGTAGTGTTTTAAGTGCAGTTTACCTATCTCTCTCTTCACAGGTTCGTATTGAAGGGTTTTACCGCTGAAGGCAGGGACCTCTCTGATAAAGAAACTAAGGCATTCTTGAATGCTGCAGATAAAGATGGAGATGGCAAAATTGGTGTTGATGGTGAGTGCTCTGTCTTGAAGGGTTCAAACATGGTTCAAAGAACAGTATACCATAGAAAGTATGACTATGCGTTTAAATGTGATGTTCCCCTGAAATGTACTGGCACATATTAGGAACTATAGAGTGAGCCGTGGTGGTATAATGAGTGAAATCCTTGTGCCAGCCAAACTGCTGACCTGAAGGTTGGCAGTCTGAATCCGTGAGATGGGGTGAGCTCCGTCTGTCAGCTCCAGCTTCCCATGTCCCGTGTGGGGACATGGGAGAAGCCTCCCATGGGATGGTAACACATGGAATGGTAACACATTTGGGTGTTCCCCTGTCCCCTGGGCAACATCTCTGCAGACGGCCAATTCTCTCACATCAGAAACAGCTTGCAGTTTCTCAAGTTGCTTCTGACATGATAAAAAAATGTACTATAGAAGAAGAGTGTGTGCTTATGTGAGGGCATTCAAAGGATCAATGGAGTATTTTAAAAATATTCAGAAAAAGCAGTTGAAATTATTGATAAGAATATTGGATTGATCAGCAGCTTCACAGCTCAAAACTTATTCTGCACAACATTTTATGGGGCTGCTTTTCAGAGGAAGCAATCTTTTCTGCACATAGAACAACATTTTCTGCACATAAAAATAATAAATTTTACACATAAATATTATTTCATGCACTGAAAAAAGCTGTATCCTGCACCAAAATTGTAATAGGGACCTTTTCTGCACAAAATCTAAACATCATTGATTAGCACAGAAAACAGCATTTTCTTTGCAGACAAAGTCTTTTCTGCACAGAAAATAATATTTCTTTGTTGACTTACTGGCCAGAATCAGTCATAAGACACTTTATTAAATACACTTATTATAGCTAGTGTAGGATTCTGGGCACCATCTACTTTGCAGATAATGCAAAGCAAACATGAGTGAATTTTTCATGGAATAAGACTCAATTTGTGAACAGACATCAAAATCAGTATCATTTCCAAAAAATTCTTGAAGTTGAAGGGAAATTGCTAAAAATACTTTTGACTCTTTCAAAATGAAATATCATGAAGAAATTATATCCCTGGGGACTTGTGGTGGCCCCATCCACTTCATAGTGTTTTCTTAGGCAAGGAGTACTCCAGATGGTTGGCCATTGCTTTCCTCTGAATTTTTAATCTACAATACTTGATATTCTTTGGTGGTTTCCCTTCCAAATACAAACAAGATCTGATCCTGCTTAGCTTCCATAATTAGATGGGATCTTATTTTTAGACACAGGATAGAATATACATATTTAATAAGTCATTAAACAAACAAACAAACATGCACAGGCTTTAGTAAGACCAAGGCATTCAGTCCCAGAGTAGGCTGCTTGTTGTATATCTCAGCATCAGCTTCCAGGGGGCCTTTGACAAGAGGAAAGTCATTCTGGCTGTCACTGGATGTGACTAAAAGTCAGGTGTTCTCCCTGCAAAGAATGGCCCGTCTTCAAAAGAAGCTATATTTCTGCAACAGACTTTGAGCCAGCATCAATTTCAGTCAGATGTTTTATTCTTTCTCTGGAAAGATGTCCCCCTTTCATGATTCATGCATGCAGGCCACCATGCCATACTAGAAATAGGAGTTACTGGCATATGCTTTTGCTCATGGGGACCAGGAGATGCTTGCCATGAATTGATTGGGGAACTTTTGAAGACACAAAGAGACTGAAACTAGTCAAAGAAGAGGTCTAGCATCCACCAAAGTGTCTCTTCAAAAGAAATATGAATTAAGTCCATAGAAGTCTAGATGGCTTGTAGATTTACAGTGTAAGCTGCATTCTGTTTACTTACATAGTGCCACCAAATAAAACAATAAATAAAACAATAAAGCAGACAACCTTGTCATAGTGTACTAAAAATTAACAGTAAGAGCTTTTATTAAATACATCTGTTGGCAATCAACATTTTTTTTACCTATTTATACCCCAGCTTTCTTTACCCCAAAGGGGACTCAAGGCGGCTTACATATGGCAATTATTCAGTGCCATAAACACATACAACATTAAGCTTAAAATTCATTGAATTAAAATTAATACATATTTTAAAAATTTAAATTACATTCAATATTAAAATCACACCATCCAAAAATTGTAGTCTGAGGCCATTCCATAGTCATTGCACATATTCCAATTATATTATATTACATTATTGCACTGCTTCTCCAAAGGCCTGGTCCTAGAGCCAGGTTTTTACTCTCCTTCTGAAGACTAGGAGGGAGGAGACTGATCTAAGGTCACTAAGGAGGGAGTTCCACAGCCAAGAGGCCACCACTGAGAAGCCCCTGTCTCCAGGCATGTAGCGAAATTCTCAAGGTGGTTCACGAAAAGGCCTTACTGGTCCATTATTTAAACTGTTATGTTTATTCATATAATGATCTGATCACTATACTCAATATATCCCATATGCATGGGGGTATTGGGGTAATGATACAAAAGGTTTGCCAGGGTAGACCCTCTTCCACTCAGACTCAGTCCCCCCCCAAAACTCAGCCCCCCCGAACCCCCCCTGAAAAAAACTCAGCCCCCCCCCCCCCCGAATCGAAATCCTGGCTACGGGCCTGCCTGTCTCTCATCCCAACCAGTCGCATTTGTGAAGAAGGTGGGACCAAGAGCAGGGCCTCCCCAGAAGATCCTAATCTCCAAAGGGGTTCATGGAGGAGATATGTTTGGACAGATAAACTAGGCCGGAACCATTTAGGGCTTTATAGGTTAAAGCTATCACTTTGCATTGTGCTTGGTAGCAGACTGGCAGCTAGTGGAGCTGACTTAATAGATGGTTTGTATGCTCCCTGTACGTTGCTGTAACCGTTCTCAAATTACTTAGACACTGAGATACCAAAGATCTATGTAAGTGGGAAAAAAGCTAAAGTCCCATGCACTACTTTCTTGTGAAAATTGCTCTAGCAACTAAATCCAATAAACTTCAAACAGATGTTTCTTGAACAAGAAACAAATGTCACTTTTAACAATATAGTCTCATGTTTCTACTGGATTTCTATTAACACATGCAATATTATATGAGGCTAATTCTTTCAAGTGTTTCTTTCTAAGCAGATTATGTGACTTTTCTAAAAATCCCATTTGCGTTCAAAACCTTTCTGGTGTTTTACACGTTCCTTTAAAAAGTCTTGTGGTCAGATCATCTTGCTTCACATATAACAAAATCCAAAACTGACAACAGGGTGATACCTTTATTAACCAATTAAAATGCAAGCATGTAAGCTTTTGAAGCTTCACTGGCTTCCTCATCAGGCAAAGAAATTGAAAATCATACAGGAGACGAAATGTGACGATATTAGAGTCACAGGTCTACATTTTATCTCAGGCATTTCTTTGGTTGTCAGTTAAGATGGTCTCGAGAGATATCAATGTAGGCAGAGGTTTCATATTTATGTCACTGAGTGTTATATCAAAGTGGACAAAGTGCATCCCATGGGTCAGACCTTCATAACCCCACTCACCCATCCCACTTCCAGTCCTTCCATACACCAAAACCAATACCTGGCCCCAAAAAAGTGATTTTCTATTCCTTTAAGCTTCCAGGAGTACCAATTTTCTAGTAAAACAAGGCATGACATAAAATCTTTGACTGCAGACTGGAGTATATGAGATTTGTAGACCCAAACTTGGGGTGGGGGGAAGAGAGAGATGGCTTACTCTTGTGCAGATTGGGTGATCTCAGGATACCAACTCTTCCTTTACTCATTTTTAAAAACAGCTTCTGTGGTGTCAGCCATAAAGTATCAACTAGTGCAGGGTAGGAAACTGACCACATTAATGTTTTGTATTGCAACTCCTATATCAGTTGATTGAAGTTTATAGATATTATAGAACCATTTTTTAAAAATCTGCATGTTCTCAGCTGTCCACTTCTAGTGTTCTGCTGACTCCAGTGAATCAATGAGCTGAGACTGGATTTCATGAAACATAAGTAGTGAGGATAATACCGGAAAAGCTACACAACGCACGGCTCTATCTTTCAGCCTTTGATTCACACGCTTTCTCCCTTAGCAACTGCTGCAGAACTTGGAAAGCTTCCCCCCGCTTTGGATTACAACTCCCAGTGGCCATGCTGGCTGGAGGATTCTGGAAATTATTGTCCAGTAAATAACATTTCTCCTGTCTGATATGTCACCCAACAGTTTGGCCTGCTCTGCACACAGTGCACATGGTTTCTTCACTGATCTTTACTCTCATTATATTTCTCATTATATTCACAAATTCCAATTTATTGACAAAGAAATAAACAAAGACATGACTTTGCAGTGGATTGTTGTTGTTGTTCATTCGTTCAGTCGTCTCCGACTCTTCGTGACCTCATGGACCAGCCCACGCCAGAGCTCCCTGTCGGCCATCACCACCCCCAGCTCTTATTAATAAAAGAGTTCTTGCTCCTGCAGTCATATGCAGTCTCCTCAGTGAGTTTTGAAATTAGGGAAATTGACTTTTGTTAAGGAGATGTATTGCTTTCACATATCAACAGTAACTGACCATTGTAAAGATTTGAAAGAAAAATATCACCATGGTCAGCCCTTTGAAAATTGAGGTCAAGGGACACAATTTCCATCTTTTTGGATCCTATTACAGTTGTCCCTCCACATTTCTGGATGAAGCATTTGCAGATTTAATAATTCATTGATTGCTGCATTTACTGTAATCTCCAGTGCCGCCCTACACATTACTGAAAAAAATATGTTCTCTGTAGACATTTGTAAGTCCTTCAGTGTGATTCTATCATGAGCTTCTGCAGAAGTGGACCATGGGATCACACTGGAAGATTTACAAATGCCTAAAGAAGTGTTCTTAAAGTTTGTGATTTTTATGTTTGTTTGTTTTTCACTTTCATGGGACCCTGTGGCCCTGACCTCCATAGATGTGGAAATACCACTGTACACTCTATCCCACTTCACCAAATGTAGAAATATGATTTGTACATGAAGCTGTAATAACAGTCAGTACTGCTTCTGAAGGAGGGTTGTTTTCAACCAACTCTCATGCTAAAATAAAAACCAGTTAGCGTTGCCTTGTTCCTATTTTTCTCCCTTATCTCTTCCTGCTTTTTATTCCCATCTTTCTACTTCTTCTCCAGAATTCACAACCTTGGTGGCTGAATCATAAAGGCGTCGACCAATCCAAACCCTTCGTTCACCCTTCACCGCCTGATTCCAACTGTTCTCTGCTGACCTCCTTGGTTTCTCTTCTATTTATTTATGTTGTTTTATACTCCAACTCTGTTCTCTGCAGCTCTGCAACTCTGTAATTGCGCTGAAAGATGCTGTTAAAATAATAAAGGTCACATCAATCTGGGCTCCACTCTTTCTGGCTTCCATGTATGGCTCATTTGATTTGGAAAGGAAGGGAAAGCCAGGGTGGGGCTGGGGGTCTATTCCTTTGGCCTGTTTGGTTCCCTCTCCGGCTGCAGCACAGGTCATTTTAAGGACAGAAGCATTTAACAAAATGACTTCAACAGGAATATGTGAATGGTAAATAATTTAATCTCATCTTGCTGCTTTGTGGCAAGACTGATTTCGTTGTCCTAAAAGTCTTCTGGATTAATGGAAACGTATGCGCAAACACTCACACACAGAGACATGCAATACATCTCTCGGTTGCACAACTTCATTTAGCAGTCCTTTGACGTAACTGTTATATGGAGCTTCATAGCATCTTAACATCTAACCCCACATTTGTTTTCTGCTGAAATATTTTTGGAAAATCTTTCTCTCTATAAATTACTGAGTTACATTTTCCAAATGCAGGGAGTTATTTGATCAAATGCTTGTATAACAACATTACTCCCATGTTAAAGATTCGTTTAGAACTAGCTGTAATGCAGTCAGATCTCAGGTGGACAATATCTCATGCCCAGTGCTTGCCAGTAGTTTAGGAGAGGCAATGAACTGACGTGCATTAGCTTGAAGAAATGATTAGAAAAGAAATAGCTTCATAGACTCTGGTGCAATTTTTATGCCCCTGCCTTGTGGAAAGCATCACAATTTTCTTTTAATATTTGACAACAGGCTGAGTTTGTATTTTTGATCTGAACCAATAGAGGGGTTATATTCCAAATTTCAAAGTCACCTCATAGATTCCTGGTGGAAGTTTGATACTATTCTGCAGTGCAAAAGATGTCAAAACAAATAAAAGTTCAAATTGCACAAATGCTCTATCAAACATGACACTATCGAAGTGAAACACAAAGCATACTTTGCTCATGGCTTATGTCCTATATCAATGGCAATTTCTTCATAGGAGAGACAAGTTTTTACTGATTATACAATTCATTTATTACACATTATTTTACTAACTATGGGATTTATCTGCATTCCTATTGTTTCATCAGACTTACTGTGGTGATTGAAGAAGAAGAAGAACTTTATTTTTCTAGGCAACATACAATTAAACACAGAACAATAACATATTAAAATAGCATAAAACAGCATAAACAATAATAAACAAGCACCATAAGCAACCACAGATTCATTGGGGGGGGGGGGGGCAATATGCGAAACTAGTTAAAGGATAGGCTGGTCAATAAGGTGGATAGATTGGTGGCTTCCTGATCTAACATATGTATAAATCCACTCCAAATTTTTATCTAAACCCTAATGGAGCAATACGTGGTATTAAGCCATAGAGCTTCAGTACCTTGGATAGTTCATCTAAAATCTGGACAAAAACTCAGAGAATATTCTCCACCCTTGGGATGTGAACACCACTAGTTGTAAATATAGAGCTATGCAATTGGTACATTTCAGACAATGAATGATTTGTAAATATAGATAATCCCTGGATGCTTTAAAATTTTCAACATGGATTCCTGCTGCTTCGAAAACCAAATATTGGGGTGGGAGACCCCAGGCTCCATGCTGTTTGGGCATTTTAGCCCCCCCCCCCCCAAAAAAGGAACCTTTGAAGGTTTTTAATGAGATAGGACATACAAAGTAGGAGAGGCTGCAGCAATTTGCTTTTGCCTGAATCTATAGCAAAGAATAGGATTTTGCCCCTGCTGACCTATTTCCCATAGAGTTATGAGAGTGCAAACTATTTTTTTGCACTTTAAACCCATTTTGCATCCATGGTAATACTGAAAATATGCTGGTCCCTTTTTATCATAAGATGACATTGCAATAAAAGGCTTTCAAGGTAGTTCGTGATGCTGGCAGTCTGGCCAGTGCAAAAAGCAGGTCATTGTATATATTCTGCAGAAGATTTCAAGGACAAAACAGGACGGAGTTGCCTCCTGTGCAGAAGGCTGCATTTGTATCTATCAGTCTTGGAATATACACGTGCATCCAAGAACAGGCAGCACCCATGCCCAGTTGTATGTTGTTGTTTTTTAATCTCCATGGACCATGGTTTTCTTTCCTAATAATTCCTAATAATTTCTTTCCATCCATCCTCAATTTTTGGATTTGGGTGCATCAACACTTGTTTTAGCAAAATTTAATCTCTCAATGGTTTAAAGAGTTACAGTTGACTACCCCAAAAGGCTCTCTCAATTCACACTTGTTTGGCAGCAGGAGACTGCTATGAGATACCAGATAAGCTTCTATGGAGAAAGCCTCCCACCCATTTTTGAGACTCCCCGGCAGGGTCCCAGGAAGATCTGGTTTCTCACAGATGAACAGGAGCACAATGTTGTGTAACAAGAACTGAATCCATAATCCCATCTACACTAATCACTGAATGCAGTTCAAAGCTAGGTTCAAACTGCAGCAGACAAACAACAAACTCCCACAAAAGCATGCAAAAGAAAGCCCTGAATACACATCAGTATCCTGTGGTTGGGATCCAAACTTCAAATTGGTTCCAGGATTTGCCGTGCAATCATCTGCACAGCAAAACCCACTTTCTTCAATGCTGGTTTTAAACTGCATCAAATGGTCTGTGTAGATGGGCCCCATGTCCCAGAATTTTTAAAAGAGATTATGGGTATATCCATGATGTTCAGTTATAGCTATGTGATATCACTCCAAATGTTGAGGATCATTTCCTATGGATCATGGGATTTGTAGTTTGGGTGAGACAGTTAAAATCCTCTGTCAGAGAGCTTTTGTGTACTCCTTTGGACCTTTAGAACTCAATCTCAGATAATTCTAAGTATACTATCCTCAACTGCAAAAAAGGAGAAAGGGAAAGGCATGGGGGGGGGGGGGAACCAAATAAATGTGGCAACACCTTTAAGATCAACTGGTTTTTACTTCTTTAGATGCAGTGGGGTAATATCCATCAAAGCTCATGAGAAAGTAAAAACCAGTTAATCTTAAAGGGTATTGCCACATTACTTTTTCTTTCCTCCCCTTCTCTTTTTATGCTGCAACAGATTAATAGGATTTTTTTGAAAATTACCCTAAACTACAAGTCCCAGGACTCCATAAAATGGAGTCATCACAGCTAAAGTGGATCAAGTGTTATAACTATGTAGTTACAGCACTTGATATGTAGTTATAGCACTTGATATTCACCTACTGTGACATCATCTATCATCCTCATTTCAAGTCTTGTGCCTTCTGGGTTTAACTGTGTTAACAGAAGGAGTAATGGATTTGCCAGAAATAATATATTGTTATGAGCTATGGATTTTGCCATCAATAATGTATTATGAGCTATTGCTCTTGTGATTGGAAGTATATGAAGATGGCTTGGCCTTGACCTATTAGTTTCATAAAAGACCGGCTCCTGGTACATTTTTGGACTCACATTGAGAAGGTTGCTGTGTTGCATTAGAAATTACCATTATAAGGGCCGACATCTTAAATTTTACTTCTACACATTGGACAGATGGGAGTCTCACAGGAAGACCTCCAAAGATGATATCATCCTGTTTCAACAAAAACCCTTGTATGTTATCATGTTCTTATTTTAGAGAAAGAATATGTCATCTTACGACTAACCCAAGGCACATTACTCCTGATTCTGATGCAAACACAAGCAGAATGCCTTTGTAATGCTGATTACACATTTCCAAGAGGAAATGACTCTCAGACTTCTGCTATTGCAGATTCATCCTGAGCAAGTATCTGGATGGGCTGCCTCACTATTACTTTATGGGCAAATTGTTTTTGAAATAATCTCAGCATACAAAGTGATCTTGTGATAAATTTGAAAGTGCAGCTACTTCTTTTGGCAATCTTTATCCGCCAATCCACAAGGAAATGGGGATAGAGAACCTTTAGTTTTTTCACCTCCACATTCAAGAAGAACTAATTTGGCAGATTGTTATAAGCATTGTTGAAATTTTAAAAAATTAGTTGTTTCACACCTACAACAGTCTTCCTGTCATGTGAGTGAGGTTGACAACACTGGCTCTACAAGACCGGTCCTTCATTTGGGAAAGTGAGGCAACTGCTTCAGGCAGTAGATCCCCTGGAACAATTATTTTTCTCCCTGAGACTCTCAATCATCTGCATTTCAGTCTTCTCATGACCTGTTCTGACCTCCAAAACTGGTCTACTGTCTTCAGTTGTGGAGAGTGATGTGATATCATTGTCTGAATTAAAACAAAATACAACTTGAAGTCCAGTCAGTCTGAGTGAGGGAAGCTGTTCCAACTTGATTTTTGCTTCAGACAGCCCCATAGCCTTGGGCACACAACAAAGGGTCCTAGCACATGGTGATTACCCCATCCTGTCGATAATCCATCAAAATCCGTCTGCAAAACGTCACAGAGTGTATTTCTAGACGATATCCTAATCATAGTATTTTAAATGCTACATGGTTTTCTATTACTGAAACACTGTTTTTGCATGTGGTCCGGAAATTAATACGCATCCCAGCAGCAATGATATGACTTGTCAACAGGGAGCATGTCTGGTGGGCGAAGTCTTGTAACCCTGGACTGTTCATGACAGAAACATGTGTCATGAAGAATGTCAAAGAAGAATAATCTCAGAGAATAAGGAAATCGGGAATTGCTACTTTACCTCATTATATATTTTAAAAATTTTAACCAAAATATATGGGAATCTTCAGGAATAAGGAAATTGGGAATTGCCACTTTGCCTCATTTTTTTTTCTGAAACGCACAGAATTTCTTCCTCTGTTGTATCTTTATTGAAGCAATCGATTTTTACTTTTAACTATTATGCCTCCTCAAAAGGAGCAGCAGCATTGTCAGACGCTGTTGCTGCCTCTGTATTACCTCAAGTTCAGCCTCATAGATCCAAAGTAGTAACCACAGCAGCATCAGTAGATGAAGCAAAGAAACCATATCTAATGAATCAATCATCTATTGTTGAGAAATCTGATAAGATTAGATTCCTCAGAACTCCATATTATAGATCTCCCTGTTTCACACCAAAAGGAAGTGATCAGCAAATGCATTTACTGTGCAGACGTGAATACGTGTTCAAATCTCACAAGGCTGCGTCACTGCGCAGATTTAGAAAAGAAAAAAAAAAGGTAATGGAGTAACGTAGGATGTCTTGCAAATTGAGTCTTGCAAATCACACCATGGAAGCCAGCTGATTATGTACTGGTGTATGACACCCCCGGTGGCGCAATGGGGGGACTGCTGACCGAAAGGTTGGTGGTTCAAATCCAAGGAGCAGGGTGAGCTCCTATCTGTCAGTTCCAGCCTTCCATGCGAGGACATGAGAGAAGCCTGCCACAGTATGGTAAAACATCCAGGCATCCCCTGGGCAATGTCCTTGCAGACGGTCAATCCTCTCACACCAGAAGCTACTTCAAGTTTCTCAAGTTGCTTCTGACACAGAAAAAAATACTAATGTGATGAGGCCCTCAAGCAGTACAAGCAGAAGATAAATGTGCATCAATCCCACCCACTGATATTTGGTTATTGCTTTCATCGTGTGCTTTCAAGTCATTTCTACCTTATGGCAATCTTAAGGTGAAATTGTTATGATCGTAATTGAGAATTACGGAGTTGATCTAAAATTCAAAAAGAAGGGGCCGTACTTATTAGGTGAGTTCAGAAAGAGAAGGGGCCTTCTTATAGCAACACCAGAGGCACTCAGTTAAGAACAATACTTGCCAGCAATAACAATTAGGCCCTTTTCACTTTGAATAAGATAGCAAGATTTTTAACTGGGTATTTAGGAGGTGACAAAAAGTTAAGTCTTTTACAGTGGAATTTCTGTTTTGCATTTGCACCTTTGCTGCATGGTTTATTGAGGGTTTTAAGATTGTACCCAAATATTGCAAAACTGCTGTGCAGCACAGGCAGAAAAGTCTCGCAATCAAGTCTTGCAATGACACCTCATTGAATGCATGCAGCTTTGGGGACAGTACACACACACACTTAGTTGTTACTCTTGTGAACTTCAAATCATGCCCAACCTTTGGCAAATCTATCACAGTATCATTTGGGGATGAGAGAGTGTGGCTTGCCAAATAGATTTTCATAGCTGAATAGGGATTCAAACCCTGGTCTCCAGAGTTGTAGTCCAACACCTAAACCACTACAATATGTTTTGATTTAAATTGTGACTGAGTTTGCAATATCCAATTATAGTTGGCTTTCTGAAACCAATATGTATTTATTGTATCAGGAGCGGACCAAACAATTGTATTGTATTTTAAACAAACAAGGTTTGCAAACTTGGCATTTTATTAAATGTCCTTTGACCAGTAGCTGGCCACTTGGAGTGCCCCTGGTGTTGCTATAAGAAGGTCCTCCATTGTGCATGTCAGGGCTCAGGTTGCATTGTAGTAAGTGGTCTGTTGTTTGCTCTTCTCCACACTCACATGTCGTGGACTCCACTTGTAGCCCCATTTCCTAAGGTTGGTTCTGCATCTCGTCATGCCAGAGCACAGTCTGTACAGCGCCTTCCAAGTTGCCCAGTTTTCTGTGTGCCCAGGAGGGAATCTCTGATTTGATATTAACCACTGATTGAGGTTCTGGGTTTTAGTCTGCCACTTTTGGACTCTCAATTGCTGGGGTGTTCCAATAAAGAGGCACACTGTTACAGAGTTTTCTTGGCATGATTTGTTCAGAGTAAGCTTGTCTTTTCCTTTTTCTAAATGTGACTTGCCTAAAATCACCCAGGGGATTTCCATTGATGAGCAGGTATTGAACCATAGTTCATGCACTAGTAACTGTCAAAGAAGAAATATGGTGGTATTGAATCGCACCTATACCTGTATGGAAACAAGTCCCATGAAACTTGATGGACCTCACTCCTCTTGATTGTGAATAGGAGCATAGTCTCAAATAGTATTTCCTAGCAACACTTTTTCCTCAGCAGCCACTGACCTCCTGTGGCAACAAGGCATAATTACACTTTTTATAACCAGACCTATAGGAAGACAGGCAACTTCTTTCTTTTTAGATAAGGTGTTGCTGCTGTTTCTTTTTTATTTAACCAGCTTCCCACAGTTCTGTACACAACCATCCTCGCTCTCTTCTTCACAGAAATAAAGAGCTTCTTTCTGAGCGAAGCCCAGCTGAGCAGCCTGCCTCCAGCTCCACAACAGCACACAGCTTACCTTTGTCTTTCCTCTTCTGCCCTGAAGGTATTGAAAAGAGCTGACTTCTACTGAGTCATCATATCAATGTTTGTTCTAAGTCCAGCTTCATCAATCAGAACAAGCAGTGAGTTTTGAGCAGGGGCGGAAAGGAGGAGGATGCTTTCCCTGTTTTGCTACCTGTGACTAAAATGCAATAGTGTTGTTGTTATTGTGTGCCTTCAGGCTGTTTGTGGCTTACGGCAACCCTAAGGCAAACCAATCCTGGTGATTTCTTGGCAAAATTTGTTCAGAGTGTTTGCCTTTGCCTTTCTCTGAGGCTGAAAGTCCAAGATCACCCAGTGGGTTTCCATAACCAAGCAGGGATTTGAACCCAGGATTCTGGAGTTGTAGTCTAATGATAAAGCTATTACACCATGATAGCTATGTGCAACAAATGGGGCACTGATGGAAATTGTGCTCCCCTCCACATAGTGTTAGGCTGCAACTCCCATCAGCCCTATCCAGAATAGGCAATCATGAAGGATGCTGAGATCTGTCATCCAACACCATCTGCACAGTTCTCAACCCTGCCCCCAAACACACAAACACACACTTTTAAAAAAGAAAACAAAACATCAAAACAAATATTTAATTTTGGTGTAGCTCATTATTTAGATTGACATTGATTCTTTCTCTTACCTCTCATAAAATCATAGGATTGAAAGATACCCCATGGGCCATCCAGTCCAACCTCCTGCCATGTAGGAACAGCACAATCAAAGTAGCCCAACAGATGGCCACCATGCCTCTGTTTCAAAGCCTCCAAAGAAGGAGCTTCCACCAGACTCTGAGGCAGTGAGTTCCATCGTTGAACTGCTCTTACAGTTAGGTTCCAGGTTCATTAGAACAGCAGGATGGTCCAGAGACATTGGCTGCGGGGAATTTTTTCATGATCCCTGCATGCTGTCTTTTAATCTTTATTATTTTCTGTCAATGATTTTACACTTTCTAAAATGAATGACATCATAATATAATAATTTGATTGTATTTTACCTTTTTATCATCTGGTTCTTAGCTTCTTTTTGTTTTCATTTTGTTGTAAGCTGCCTTGGATCCTACATCTCAGGGAAAATGTGGCAAATAAACAAAAGTATTGTTATAAAGCAGAGGTTCTTAAAGTGTTCTCTGCGGAGCCTTTGGGGCTCAGCGAAGCATACTGAAGGGCTCCGCATTTTCCTCCTCCTCCCACTTCCAAGCTTTCCTTCATCTTTCCTGCCCCTCCCCACCCCATCCCACCCACCAGCCTCCCTTGTCATCAATAGCATTTTCCTTGCCATCCAGATCCTTTCCTCCTCGCTTGCTTGCTTCCAAAACCCTATTTCCCTCCCACCACTCAGGGGATGCTTTGATTGTCCTTTTCCTGCATGATAGAAAGGAGTTGACTAGGTGGTTCCTGGGGTTTCTGTTGTTGTTGTTATTGTTGTTATTGTTGTTATTGTTGTTGTTGTTGTAACAAAGGCTGGGTGGCCATCTGTTAGGGGTGCTTTGATCATGCTTTTCCTGCATGGCAGAAGAGGGTTGGGCTGGATGGCCCCTGGGGGTTTCCACTGAAGTACTGTTAACTTTATGTTGGTTAAAATTGTTTTTCATTGAAAATATTTTATTGTTCTTTCTTTCTTTTTTTCACTACAGACAAGATATGTGTAGTGTACATAGGCATTTGTCCATATGTTTTCTATTCGTTCACACAGATATTCTCCATCTATCTGCAACTGGCCCAGCCCGTCTGTCAAATTTTAAAACACTATGAGTCAAAACGTTTGCCTATGCCTAATATATATACATTATCTATAATACTAGCCATCCCCTTCCACACGTTGTATATGTGTTTTGTATGTGTATATGTGGAGCCCCCAGTGGCACAGTGGGTTAAAGCCCTGTGCCGGCAGGACTGAAGACCGACAGGTCGCAGGTTCAAATCCGGGGAGAGGCGGATGAGCTCCCTCTATCAGCTCCAGCTCCTCATGCGGGGACATGAGAGAAGGCTCCCACAAGGATGATAAAACATCAAATCATCCTGGCGTCCCCTGGGCAATGTCCTTGCAGACGGTCAATTCTCTCACAACAGGAGCGGTCGCTCCTGACACGACAATAAAAAATGTGTATATGTGTGTGTATGTGTGTGTGTGTATATATATGTGGTTTTGCACATGGGTTGTAATGTTGTTTTTTTAATTTTCTGGCTTTTTAAGTATCTTCTGTGGTGTTTTTCATTGTTTTTATGAGTGTTGGTCACTTGTTGGCATAATAGGTGGATTGTGTCCAAATTTGGTGTCAATTCATCCAGTGGTTTTTGAGTTATGTTAATGCCACAAACGAACATTACATTTTTATTTATATAGATAATATATAACAATTTCTTGGAGTTCCACAATAAACTCTTTCTTCAAAAAGGGCTCAGCAACTGAAAAGGTTTGAGAACCCCTGTTATAAGGAATTAGAGCAGTGCTTCTCAACCTGTGGGTCCCCAGGTGTTTTGACCTACAACTCCCAAAAATCCCAGCCAGTTTACCAGCTGTAAGGATTTATTGGAGTTGAAGGCCAAAACATCTGAGGATCCACGGGCTGTGAACCACTGAATTAAAGGGTAATAGCAGCAGACTCTTGGTTGAACTGTCAATCCTGTGTCTTGGAGCTCTACTTGTTGGAAAACCTGCCCTGAGTCCCTGAAACTGGACCTTTTGTCTTTGATGTGGAAGAAGACATGACTTTGATTCCATCACCAGAAGGAAATGGTGCTCCTCAAGATCTCCTAATCTGGACATGGAGACTGTAATAAAATCTGCTCCATCCTTATGGTTACTCAAATCGATGCTAAGAATGTCCTATCTCTTTTGTTATTGGAACAGTTCCTGTTGCAAAAGAAAAATCAATAAATGTAAATGAGCAATTCTGCCCATCAGCTGTTTGAAAGGGAGTAAAGAGGACCTTCAATCTATACCTCATGCCCAGATGTTGCCCTTTGTTTCAAACAACCTTCAGAGGTGGGCTAGGAAGTGAATTGTGCATATAGCACCATTTAATCCATACAACTCATTGATCTAAGCATATACTGTCTTCATGTGATGGGGTTACTATGAAGTAATGATGAGAAATGATGGACCTCCACATTTTAGATCATATATTTCCAAGCTGTGGACCATGACACATTAGTGTTTCGGCTGCAATGTGCAAGTGTGTTGCATGAATTTAACAAGAAATGAGTAAAATACCTTTTTCAAGTTTTGAAGTGGCCTTTGGATAGTATCGTTTTATACAAATGATGCTCAGTTGCTGTCAACAGAGGCCAAGGTCAACCTGTCATGCCCATATACTAAAGCACCTGCCTAGCACTGATAAATTTAATCCAGCATACTGAAAAGTAAGAGCAACAGGGGGAAGAAGTCAGGCAATGATCACACTTATCTTTGGCTAAAAAGAAAACAGAGGAGCATATTAACAAGGTGTCTTTATGATGGAGAAGAAAGGTTTAACACTGAAAGTTCATAGTATAATAAAGAGGGAAAGGAAAGAAGGAAAGAAGGAAAGAAGGAAGGAAGGAAGGAAGGAAGGAAGGAAGGAAGGAAGGAAGGAAGGAAGGAAGGGAAAAAAGATTCTGATAAAGATGAGACAATGCATCATCAATTCAACAAAAGCAAGAGGAAAAAAGGCTTCATTCCAGATGACGAATAGAAGCTTACATTTTTCTTTAGTAACAATGTGAATAAACATATGTGCATAAAAACAAAGCACAAACAGTGACAGATTCCAGGACTGTATATGAAATATAAGTAACAGATTGCCCAAACGCACTGCCAACTGCAACATAGCCTGCATCATAAACATATATCGAAGTTCTGCCCATACTTTTCAAGATATTAATATATTTTCCTCTACATCTGGCAAAGAAATTGGCTGGCTCTTGATATTGTATCCGTGTCCTGAATTTTCCATAAAACATCAGCAGCATAGGAAAAATTGCATTTGAGGAGACTGTAAAATCATATTTCTGATTAAATAATAGAAGGTGATGTCAGACCTCCATCATTTGGCAGTATGTTTAATTCATTACAATTCCCCAATTTGCAAAATGCATCTAAGGCGATAGCAGAATCCCTAATCATCTGTCTTGGAGAATGCAGGAAGTTTCCTGGAGAATTTAGGTCAATCTTGCAGTCACTTACTCGGGACCTTAATTATGTGACGATGGTTATACACATAAATTAGGCACAGGATTTGATGTTGTGTGATTATTTATTGAAAGAACCTACCGCTGTGTGCTTATGCAAAGAGCATGAGTTAAGCTTGGCTTGAGAACCTTAGTGAAATTGCAAATTGCTGGGTGTGTAGAATCTGGAGCTTCTCCCTGAATACTGTTTTCAATAGTCTTCCAGCTGTGACAAACAGAATTTAATACACCAGAACCAAAGAGGGAGAAGATTCAGAAAATACATACTGCCCAGTCAACCAAATACTTTTATAAGCTCGCTCCAAGAGCTGGCTGCCGCAACCACATTTGCTTCTGGTAACACAGATGCACACCCATTACAAAACATAGCAGTTTGTTTTGCTTCTCCCTTGGTTTTCCTGATGCCAATAATTAAAGACTGGAAAAGCCCCAAGTGTGCACTAAACACTTTTCAAGAGCTTTTAAGCATGGAGAATTTGTATAGGGAGGCACGTAGGTTCATTTTCAAGGCTGAAAAAAATCCTTTTCTTCAAAGCACATTTTTACAACATAATATGTGAATAGAGTTAAGTCTTTCTATCCCAGGTGCCATCACATCACACTGGAGCCCTGGTTCACAATCAATACTGTAGGTTTCCATTCTTTTAAGCATGTGTCCAATGATGTATCCCTCAACAAAATTGCTAACTTGTCAATCTCTATAAGATCCCACATCTTCCCTGTTGAATTCTATGCAGTATGCTTATTGATGTGTATGTATTGTTGTTTTCTTTATTAGTGTTTTTTATGTCATAAATTGGAAATAAAAATGGGGAAAAAAGAATTAATGTTGTAGTCATGGGTGTTTCTACAATCAAGTTGAGTGGAAAGGCTGCCTCCATGGTAGAGCATGAGGAGTGTGAGCCATTCGCACAAATACGCACACACCTGAATCTCTTCCTGCTCCAGAGAACATTGCTGGCTGTTCTCTGAAACGACTGGCACAACTCTTCAAAGCTGGCCAAAGCACAGAGTGATACAGTGGGAAAACAGCAGCAAGAACAGGGGCAGAGATATGGAGTGACATGCTCTCTCAGATGGCAAGAGAATCCGGTACAGTTCTGACCAGTATCAAGGACAGCCTGATGTATTTTGTTAAGATGAAGAACAAGATTGTGCCTGTTCACTTTATGAACAAAATACCCAGATGAACTATTGGATTCTACATTTATACTGAAAAAGGGAACCACACCTGATGTCACCAGATGAGTTTAAGGAGAACAGGGAAAACCCTTTGGCACAAACAGCCACGTCATTCTGTTTATAGCTTTCTGGGCTCCCACATCCAATGGGTGAAGCAGCCTCTTCACATTACCTAATTGCAGAGTTAGCCCAGGATGCATCACTCTAAGTCCTAAAATTGCACTCTATACCAGACATAGACAAACTTGTGCCCTCTGGGCGTTTTGGACTTCAACTCCCACAATTCCTAATATCCGGCAGGCAGTTTGGAATTGTGGGAGTTGAAATCCAAAACACCTGGAGGTTCAAAGTTTGTCCATGCCTGCTCTATACAGACAGGTGTTTGGACAAATACCTTCCTAAGGGCTCTTCCAGAGAGGCCCTATATCTCTGATCCCATGTTTTCTGTTTACACCAAATTATCTGGAAGTGCGAAGTCATATAATCCACTTTAAAGCAGAAAACCTGGTATTGGATCCTGGGATAAAGGGCCTGTCTGGAAGAGCCCTAACTTCAAGGAAGCGTTTCAAGGTCCCCCATAGATACTGAAACCATGAACAATAGCAAACCCTACATCCTGACCATAGACTACCATAACATCCCACCTGAAGATCTCAAGAAGCTCACAAGCACTTTCAGGTGAAGGGGAGATATTTTTTGGAGCATGGGTAGGTGGAAGTATACATATTAACTCTGTCAATAATGAGGCTGGACTGTATTTTTCTTTTTTTTTTTAAACCCAATAGAACTGGAGTACTGCATCCGGTAAACAGTGAGACAACTTGATACAATGGTTCATGCTCTTCTGTTAATCTCCTAATTAGACTATTGTAATGCACAGCATGTGGAGCTGCACTTGAAGACAACATGGAAAAAAAGTAGAATGTGTTGGCCAGAAAAATAACTGAAATATACAGAGACCCAAGACATTTTGCGGTCTGAAGCATGGGGTAGATGTAGAATTAATGCAGTCTGGCATCACTTTAACTAATATGACTCAATGCTAGAAATCGTGGGATTTGTAATTTGGTGAGGCACTGGCACTCTTTGACAGAGAAGGCTAAAGACCTTGTAAAACTACAACTCCCAGGATTCCATAGCATTGAACCATGACAGTTAAAGCGGTGTCAAACTGCACTAATTCTGCAGTGTAGATGCATCCATGGTAGCAAATGATATGTTGCAGTCCACACACACCCTAATTAAGATGCATTGAACTCAAAGCCAGCCAAGTTATTTTGGCAAAGGAAACAGAAAATCTCTCAAAGTGACTCTCTTCATGTCTAGCAGTAATACATATGATAAATCAAATGACAAATCCTTTGCTGTCGTCTTGTGATCTTCAAAGTCTGCTGGGTGAAGCAACAGCCTAATGATAGAGCTGGCCCTGACTGTAGCAGTATAATAACACTTATCTGGATGCCCATTTGGATTTCTGCTCCACTGGAGAAATTTCTCCGACAGTTGAGAAAAACAATCCATATCCCAAGCAATATATGTTGACTTCTCACCTTTAAATTAACCCTCAATTCTGCAGGATACGGCATGACTACTTGTACAGCTGCCAAGGTGTGTTTCAACTGACCTGTCTCCTTGCCCCTGTTCTAAGTTGCAGAACATGAATCAGAGATGAAGGGAAAGAAAGATTTTGTGTCATTGTTATCCAAGCCTCTTTCTGCTTTGCTGCTTTTTACACTTGGTTGCGTTCCATAGCATTCACCATTTACTAAAGCCCTGAACACTCACTAACTTCAGAGTTCACGTTGGACAGCTTTCTTATTAGGGGAAAGCATTTCTGGGCAGAAATGTGACCAGAATTTACACAGGGTTTCCATTCCTTTGCCCCTCAAAGCCAACAGGTATCAAAAATTCTGATCATGAAGCAGTCTAGAGGAACATTCAATATTCTTTGCAGTATCAGAATTGTCCTTTTGACCTTACCCACAAATGGTCAACGATAATCAAAAAGAAATACTGGTAATTAGCAAAACACAGTCCGCCCTCCACATTCACTGGAGTTAGGGACACAGAAAAGTAACCCTAACTGGTGGGGTTTGGGTGGGGGGGGGGGGTCATATTAAAAATGCTATTGTTTAAAGAACATATCTTCTATATAATCCTGCATGACTCTATGCTGGATAGTCACAGAATCACACAATAGGACCTAGATATTGCTAGAGAAAACATTTTAATCCAATCCACAAATAATCAAGTCCACAAAAGACAAACCCAGAAACATGGACGGCCAACAGTACTACCATTTTTCCATGCAGTTTCCATTTTATTAAAAATTTCCCAACCTAAGTATGGTTTTAGACCAGTGGTTCTCAACCTTCCTAATGCAGTGACCCCTTGATACAGTTCCTCGTGTTGTGATGACCCCCAACCATAAATTATTTTTGTTGCCATTTCATAACTGTAATTTTGTTACTGTTATGAATCGTAATGTAAATATCTGATATGCAGGATGTATTTTCATTCACTGGACCAAATTTGGTACAAATACCCTATACGCCCAAATTTGAATACTGGTGGGGCTGCGGGGGAAGGGGTTCATTTTGTCATTTGGGAGTTTTAGTCGCTGGGATTTATAGTTAATATATACTCAAAGAACATTCTGAGCTCCACCAACGATGGAATTGAACCAGACTTGGCACACAGAACTCCCATGACCAACAGAAACATCGGGAAGGGTTTGATGGGCATTGGCCTTGAATTTTGGAGTTGTAGTTCACCTATATCCAAAGAGCACTGTGGGCTCAAATAATGATGGATCTGGACCAAACTTGGCATGAATACTCAATATGCCCGAATATTAACACTGGTGGAGTTTGGGGAAAATAGACCTTGACATTTGGGAGTTGTAGTTGCTAGGATTTATAGCACACCTACAATCAAAGAGCATTCTGAACCCCACCAATGATAGAATTGGACCAAACTTCCCACACAGAAGTCCTATCACCAACCGAGAATACTGTGTTTTCTAGTGGTCTCTGACACCCCCTCATGACCCCCAAGTTAAGAAATGCTGTTTAGACACACAAAACATTACAAAGTACTACAAAGAATAGACATTTCAGGCCTCTCACAATTGCCCTCATTCTCATTTCAAATATCCCAAGCTACTGTTAGCTTGCAGGTTTTAAACAAGCACAACCAAAGCTAAGCTGTTTTTTCTGCAATCACAACAGATGAATATGAAATGAATGTAGAAAGGGACAACTGAGCACAATATTCATGGTATGAGGAATCCCAGCTTTTGATTTTAAAATGGCAAAAGTTTCTAGTCCTCAAATCAGTGGAAGCAAGTTTAAAAGTGTGTAAATTATGATGAGGCAAAGTCAAATCTCAGACTGAAGACTGAGCAGATTTCCGAGCAACTCTGAAGCAAGGTTTTCCCCTCCTTTAATTACTGGTACTCCTCTTAACTTTCCATTCCCCTCTTCCCAATTTCTTCTCCATCAGCTCTTCTGCTCAATAAACCGATTTGCCTCATATGTGGAGCCCATTATTACCTGTCCACCTGAGTCACAAATTGGCTCAATTGTTTTCTATGTCTTCCATAATGGGCACTGATAAGGCAATTCCTTTATTAAGTAGGAGTCCAGCTCAATTGACAAGAGTTAATGGTTAAGAAGTAGTTGGGAGGTAGGGTGTGTTTTTTTTTTCTCAAGGAGGAGAAGGCACCCACTTACTTTCTCTAGGGGATTAGGGACAAGCTTGTGTTTTTTGCCTCTGGCCATATTATTGTTCTGAGTGTATACAGCTAATATTACAAAAGTGCCATATTCTCCGGGGCTCTCTCATTTTCAGGAAACAAATCTGCCCCCTTTCTCACTTTGTAGGGCTAGAAATACTGTGTTAATGGAAAAATCACATATTTCCCCCTTTTCTAAAAAGGAATTTTAAAAGTTTGATATGTTAATGTACTCAGAATTCAGTGGGCCTTTAATCATCTGCATCTACATATAAATTTTTATAATACAATAATAAATGAAATCTGAGTAAATATGTGTTGTGTAAGCCTTCAACCCATTCTGTAATAAATGTCCCTTAAAGTCCGTTTCTGTGAGCCAACAAGGAGATCCCCTTACTTTACCTTAGTATTCTTCCATTTAGAAGTAGTTTGCAATGTTTTCCTGAACCACATAACCTCTACATCAGTAGTTCCCAACCTGTGGTCCGCAAGAACGAAAATATAGTCCACAGCCTCACCATTACTACACCGTTGCAACAAGAGCAATTGATCTCACAAAACCCTCTTATTGTGCCAAGGCTTATTAAATATGGTTTTCTGTGGGCGAGAAGATGGCGACTACTGGATGGCATATGTTCTGTATCAGAAACTAGAGCTGATGTGGTCTATCCAATGCAATTTTCTGAATCAGCACCCCGAATAACCAAACCGAATCTAAAGTTGACCAAAAACTAATTTGTAACCCTTTTGGTACTAATGTTGGAGAATGGTCTCTGGTCAAGTGGTCTCTAGTCAAGTGGTTCCTGGTTTTCTAAAAATGGTTGGGAACTTTCACTTTTTGCTCTCTGACAACTTTGCTTTCACCTTTCGCTTTCTAACCATATACAGCTGTTGTTCCTATTGTTATATGGCAGTCTGCAAGTGACTTGGAAACTATCAGAATGTCTCTTCTGATTTTGTATTCTGTAAGTCAACCATACCAGTTTGTTTATGTTTCTCTTGTGTGTCGTGCATTTCAAACTCATTGAGCAGACATTTCAGAAGCATAATGTTGTAGGTAGGATTCCAACAACCAATTAACTAGAAAATTCTATGACATCAGAAAGATGTCTTTGGTATTTGGTGTTGTGTGATTAGTCACTGAATGTTTCTTCATCAGATCCAGTTTCTTCCTTTAATTTTACGTTTCCAGAATTTGAGTTTCTTCTTGTCCCTGCTTTTATTTTGCATCTCTGCCCATGATTTGGTATAGGATGAATCAGTTCAGTTTATGCCAGTGGTTCTCATCATGTGGGTCCCCAGATGTTTTGGCCTTCAACTCCCAGAAATCCTAACAAGTGGTAAACTGGATTTCAGGGAGATATAGGCCAAAACACCTGGGGAACCACAGGTTGAGAACCACTGCTCTATGAGAACCCTGATTTACAATATGTCCGGATCAGACAAAGTTATTTTTGTATGAGATTTTCAAGATGCCCACCCCCTTCCAGAAAGTCCTGTGACACCTGCCAACAACAGATCTGGACCAAACTTGGCACAGGGACCACCATCACCATCGACCCATGATGGTGAGAATTGCAGTTCACCTCACATCAAGTGAGAACTTCCAGAGAATAATGTGAACCCCCTCAACAATGGATCTAGACTAAACTTGGCACACAGGCCCCTCATGACCAACTTTAAAATACTGGTGGAGTTTGGGTGGGATGGACCTGGGATCATGGAAGTTGCAGTTCACCCCGCATCCAGAGAGCACTGTGAATGCCATCAAAGACAGATCTGGATCAAACCTGGCACACACACTCAACATGACCAGCTTTCAATACTGGTGGGCTTTGAGGGGCAATGACAGAGGATGATGGGAGTGGTAGTTTACCCATTTTCTTGTGCATTTTCTAAGCGGACCATTCATAAATCCAAAACTATTTGGATTTAACCCAGGCATTGCTGAGTATCTAAGCTTGTGTGTGTGTGTGTGCGTGCACATGTAAGCATATGTGTGTGAGAGGGATAACCTTTGCAGAGAGAAAGCTCAAGCATAGTGCGAATTGAATCTTAAGAAAAGGAATACAACAGGGAACTGAACCGACAACATGTAAGTCTCGAGTGAATATCCTAAGCAACCTTTTTCACACTTATGTCAAGAGCAAACCCCTTGCCTTCTCTGCTATCTTATTTAAAAATTGTTATCCTGGGTCCCTCAGGTAGCCATAAAGGACAGATGTATTTTTTTAAGTTTTCCCTTGTGCAGTACTGTTTACAGCACTGTCTACAAAGGAGAGTTTCGTGTGCTCAGGTGCAAGCGTTAGAATTTGTAGTCTTCACCAGTTTTGCAGTTTATTTGTTTTATTTGTTGGAGAATCAACGTTTATCAGTTGGAGTTCCTCCCCTGTTTTTTTTTTACTTGTGTTGTATTGTTTTTTATTTGCCACCTTGATGTTATAGTTTGTCAGAGAACCATAGTTCTTGATTTCATGTAATGACCAGGAAACAGCTCCATGTGAGGTCACTGGGCTCGGTTCTCCCACTGTCACAGAAATGGGGTATTGACTGTAGAAATGGGTGGGAAGTCATCCTACATAAATGTGCCAAGAATTTGGAGGAACCAGAGTAACCAGATAGCATGGCAACCCGGCATGGTGTAATGATTTCAGCATTCAATACAACTCTGGAGACCACAGTTCAGATCCTCACTCAGGCAGGATCTAAACTGCCATATAATCCAGAATCTGATCCCAGATTATCCACTTTGAACTAGATTATATGAGGCCCCTTCCACACAGCTGAATACAGTTGCACATTTTCTGCTTTGAACTGGAGTATATGGCAGTGTGGACTCAGATAACCCAACTCAAAGCAGATATTGTGGGATTTCCTGCCTTGATATTCTAGGTTATACGGCTGTATGAGAGGGCCCTGAGTCTACACTGCTATATAACCCAGTTCAAAGCAGATAATCTAGGATCAGATACTGAATTATATAGTAGTATAGAAGAGGCCTCAGCCATGGAGACCCATAGAGTGGCCTTTATCAAGTCACATCCTCTCAGTCTCAGAGGACCTACTGAAATCTTGCCAAGAAAACCCAGTGATAGAAACACCATAACTCAGAAATGACATGAAGGTACATAGCAACATCTGGCAACCCAGTGCCAGGTTAGAACAAAAAAACATTTTTCAATGGATAGAGAGGTTGGAAGATATACCCACTTGTTTCCATTCCAATCAGGTAGGAATTAATGCAGTTTGACCCTGCCCCCCCCCCCTCACACACACAGCCCTATATACCAGGATATCAAAGCAGGAAATTCCATACCTGCTTTGAACTGGGTTATCTAGATCCACACTCAGATAATGTGGGATTTTCTGCCTTGATATTCTGGGTTATAGGGCTGTGTGGAAGGACCTCTTAATGGCTGAGTGCTATGAAACCATGTTGTCTTCTCTGCTAAAGGATGCTAGGGCCTCAGCAAAGGACAATTCCCAAAGCACTGAGCCATGTCAGCCAAAGTGGTGTCAAGCTGCATTCATTCTACAGTGTAGATGCACGTCTGGTCGTTGAAAGGTTTCTATTGTGTTCTGTTTTATCAAACATGCTAGTTTATTCATTCCTGATATTTTCAACATTTTTATAATCTAGGTTTCACTGGATTCTTCCATTTTTGAGCGTATCCTGGCTGCTTGACTCATTGAACATTTGAAAATTCATATTTTCAGTTTGTTCATTTGATTTTTGGTTTCCAATATTCATTGTATCTCATATTCCAATAATTATTAGCATTTCCCCTACTGCCTTCTATCTTATTAAGCAATATATTTTCTGGTGAGTCATGTATTGCAGTATGTTCAAAGTATGATGGTCTCAGTTTAGTCATCTTGGCTTCTAAGAAGGGATCAGGCTTAATTTGCTTTATGTCCCATGTATTTGTCTTGTTAACAGTTAACGGTAGTTACAAATGGCTACATTGTAATATTCAGTATGCAACCAGGTTTTATTCAGTATGCAACCAGGAGAAAGGCAGGAAGTTTTTAAAAAATCATTTTTGTTTTATTGACTATTCTAAAGCCTTTCATTGTGTGGATCATAATAAATTGTGGTAAGTTCTTGGTGGTATGAGGATACCAAGTCACCATGTTTGTCTCCTGAGGAATCTGTACAAGGACCAAGTAGCAACAGTAAGAACTGACCACGGAACAACAGACTGGTTAAAGATTGGGAAAGGTGTACGGCAGAGTTGTATACTGTCACCCAACATTCAGCTTATATGCAGAACACATCATGTGATGTGCGGGGCTTGACAAACCCAAGGATGGAGTTAAAATTGCTGGAAGAAACATTAACACATTAACAACCTTAGATATGCAGATGATACCACTTTGATGGCCAAAAGCGAGGAGGAGCTGAGGAGCCTTCTGATCAAGGTGAAAGAAGAAAGTGCAAAAGCTGGGTTGTAGTTAAACATCAAAAAACCAAGATTCTGGCAACCGGACAGACTGATAACTGGCAAATAGAGGGAGAAAACGTGGAGGCCGTGACAGACTTTGTATTTCTAGGTGCAAAGATTACTGCAGACACAGACTGCAGCCAGGAAATCAGGAGACGCTTACTTCTTGGGAAGAGAGCAATGTCCAATCTCGATAAAATAGTGAAGGGTAGAGACATCACAAGAATGATTGACAACTGGGAAATAGAGGGAGAAAACATGGAGGCCGTGACAGACTTTGTATTTCTAGGTGCAAAAATTACTGCAGATGCAGACTGCAGCCAGGAAATCAGGAGACGCTTACTTCTTGGGAGGAGAGCAATGACCAATCTCGATAAAATAGTGAAGAGTAGAGACATCACACTGGCAATGAAGATCCATATAGTTAAAGCAATGGTATTCCCCATAATCACCTACGGATGTGAGAGCTGGACCATAGGGAAGGCTGAGCGAAGGAAGATCGATGCTTTTGAGCTGTGGTGTTGGAGGAAAGTTCTGAGAGTGCCTTGGACCGCAAGGAGATCCAACCAGTCCATACTTCAGGAAATAAAGCCCAACTGCTCATTGGAGGGAAGGATAGTAGAGGCAAAGTTGAAGTACTTTGGCCACAGCATGAGAAGAAAGGAAAGCTTAGAGAAGACAATGATGCTGGGGAAAATGGAAGGCAAAAGGAAGAGGGGCCGACCAAGGGCAAGATGGATGGATGGCATCCTTGAAATGACTGGATTGACCTTGAAGGAGCTGGGGGTGGTGACGGCCAACAGGGAGCTCTGGCATGAGCTGGTCCATGAGGTCATGAAGAGTCAGAAGCAACTGAACGAATGAACAACCAGGTTTTAATGTGTTTTATTTATTTTTATTTATTCATTTTAGAAAAACTCTAGATTTAATTATTTTATTGTTTAGTCTTTAAATAGAATATTATATTGCTTTTAGCACTGTTTGTCACTTTAGCTTCTTTAGAAAAACAAAAGCAAATAATAATAAAGTGATTGCTATGTAACCAAGTATACATGAGGCCAAGACCTGTTGAAAATTAATATTCTTAGCACAACCCATTCCAGCACTCTGTATCCAGACTGCAGAATTATAGCAGTTTGACACCACTTTAACTGCCATGGCATCAGGGCTCTTTAATAAGAGAATTAATTTAAAAACCTCACAAATAACAAACCCTGCAATTCTATGAGCCAAGGCAGATATAGTGGTATCAAGCTGGTATAATTCTGCAGTGTGGCTACAGCCCCAGAAGAGGGTGGGAGTGGAGTGTGTGAAAGCTAAACTGCGCATGCGCGAAAGACTCAGTTAACCTTGCGTTAAACCACGAGGGAGACGAGCGAGCATATAGGAAATGCATAAAGAGATGAAACGATCCATTGCTAAATGGGTAAGAGGGGGATAAATATATTTCCTTCGCTGAATCGCTATGGATTCTTAGACTCATACAGAGAAAAGCACCACTGAATTAGAACATTATTCCAACATTTTATCATAAAAAACACGCTTTTTTCCCCGATAGAATATTCCAAGGGCTCACCCGGCCCCAAGTGGTACGCTCCTCCTCACCATAACCAATCACAAAATAGAATTCGTGACGTATCATCCGTTACTGGGTAGAAAAGACACTGATTTTCGCCGCCTAAACTGTAACTTCGCATGACTTCATCTCTTGCCCGGGGGTGGAGAACCGGGAAGCTTTTGAGCACGATTGACAGTAAAATCGACCAATCACAAGTTGTCTTTCATTAGACTGGCGTGGGTTGCGAACCAATGAGGCGAGGAAATTGAAAATAGCGGCGGGGAAAAGGAGAGCGAAAGCCAATGGGAATAGAGGCGGGGACGAAGTGTACCCAATTGGAGCTGGAGATTTAACACCGATGCCAGTGCCGGGGGGAGGCACCTGAGAGCGTAGTGTGGTGTTGCTAGGAGACCTGAGGAAGCCCTTTCCTCCTCGGATCGAGGCTCCCGTTAGGCAGAGGCCTGGGCACTTTCTCCTTTGTATTCTCCACCATACCATAATGCAGTGGTGACCAAAGCCTAGTTTTGGACTTCATCTCCCAGAATCCTTCACCATTGGCTAAGGTGGCTGAGGCTTCTGGGAGTTGAAGTCCAGAACCTAGAACCCCTTTTCTAGCGAACTCCCAAGAAGGGCTTCCTTGGTGAAGGGTCCTGTAGGCCATGGTGAAGCTGGCTGCCAAATGCATCGTGGCAGGTGAGTTCTTCAAGTGGCTCACTTTCGCAACAAGGGTTGTAGTCGTTTTTTCTTAGTCTGCAATGCTTTGGAAATGGCACTTAGTGAACTACAACTGATCCTGGACTCATCGCTGAGCCTGGAGCCTCAGGTCTCAGCGGTGGCCGGGAGAGCTTTTGCGCAATCAAAACTTGTGCACCAGTTGCGCCTGTACCTCGGGAAGTCTGATCTGGCCACAGTGGTCCACGCTCTTGTTACATCCCGTATAGACTACTGCAACGCACTCTACGTGGGGTTGCCCTTGAAGACTGTTCGGAAACTTCAACTGGTCCAACGAGCGGCAGCCAGGCTGCTCACCGGAGCGACATACAGGGAACACACAACTCCCTTGTTGTGTCAGCTCCACTGGCTGCCAATCCAGTTCCGAGCACAATTCAAGGTGCTGGTTTTGACCTACAAAACCCTTAACGGTTCCGGTCCAGCGTATCTGTCCGAACATATCTCCCTCTACGTCCCACCCCGGAATTTGAGATCAGCTGGGGAGGCCCTGCTCTCGACCCCACCACTATCACAAGTGACGCTAGTGGGGACGAGGAGCAGGGCCTTCTCAGTGGTGGCCCCCCACCTGTGGAACTCACTCCCGGGGGAAATCAGGACATCAACATCCCTCCTTGCCTTCAGGAGAAAGGTAAAGACGTGGCTTTGGGCATCCTGACAATTAGATATGGAATCCAGATGGATAGGACTGACAATGTGCGGAAAGTAGAACCTAAACTATGAGTCTGTTAAACGCTGACCAGCAATGAGGTTTGTATTGCTTTTATTGTTTTAATTGTTTTAATCGCTTTAATCGCTTTTATGGATTTTTTGGATGTTTTGCCGATAATAATGATTGCTTATGTTAATTATTATCATTGCTATAATTGCTATTGTTATTGATGTTATGTTTTTGTTGTCATGTAATGCGGGCATCGAATTGTGCCTTGTTGTGTAAGCCGCCCTGAGTCCCCCTCGGGGTGAGAAGGGCGGGGTATAAGCGACTGTAATAAATAAATAAATAAATACCTCTCCCAGGGACCCACGGCTGCTTCACCACCTCCATAGGTGAGGGATTCAGGTAGTTGTGATAGTTATCATCATCTAGATCAGTGGTTCTCAACCTGTGGGTCCCCAGATGTTTTGACCTTCAACTCCCAGAAATCCTAACAGCTGGTAAACTAACTGGGATTTTTGGGAGTTGTAGGCCAAAATACTGGGGACCCACAAGTTGAAAACCACTATATAAAAGTCAAAGTATGCTTGTAGGTTGATTGGTTGGTTGCTCTGTACCAGAAAGGCTCCTATATGGCTTGATGGATCTAGACCAGTCATGGGCAAACCAGCCTGCCAGGTATTTTGGACTTCAACTCCCACAGTTCCTAACAGCCGGTATGTTATGAATAACTTTAAAACATAGGCTCTACGTCCCACTTCGAAGTCTAAGATCTTCTGGGGAGGCCCTGCTCTCGACCTCTATCACAAGTGAAATTGGCGGGGACGAGGAGCAGGGCCTTCTCGGTGGTGGCCCCTCACCTGTGGAATTCACTCCCCGGGGAAATTAGATCAGCGACATCCCTCCTTTCCTTCAGGAAAAAAAATGAAAACATGGATGTGGAACCAGGCATTTGGACAATCGGGCAGATAAAGAAGGACTTTGACGATGGACAGGAATTGACAAAGTGGAATGGAATTATGGAACTCTGAAAGACGAACGCTGAGCTTGAGATTAGTTTTTTATTGATTGTGTTATATATTGATTGTTTTAACTGTGTTAATTGTTTGATTGCTGTTCTTATACGTATGCGGCCCCACCTACCTCTCCGAACGCATCTCCTCCTATGAACCGACACGGACATTAAGATCGTCCGGGGAGGCCCTGCTCTCGGTTCCGCCTGCGTCACAGGCACGGCTGGCGGGAACGAGAGACAGGGCCTTCTCGGTGGTGGCCCCTCGGTTATGGAATGCCCTACCAAGCGACATCAGACAGGCCCCTTTGTTGCTAGCATTTAGGAAGAAGCTCAAAACCTGGCTTTTTGAGCAAGCGTTTGGCTAATCAGCGCAATGATACACAGAACGACGGTAAACTGAACATAGGAACGGTATAAGGATATGAGACTGGATCATGTTTGCGATCGAGGCACTGTATGAATGGTTGTGTGTTTGTTATTGGGTATGCTGTGTTTTAATTGTTATTGTTGTGGTAATTAATATTGTGTAAACCGCATTGAGTCACCTATTATAGGTTGAGAAACGCGGTATAGAAATAAAGCAAATAAATAAATAAATAAATATTTTATGTAGGCATCGAATGGTGCCTTTTTGTAAGCCGCCCTGAGTCCCCCCCTTGGGGGTTGAGAAGGGCGGGGTAACAAAAAAAAATCTTTTAATTGCAATTTTCCAGTAAGAGAAAGAACTTTTACAGAACAACATTTAGACCTGTGGTTCTCCAGATGTTTTAACCTTCAACTCCCATCACATGAAGACAGCATATGCTTGGATCATTGAGTTGTGTGGATTATGTGATGCTATACGCACAATTCACTTCCTAGCCCACCTCTGAAGGTTGTTTGAAACAAAGGGCAACATCTGGGCATGCTTACTTACTTACTTACTTACTTAGGCAATCCCTCGTTGGCCGAGTAGGATAGTCTTCCAGGATCAATATTCTTGTGGGTCCATAGGTGGCTATGGAGCCTATTCTTGATCTGCATCTTCTTCCGCAGTGAGGGCATCGGTTTCCAGGTGGAAGGCGGTCCCGGTCGGGGTTGGCTTGACGCGCCTTCCTCTTGGCACGTTTCTCTCTTTCACCCTCCATTCATGCCTCTTCAAATTCTGCAGCACTGCTGGTCACAGCTGACCTCCAACTGGAGCGCTCAAGGGCCAGGGCTTCCCAGTTCTCAGTGTCTATGCCAGAGATTTTAAGGTTGGCTTTGAGCCCATCTTTAAATCTCTTTTCCTGTCCACCAACATTCCATTTTCTGTTCTTGAGTTCAGAGTAGAGCAACTGCTTTGAGAGACAGTGGTCGGGCATCCGGTCCAGCGGAGTTGATGCCGGAGGACCATCGCTTCAATTGTGGTGGTCTTTGCTTCTTCCAGCACGCTGACGTTTGTCCACCTATCTTCCCAAGAGATTTGCAGGATTTTCCAGAGGCAGCGCTGATGGAATCGTTCCAGGAGTTGCATGCGACATCTGTAGACTGTCCATGTTTCGCAGGCATATAACAGGGTTGGGAGTACAATAGCTTTATAAACAAGCAAAGGGCAACATCTGGGCATGAGGTATAGATTGAAGGTCCCCTTTCCTCCCTCTCAAACAGCTGATGGTCATAATTACCCATTTAAATTTATTGATATTTTTTTTGCAACAGTAACTGATTCCAATAACAAAAGAGATAGGACATTCTCAGCATCTATTTGAGTAACCATAAGGATGCAGCAGATTTCATTCCAGTCTGCATGTCCAGATTAGGAGATCTTGAGGAGCAACATTTCCTTCTGGTGATGGAATCAAAGTCATTTTCTCTGTCACACCAGAGGGGAAAAGTCCAGTTTTAGGGACTCAGGGCAGGTTGTCCAACAAGCAGAGCTCCAAGAGGAATAATTGACAGATAATTCTGTCAATTATTTAATTCAGTGGTTTTCACCCTGTAGGTCCCCAGATGTTTTGACCTTCAACACCCAGAAATCCTAACAGCTGGTAAACTGGCTGGGATTTCTGGGGACCCACAGGTTGAGAACCACTGATTTAAACAAACAACATTGGACATACAGATTCTATGTAACGACATTGGCTTCGCAAACAACCTACGGTTACATTGGCCAACAAACAAACAAAAAGGGAATTACATTTTCATTCAGCATTCACCTTAACATATAAACCTTCATCCATTACCATACATACATCACAATTTCTCCATTCTTCTGCCATGAAGAACATCTCTTAGGCCAGACTGCTTCCTTCCAAATCTGCCAACGTACAGTTTCAAAACTTCAAAACGCATCCTTTACCTTTTCCTAAGAACAATGCCAAGGATCAGAATCCCTGTTTCCCTCTACAGCAGAAACGTAAAATGTAACGTAAAGTGACTCCAAAACACCTTCCCTTGTGAAAAGGAGACAAAGTATGTTGCTGTGAGTTTTCCGGGCTGTTGGGCCATGTTCCTGAAACATTCTCTCCTGAAGTTTCACCTGCATCTATGGCAGGCATCCTCAGAGGTTTGAGGTCTGTTGGAAACTAGGCAAGGGTAAAGAAGAGAACTTAGCCTCCAAATTCTTGCTATATTGAGACTGGAACTATAAGCAGCACTTCCTTTGAAATCATTTGCACTGAAATCTGTTAGAATGACTTTCTAGGTCAACATGGTTAGGATTAAGCTGTAGAATAAAGCAGACACTTCAGGTTAATTTTCGTGATCTATAAAACCAAACACAGAAACAGGTCAGGAAGGTGAAGTCAAAGGCAAAGGTAATCTTCCGCTGCCAAATATAAACTCCCCAAATAGTTTTTTATGATGGTTTTAGGTTTACTGCTTCTGCAAACTGCCCTGAATGAAAAGATGATTTATTTATTTATTTATTTATTTGCTGTATTTGTATAACACTCTTCTCAGCCCTCAGGCGACTCAAGGCGGTTTACAGAGGCAATAAAATAAAATAAAATAACTGTTTTCCTTTGAAATAGTCTTCTGCCTTCAAATTTGTAAACTAGGAAGAAAAGAAAGCAAGGGGAGAGGGACTATTCATTTTTTGGTTTCCAAAGGGCATTAAGTGGAACATGAGTATATAGCAGCTTTGGAACGGAGACATTTGTTGGGGCTGTAGCAACTATAGTAGAAACTAGAAAGCATGAATTTCCACCCAGCTGGAGGATTTTGTCAAGATGCCACAGCTTTGTATGGACTTAGCTATAGCAAAGCACTTGAACAAGTCTGTTCTGTCAACATGTGGTATCAGATGTAGCTAAATCCTGTTAATAACCATTCTACACCAAGGAGGCCCTTTAGACGCTCAAGACAAAGAACAAAAACAAAAAGAATATAGCAGCCGTGATTATATACAGTCAGCAAAAAGAGAAAAGACATACAGTGGGCCCTTGGTATCCACTGGGGTTTGCTTTCAAGACCTCTCACGGATACCAAAACCCAGGGATGCTCAAGTCCTATTATATATACTGAGGTAATAAAATGATATAATCAAAGTTTGCTTTGGGGATTTTTTTTTCAAGTCATAGGTGATTGAATCCATGAATTTGGAGGCCCGGCTTTCCTTTTGAGGTACAGGACTGGAATGCTAGAATATGTTGCAATAGACCATTGCCCCAGTGTTACATTACATTCCAGTTTCAAACGGAAGGGAACCATTCAACATTACAGCGTCAGGGCCCTGGAATGTGGCCCAAGTGAATTTAGCTGGATCTGAGGGGTCTCTAATTTCATTCAAAGCCTAAAGCTTACCCAATGCATACTTCAGTTTATTCTATAAGGAACCTAGCTGATGAAATGCTACTGTCAATACAAGAGTCTGAACAGCAGAAAGCTTTACGGAAATAATTCAGTGAATGTAGAATATATATGGACATAGGTATATTCTATATGCCCGTGATGGTGAACCTATGACATGTGTGTCAGCACTGACACGCATGGCTATTTTTGATGACACGCAGCCACATGTGGCCGCATACAGAGAAGTACACCTTATAAGAGCCAATCTAATTCCATCCTTAAATTTGTAAAAGGCTCTACAAATCTAACATTTGAGCATTGTTCACTCCATAACTCAGCATGGAATATACATTTTTCTTATTTAAACTATAAATATTGCAAAATTATGTTGTTGTTTTTCTCGAAGTTGACACCCCACCCAAGTTATGCTCAGGTTTTTGGCAAATTTTGACACACCAAGGTCAAAAGGTTGCCCATCACTGCTATATGCCATAACTACTGCCAGGTCTGTGCCTTTGCCAGTGGATTAGGAACTGATGAGAGTAGGAGTGATCACAAAAGCTGAAGAGTGTACAGTGTGCCTGAATGCTGATTATATCGAAACCAAAGTGCAAGATTTAAAATTTGCTTGCTTTGACAATATATTTTCAAAATACATCTATTTTGAAAAGAAAGTGCACATTGCTGCAATTAGCTTGAACTGTATTTTTCACAATATTTGATACTAACAGGCCTATGGCAGATGCTCTTTGCTATATTCACATCCAAATGAACAAGAATGGGATGGGATTAAGCTGTTCTTTGCTTGCATCATTTTATAAAAAAATGCAAGTTTAAAAAAATCAGTGCATTTTTGTACTGTCAGTTTTTAAAGGCAAGAAGACATATTTAGTGAAATGAGCTCTTTCCTGTCTCTTTGTTGAACAGGTGATTCCGCTGTGGGGAAGAGTGCCATGATCCAGATGTTCTGCAATGATGGGGCTCATTTCCAAAAAAACTATACTCTGGTGAGCCATGTAGTTGAATGATATAAACTGTGGGAAACAGAAGGTGATGTGCTCTTTGCAACTCTAGATGTTAATCTTGTGTTATGTACTGTTATGATCTTTGCCAAGTATCCTGAAGATGTTTTAGAGCAAACTTGCAGAAAAGTGTCAAGCTACTTCATAGAACAATGCAGCTAATCATCGTGAAATGCAGGAACATCTCCTATTTCATTTTGCACTGCTTACTTAAAGAAATATGTACTCTAACTTCTATTTGTAGAAGTTCAGTGTGAAAGAGAATTGTGTATGTCAGGCACATAGATTTACAGTTTCCCAACTGACATCTATTTGCTGTATAAGTAAAAGAGGGAGGCTACGTTACCTCTCTTCAAGAATTGTTGCTGAAATAAATGTATGAGCAGGTCTTCAGCTTGTGTGAAAAATAAGCTTTAATTCCTCAGCATAGTTTCATTTTCAACCTGATCCCAAACGTCCACCTTTCAGATTTTTGCGTGTTTCTCCAGCTGAAGAAAAGCTGTTATTCAGATATATTTTGGAGATAATCTGAAAGCTCCCAAGGTTTCTTGTTGGCGCCAGGAAGGTTTGGTATGAAAATAATTTCTGGCTTTCTCTGAATCTTTCTGACATGTTTTCCTTATTCTGATTGACAGACAACAGGAGTAGAACTGCTAATGAAGACAGTACCTATTCCAGAGACAAGTGATAGTGTGGTGAGCCCAGTTAACATTTAAATTGAAGTGTATGTTTATGTGTGGGCATTTTAAGTGTTACCTAGAGATAGTATTTTTCAGTTATTTTATCTCAGTTAGGGTTTTTTCTGTCCAACTAATCATCTCTGTTTGTATTAATGCATAACATTGGCAACGCTCTAGATTTATTTAAAGTCACTGGATTTATTTAAATAATTTTGTAGTGATTGAGTTCTCCTGTCTATTTGGTTAACAAATTTGTAGCTGTGTTAAAATCCCAGGTGCCCTTTTGTGTACACAGTGAGCTGATATTGAAAGCAGAAGCTGGGCCTGGAGACTTAATGGCAATGAGAAAGCACTTCAGAGTCAATGCACATTGTAAATATAACAAAACATCCCTCTGATATGGCTCTATGCTACCACCATTCACCCATAGGCTGGTTTTGGAGATGAGGAACAATTTTGTAATAAGAATATGGTTTCCAAGAGTTTCCAGGTAATAAGGTGTGCTTTGTTGAAAAATAAAACACAGAACTTGTGTCTACAACATTACACAAATACTATTTTGTAAGGTGAATAGCCTCTGAGGAAAAGCATTTTATTTACTTCTTTTTTGTGACTACTCCCAGGTCTGAAGGAATTCGATATTTAAATGTCTGTGCTTTGTGTGAAAGATTTTTGTGTTTTCTCCTTATTTTAGGAACTCTTCCTCTTTGATTCGGGAGGCAAGGAACTCTTTGCTGAGATACTTGAGAAACTGGTGAGTATAATACGAAGTTTTCTTTAAAGAGATGCAATGTAAGGAGTTGGGGGGGGGGCGATCCTTACATCTTAATTAAAACACTCATGAGAAGAAAGAGTAACCATTTTCACCTTCTTTTCTCCTTGATATTATCTGAATCATGAGGCAGGAATAGTGGGATTCCCAACAAATGTTTTTTAGGGAAAGTGGACAAAAGTTGTACCACACCGGCCAGTTTGTAGTTGCTGAGGTTCTTGTGAAATCTGTTGACTTTTGCAGGCCTTGGTCAGATCTAGCAATAATGTGTGTTTTGTGTCATTTTGTACAGTTTAGTTGTGTCCTATTTAGTCAAAGAAACTGCATGCACCCCTTCATATTGTAAATTTTGACTACATGGATGATCCATAAGCATTTTATTTTTGTTTGCTTTTTAAGTAGACTCTTCAAAGCCTTCAGTTAGTGTGGCCTCATCTAAAACATTTGCTAGCTCTCTGCAAAACAAATCAGAATATATGGAAAAATATACCTTTTTTGTATATTTAGAATCCTTTTACTTTAACTTTACGGGGTAGTTTTCAATCCTGTAAAGGGGTTTGGGCTGCGGTGGCGCAACAAAATAAACGCTTGAGCTGCTGAACTTGCTGACACTTAAGGTTGGCGGTTTGAATCCACAGGATGGGGTGAGCTCCCACTGTAATCTCCAGCTCCTGCCAACCTAGCCATTCAAAAACATGCAAATGTGAGTAGATCAATAGATACCGCCTTGGTGGGAAGGTAAATGGCGCTTCATGCAGTCATGCTGCCCACATGACCTAGAAGGTGTCTATGGACAACGCAGGCTCTTTGGTTTAGAAATGGAGATGAGCACCACCACCCTGAGCCGGAGATAAAGAGGGAGCCTTTATCTTTATCTGTGTATCTGTGTTTCATTGTTTCAAGGCATTGAATATTTGCTTTGTGTCTGTATGTGCTGAGTCCCCTCGTGGAGATAGGGCGAAAAACAAAGGATTATTATTATTATTATTATTATTATTATTATTATTATATCTATGCAGGAGTAAGTGTATATGGGAGTGTTGTCCTATTCTATAAGGCAGGCATGCTCAAACTGTGGCCCTCCAGTTGTTTGGGCTTCCAACTCCCAGAAGCCCTAACAAGCTTATTCAATTGTCAGGAATTCTGGGAGTTGAAGGCCCAAACGGCTGGAGGGCCACAGTTTGAGAATGCCTACTATAAGAGTTTCATAAATGCATTTCACTGCAGTATGGACAATCTACTTCTGCACCATTAATTCCCCATCTACCTATTTACAATTCTTCAATGCCATAAGGAGAGGAGGGTTATATTATTATTATTATTATTATTATTATTATTATTATTATTTAGTTTTTGATGTGTTTTGGAGTGGGTAGTTGAAACAGAAATCTATCTTTTCCTCTGAAAATGAAGGTTATTTCCATAGGGAATTGATAGCTAGATCTTTTTTGTTTGTTTCCTTTATTCTTAGCCTAGGTTTAGTGATGTTTCTTATATCTGCCAAAATAACTGACTTTGTGAAGTCCCTGCACCTTTACTTTTTATTGACCACATCTATTTCCATATGATTTAAAGTTTTCCCCCCTTTTGCTTCACAGTGGGAACAGCCAAACGCACTATGCATTGTATATGATGTCACCAGTGAAGAATCTTTCAATAATTGTACTAAGTGGCTAGAGAAGCTAAGGGCCCAGACCTCTGGAATGCACATACCAGGTAATAAACTGAAGATCTCTTTATTTTGAACCGTATCTCTTGCAAATTAGTTATGACAGACCACTGCATCTTAATTTCCAAGTGGTGGAGATGGCTTTCCTGAGTTTATTCAGTTACATTCTAACAAATATGGAAAGTAAATATCACTCGTGAATTTTGTCATTTATTAACTGGTAAAACAATCAATTTTCCTGTCTTTTTGTATGCTGCTAACTTGTTATGTGTTGTGGTACTTGTTGATAATAATTAATTGATGTAATTCTAGTTCTTTTTTGTTTTTCTAGGTGTATTAGTGGGCAATAAGACTGATTTGACTGATAGGCGAGTCATAGAGCGAAATCAAGCACAAGAATGGGCAGAAACCAATGGCTTGGAATATTGTGAGATTTCAGTTGTAAGTGTCTTTATAGACTTGTGTTGCATCCACAACCCAAGAAACCCACTCTTTCTTCAATCCAGTTGGCTGGGGCTGTTTCCAGCAATAGTTTTTTGGTTTTTTTTATATGAAATAACTAACCCACACCTTTTCCTTCTCACTTCCCCATTGTATTTTTTTCTTTACAGAAAGAAATGGAAAACTATGAAGCTCCTTTTCGCATTTTAGCAAATTCCTTCTACCAACTGTACAAAGAGAAGGTGGAAACCTTTCGTTCACTGGTTTGAGATGGATCTGAAGCAAAATGCATATTGTGCCTTTTTATTTGAGCCTGGAAATAATCATATGTTTAATTATAATCAAAAATGGCCTAAGAGAGTAGAAATTAGGCCTTATGTTCTGTTTTTTTTTCCTGGCAATTCTAAGGCAAACAATTTATTGAAGGTGTTTTTCTTCAACTGTCATTCCAAATCTTAGTTTGCTATTGTCTGCCTTGTGGCATACAATTTTAATGGGATATTGTTGTTCATGAGTTTTGAATGATTTTACTGTTTAAATATTGTGATAGCAAATACAAACTAGTTACTGTGAGAAATTTCCAGAAATAAAATCTATACTAGAAAATTGACAGACGGCATGTCAAACCGAATAACAGCCCAGCTATTCTGGTGCAAATAAATTATCAGGAATAGATAACATTACATATTCTTCTAGAAGAAGCCAGAGATAAAAGTAAAAATGGAACAGTTATATTATTTATTTGTTTATTTGCTTCATTTCTATCCTGCCTATCTCACCCCCGTATTTGGACTCAAGGTGGCTTACAACTCTGGTAAGATTCAGTGCCACTTTAAACATAGTCATAAAACCTATCCCATATACTAAAAACAGTTAGAACAGTTAAACAATAAAACACATAGAATAATAACAGATTAAAACATATAAAATGCGTGATTCCTTTTATCCATAATCCTTGGTCATAATCATTATTCAGACTGTGTCAAAACTGTAATGATTCATTCTGCAAATGTTTATGCCATGTCATTACCTTTTTTCTGAAAACCGAAAAAGATGGGGCCTGCCTGATGTCACTGGGGAGGGGGGAATTCCACAATTGGGTGGCTACTACTGAGAAGGCCCTGTTCTCTCATCCCCACCAATTGAGCTTTCAAAGGTGGTGGGACCAAGAGCAGGGCTTCCCCAGCTGATCTTAAAGCTCTTGTTGGCTCATAGGAGGAGATGCGTTCAGACAGGTAAGTTGGACCATAGCCGTTTAGGTCTTTATAGGCCAAAACCAGCACTTTGAATTGGGCTCACTAGCAAACCGGCAGCCAGTGGAGTTGACACAATAGGAGGGATGTCCTCTCTCTGTACGCCATCCCAGTTAGGAATCTGGCTGCTGCCCATAGGACTAATTGAAGCTTCCAGGTCATCTTCAAAGGCAACCCCTCGTAGAGTGGATTGCAGTAGTCTATACAGATGTAACAAGAGCATAGACCACCATGCTTCATAAAGCTTTTTAGGAATTAAGTCTGTGAAGAGGTTGTAATTATGGGTCTACAGCTCCCAGCAGCTTTAAACAACATAGCTGTGGGTTGCTGCCCAACAACATCTGAAGGACCGGGTGATTCCTATCTCTGGTCTATTGGGTTGTTACCACTGTTTGGAACTCTGTAATGTCACTGCAACACTCGTCTCTCTTTCTGAATTCACAGATCTTTGGATTTGGCTCTTTTTTTCCTCATCTTCTGGAAGCTATGCATATAATATATCAAGGTGTATTCTTTCTGCCTTTTATTACTTAGGAATGTACTGCCCTCTACTGGTGCAGATATCACTTAAGGAAGGTATGTGGGGTAAAAACAAATTGCCTTTAATGGTTTGCCTACTATCCATTTGGATACCATATTGGTTTACAAAAATATGTAAGTTAAAAATTGCTTTTGTCAAATAATGTATTTCCATGATACTAGTGATTGTCACATTGTACAAGCTTACGGGCATCTGATTTCTGAACTGTAATATGTATATTTTTTGTGGGAATGCTGGAAAATACCCTTGCTCCTTCTAAATTGAGAGAGTATACTGGAAAGACTGTCATAACGTATTTATCTGTTCTGATTTTTAAAATCTTTATCCCAAGGGCTCAGGGCAGGTCATAACATGCAGCACATATAAAAGTCTAAAAATATCACGTTATAAAACCTACACAATATTAACACATCCCAACATATGCAAGTTTAATGCACTTACGAGAAGCAAGTTGAAATTTCAGTACATCATTTACAGATACAGGAGGAGCAGACTGCCAGGAATTTCTGCATATGTTAATGATGTTCTTCCAAGGGACTATTGGTTTCAGTAACACTTATGCAACATATTCATGGCAAATGGTGTGCAACTTGCTATTGATGAAGACAGTTTTATTGATTGAATTTCTACTTAACATTGACATATATTTACTTTTTTAAAAGGATTTTTTCATTGATTTAGCAGCTTGTGTGAAACATGCCCTTTAAAGCAGTGGTTCCCAACCATTCTGTGGCCAGGGACCACTTTGACCAGGGACCACTCTCCAACATTAGTTCCAAAAGTGTTACGAACCAGTCTTTGGTCAACTTTAGATTCAGTTTGGTTATTTGGGGTGCTGATCCAGAAAATTGTATTGGATAGACCACATCCGCTCTATTTTCTAATAGAGAACATATGCCATCCAGTAGTCGCCATCTGCTCCCCCGCTGAAAGCCATATTTAATAGTCTAGAGCTGTGGTCTATCTAATGCAATTTTCTGAATCGACACCCAAATAACCCCTGGAACAGGCTTAAAAGCAAAGATACAAGGCGTCCCCACTTCCAGACACTACATGGAACATCTCCGTTTGTGAGGGGGGAGGAGGAGGAGAAGAAGCAGCAGTCAGAAGGCTTTTTGATGTGCCTTTCGTGGATAGTCAGCCTCTCCCCTCCTGACATCCCCATTGCCTCGGCACTATAAGAGGGTTTCACGAGACCAGCCATTCTTGTTGCAACAGTGTAGTAATGGGGAGGCTACGGACCATATTTTCGTTCTTGCGGACCACCGGTGGTCCGTAGACCACAGGTTGGGAACCACTGCTTTATAGCAAAAGAAAATGTATCAAATGAACTCATACAGAATGAATGGGTAAGTGTGAAGATGATGCAGTATTTGACCAGATTTGACTTGTGCCTAAGAGGCATTCATTAAGGGCAGAATCAATAAGAATTCTGTTTGAAACTTGCAATAAATCCCAGTCATGAACCATCTTAGGAAAAGCTGACTTCTGGTGCAGATGCTGATAGAAGGGGAAATGCTTCATTTCTATTCTTTTATGCAGCTCTTGCTACCTTTTGTTGCTTGCACCTACATACATAGAGACAGACGTTCCTTGCTTTCATCTCAGCTATGGCTCCCCTCCCCTCCAGAAGCTGGTAGTACCTTTGATGTAGCATCTGCTTGCCTATAGAAGATATAATCACTTATATCGTAGAGTAAGCACTTCATTTGTTTTTAAATATTTATATATTGCCCTTCAGTAACAGAATTTCAGGACAGAATTCATTACATAACAATTAAAACAGAAACACCAAAAATGAACAATCTCACTAGTGTGCTGCAGTAGCAGTGCGGGAGAAACCAAAGTCACTTTCCTCTTGTCATCTTGGCTATAATTCTGGCCCCAAACTTTTTTCAGGTTCTGAGGCCTAGCAGCACTTGCTGTGAAGAATTATGGAAGCCTGCCTCTTCTCCTATTTAATATGCCTTGAAGAAGCTACATATATATGTGAGGATAAAGTGGTTTCCTCGCATTATGGCCTCTGATTGTGTGTTGACAGGCTATTTCCAGGCTTTGCCATAGTGGCTTTTGTTTAGCACTAGCTATTTCTGTTTTGATTTGAGAGGTTCTCTTTTCCCCTCCATAATAGCAACTTTATCATTGTATATCTCCTCCCTTAAAACTGTGTTCTTCCTTTTCTCAAAATGAAATCTAGGATTGCCCTTTTGCCTTGGTCTCTAAGAATAAGCCAGAATTTCCCAGTGTTGATGGGGCAAATATGCTACACTAGGCATGGGCAAACTTCGCCCCTCCAGGTGTTTTGGACTTTAACTCCCACAATTCCTAACACCTTAACAGCTTTCAACATGGGGCCAGATGGAGTCCATTACATGATGCAAGGCTACTTCTAGTGGGGCTCCATCTTGGCTCCGTGTTGAAAGCGTCCTATGATGCCCTGAAAACACAGGAAGCTTCCCATGTTCTCGTAAGGTAGAATGGTGAAAGCACAGGGAGAAGGTGGGCGGCAATGCTCACCCTTGGGATGGGAAAAGAGGTGATGCGGGGCAATGGGTTCTCACGCTGCCCGTCGGATTTGCCCCACTGCCCATCGAATGCCCTCGCTATTCCCCGGTTTCAGGACCTCAATGTGATTAGGTCCCTTGTACATTAGCCAGGAGTCGGGAAAGGGGATATCTTTCGATGCTTGAAATATGAACAGGGACAACACAGAGTAGGTGACAAAATCCTAGAGGAAGGTTGCATCCAGGCTGATTGAATACTCCCAGATTTTCTTTCTGATCTTTTCACATTCAACCCTTTCTGATGAATGGTTACTGCATCGCCTTCTTCTAAGGGTAAAAGTATGTAATTTGCCCAACGTCATTCAATGAGCTTCCATAACTGAGCAGGATTTGAATCCTATCACCCAGAGTCCAACACTTAAACTACTACACTGTTAATTGTTTCTACACAATGCATAGATGCCTCTGTTCTTGATAGAGTACAACATAAGGCTTGCAAAAACTACAAAGCAGAATGCTCTTTGGGCTTTATAGAATCATATGAAAAACAGATACTTGTGATGATTTCCAGACTTCCCTGTTTATGCCTTGCATACTCCTAAATAATGTTTAAAACCCCAGTGTTCCTCATCTGCTTTGGTCTCAAAACATCAAAGGTTCCATTCCTCTGTACCCAGCATTTTGTGCATTTATTTTCTGCTGTGTAAAGTAAATGCAAAATAGTAGCATTCTGACTGTGTAGTGCTTTGGGCCCAAATAGTTGCCCAGGTATAAGGTAATGAATGTTGGTGCTGATAGGTAGCTTTCTGAATATACAATGTGCTATTTAATTTTTATTGCATGCTTCTATCTAGCTTATTTGACAGTCTTAAGAGGAGCAGAAGCTGACAATGACATTCAAATTGTGTGCTTCCAATGGGATTTAAATTCAGATCCCCTGAGATAATTTTGGTTTCTCCACTGAACCACAGTAACTCAGGGCGACTCTTTGAGACACAGTACAAACTAATTGGGTACTTGGATCTAACAGAACTTTTGTCGCACCAAAACCGATGGTAGCAAAATAGGCTTAAACCCAAATCCTCTAGTTAAGCTGAAGATTCCCTTCAATAATAGAGTGGATCACTCAACTAGTTTGTCTGTAATTCTGCTAAGGTGTAAAGAAGATTTCTAGAATGGATACTCTTCTGGAGACAGCTTTTTTTTCTTGTTCTTGCAGCTTGTTAAGCTGCTCCTTGCTCTTGGCAAAAGGTCATCTGACTTATTAACTCTGAGCAGAATCTGCAATTTCACAGCTCTAATTCAAATATGCTTGGTTTGGATTGAGATATAACAAGCCACAGACAATTCTGACTGGGGCTTCTTTTTCTGTAGAAGTTAAGATTTTAATTAAACCAAGTTTCATCCTTATGCTTGCATCTTGTTTTAAATGCATATGTTTATGGAGGTTGTTGGATATCTTTAAGTGTCAAAGTATTATTATTATTAATAATAATAATAATAATAATAGCAATAAATAAATAAATTTGATATTTCTTACCCACTTCTCCTCAAGGCAGGTAACAGCATAGCTAAAATGTGTAGATAAAAACATTAAATGATAGAGCACATCACTACTTTGAATCAAACACTTGACTCTCCAGGCTATTATCTGTATTGAAGTTATGGTAATAGGTCCAGCAGGGCCTAAATACAGGAAGCCATCCGATTATGGCAGATCTTGAAAACAGCATGTTTAGCCCTGGATTGCTAATCGAATTGGAGACTGCCATTAAATACTAGGTGCTGTAAGCTGTATTTCAAAAGATGGGACTAGCAAAACTATTTCTGAGAATTCCTTGCCTTAAAAAACCCTATAAAACTATAAAACTCCCTTTTGGGGAGGTCCTGCTCTTGGTTCCACCTTCATCACAAGCACGGCTGGTGAAAGACAGGGCCTTCTTAGTGGTGGCCCCTTGGCTATGGAACACCCTCCCTCAGATCAGTCCCCTCCCTTTTAACATTTTGGAAGAGAGCTAAAACTTGGCTTTTTGAGCAGGCATTTGCAAATACAGTGTAACAGACATAGGAAAATGGAATGGTTCGATGATGTGATTGGATGATGTTTTTAATGAGGAAACCCTAATGATACATGCTTTTATTGATTTTATTGATTCTGTTGTGGTTTTATTATTCAATTGTTTTATTATACTGAAATTGTATTTTATGGTCTTGGTACAAACTGTAAACCATCACCTGCGGGCTGAGAGGGACAGTATATAAATGCAGTAAATAAATAAATAAATAAATAAATAAATAAATAAATAAATGTCGGGGTCACCATACATTGATATCCAACTTGAAGGTACACACGTCAGTTTGTAATAATGCAAAAATACTTCCCCACCCTTTAAAAATCCTCAGAAAAGAGACATGATCAAGTAAGAACTTTCAAGACATTTCAAAAGACATATAAATAGCATTGTACCTACTTATGGAAACACCACATCAGAGCATTTTCTTTAGATTAATAGGAAGTATATTACTGTCCATGTGTGTGCTAAATAGAAACCACTGGCAAAGTCAGGTGGAGGAACTCTACAAAACACCCACAAAACATTTTATACCCACAAAACCAGTGCCAGCATTCAGTTCTATAGCGCATACTAGGCAGAGATGCTGCTGCTAAAAACAAAGCTGGAAGCTGTTGGACAAATCTGGAAATAAAGGCACAAAAATTATAAGAAGAATCTGCAATTGCATGACCGTGTTTATTGTAATATAGAGAGTACAGAAAAATGTATATAAGGAAACAAGAAGGAGACAAGCTCTACGTGTAGACTGAAATGCATTGGGCTTTTTAAAGTAATAGTTAACCATCAAGTAGCATCTGAAGCCCCTCTGCTTTTTCTTTCCCATGTGTTTACTGTATAAAGTTTCATCGTATATTTCTAGCAAAATCACAACATACCCAATAGAGTCTGAGTACAGTACACATAAGACTGCCAGTTCTGTGTCTTATCTCTTGAACACACTGTTCTTCTATTGGATATGTTCTGAGTAATTATTATTTATACCCTGCTTTATTTCCCAAAAAGGACTCAAAGTGGCTTGACATAAAAATATTCGTATGCAATTTAAAATATGTAAACATTAAAACAGAATTAAACACAAACAGCACTAAAATATTCACAGTTAAAATCCATCAAAGACACTGAGTGAGGTGTGTTTCTGAAGTCTACAAAACATCCAGTAGGAGTGCCTTTCATACATGCCCTTGAATATGAGATCTGCATACTTAAAGGGAGAATGGGATAAGTCAAAAGTAATTAAGATATATGGATGAAAGAGAGAGCCAAGATTGATGTAGTGGGGGTCTTTGACTGAAAACCAGGGCTTGAATTCTTATTTATCCATGGAAAGCCACTAGGTGACCTTGGACAAGTCACATTTTCTCAGCTTCAGAGGAAAACAAAGGGCAAATCTGAAATGGTTTTAGACTTTAGAAATATCTGCATGAGAAAATAGTAATACCACACCAGTCCTTATCATTTGCTCATTAGCAGCACTGTTCTAATGGAGCCCCCGGTGGCGCAGTGGGTTAAACCCCTGTGCCGGCAGGACTGAAGACCGACAGGTCGCAGGTTCGAATCCGGGGAGAGGCGGATGAGCTCCCTCTATCAGCTCCAGCTCCTTATGCAGAGACATGAGAGAAGCCTCCCACAAGGATGATAAAGACATCAAATCATCCAGGCGTCCCCTGGGCAACATCCTTGCAGACGGCCAATTCTCTCACACCAGAAACGACTTGCAGTTTCTCAAGTGGGTCCTGACACGACAAAAAAAAAACCTGTTCTAATACTACAATTTCACTAGATTGTCATGATTGCCTTTTATGGAATCCTGGGATTTTCAGTTTGGTGCGGCACTAGAGCTTTCTGACTGGGAATTTAAATGCCCCTCCCTGACCCGCAAATCTCAAGATTCTGTAGTATGGAAGCACCATGGTTAATGGAATCAGAATTATAGTTTTGCAGAGTGAAGGAACCCATATCCAAGGTTCATAGTAAAATGCAGATCAACTGAATGCAAACTGAACAATCCTTGGTCTTCTTTGATCCTGAACCCAGGATCTATACAGGGAATCTGCTGTTGATGATTTCTAAGCCTTAAGAGAGAAAGAGAGAGAGAAATCTGAAAAACAAGATGGAGGTTGAAGCTGAGCAGGGAATTCTTAGAAAATGATTTGTGTCCGTGGTCAACATCCTAGATTAGACGTGAGTTTAGTACAAGATAGTGCTGTCTGTCTGTGTCAAAAGCTGAGCCTCCAAACCAAAGCTCTTTCCATCTTCTGTGTTCTCATGTCGGAAAGCCTGGGGACGTTTCTCTTGGGCAAGGATTGAGTCACAGCTGCTGCTACTTCTGCTGCCGATAGCCCTGTCGCTGAAGTCAGCCCAGTGGTGTGGCTTTCACTTGTTCTCACAGATGGGAGACACGACTAAACGGAAGTGACAGGGGCTTGCAGGAGAGATGGGGTAGAGGGAGTGCATAGCCAAAGAGGAGGCTGCTGAATGGCAGGCAACTAAGCGCATGTACCTCTTCTCCCTAAGCCGAAATGGGTTGCATTATGCTCTGCCAATCTATGCATCCCTAGGCACTGCCTTGGACTTTTCATTAGTTGAAGACTGGGAAAAAGAACTAATTGGGGCTCCTTTACATGCACCCTCTTCTCTTTTCTGCAAAGCCAGTTGCAGATCCCTCCTCAGCATCTTTCTGTCTCTAGCTTACCAAGCACATTTTAATGTCAGCCCTTAAGTCCCATCCTGAATCAACTCCCCTCCTCTTTCCTGGTATGCACTCCTGTATGTTCCACTTGATGCTTAAGCCAGAATGAAGCCATTGTTTCACTCCACATTACAAGGAGGAACCTGGTCTGAAACAAGCTTGTCTGAGTATTACTCAAACTTGTATGTGTATGTTTATTTTTTGGGGAGGGGGAGGGCTATCCTAGGAAAGCACCCCCTTCACCCCCCTATCAGACTGCACTCATTTATTATACCATCTGTTTTCTCAGCGCTGGAGATGATGCTGGGGATATGTGACTTGGGGCACTCAGGCGGAAACTGGCCTGCACAAGGCCGGGCATGTGTTTGCCTCCTAGCAATGCAGCGGTCAGCAGCAAATTCTTTGCTGCTGCCTCCTCTCAGTATGGGAGACACTGAGTGAGGGCCTGGAAGTGTTGGAGATGCAGAAGGATGGGCTGTGAGAGGGAGATGAAATCATCTGAGATTCAGGGAGGGTGGGGGAGAAGACAGGCAGGGCATGTGGAAGAAGGAAACATACCAACCCAGCAGATATAAAAGTGATGGAACAGCTGAAATAAAGGGAAGGAGGAAGGAAGGAAGGAAGGAAGGAGGGAAAAAGCAAAACCAGAGTTGATAGACATAGATAACATGAAAGGAAGAAAGATGGGGCAATGTCCTTTAACCCTTTCAACAACAGGTACATAGGTTGAGAATGATTCTACACTGTAGAATGTTGTTGTTGTTCATTCGTTCAGTCGTCTCCGACTCTTCGTGACCTCATGGACCAGCCTACGCCAGAGCTCCCTGTCGGCCGTTACCACCCCCAGCTCCCTCAAGGTCAGTCCAGTCACTTCAAGGATGCCATCCATCCATCTTGCCCTTGGTCGGCCCCTCTTCCTTTTGCCTTCCACTTTCCCCAGCATAATTGTCTTCTCTAGGCTTTCCTGTCTCCTCATGATGTGGCCAAAGTACTTCAGCTTTGTCTCTAGTATCTTTCCCTCCAGTGAGCAGTCGGGCTTTATTTCCTGGAGGATGGACTGGTTGGATCTTCTCGCAGTCCAAGGCACTCTCAGCACTTTCCTCCAACACCACAGCTCAAAAGCATCGATCTTCCTTCGCTCAGCCTTCCCTAAGGTCCAGCTCTCACATCCGTAGGTGACTACAGGGAAGACCATGGCTTTGACTAGGCGGATCTTTGTTGCCAGTCTGATGTCTCTACTCTTCACTATTTTATCGAGACTGGACATTGCTCTCCTCCCAAGAAGTAAGCGTCTTCTGATTTCCTGGCTACAGTCTGCATCTGCAGTAATCTTTGCACCTAGAAATACAAAGTCTGTCACGGCCTCCACGGTTTCTCCCTCTATTTTCCAGTTGTCAATCATTCTTGTTGCCATAATCTTGGTTTTTTTGACGTTTAGCTGCAACCCGGCTTTTGCGCTTTCTTCTTTCACCTTGATTAGGAGGCTCCTTAGCTCCTCCTCGCTTTCGGCCATCAGAGTGGTGTCATCTGCATATCTGAGGTTGTTAATGTTTCTTCCAGTAGAATAAATACAGCTTACTTTAACCGTCATGGCTCTGTGCTGTGGAATCATGGGAGTTGTCATTTGGTGAGATGTTAACACTGTTTGACAGAGAAGACCAAAGACCCTGTAAAATTACAACCCTCATGATTCCATAGCATTGAGCCATGGCGGTTTTCTAGTTCTTAGACATATAGAGCTATCCAGGTTGTCCTAGATCTTCTGGAGGCCACTCTTAACACTTTGGAATTAGGTGCAGGGATTTATTCATCTCCTCCACTGGAAAGGTTCATTCCTGCACCTGGAGAGTGACCCTTCCTAAATGTTTGTAACAGGGAAAGCGGTCTGAAAAGCAAATGAGAAAGTCAGGCCTGTGATTCATAGAGAATTATAACTAATTTTAATGTTATTATGCTATAAGAAAGAGAGCTGCTTCCTTCCCTTTAGTCAATATATGATACTCTGCAGTCAAAAAGGTCACCCAGTTGATAGAACAAACAACAGGTGATGCTCAGTGAGGTGGGTTTGGCCAGGCATCTCCAGTTCAGTCCAACAGTTACAGCCAACACATGAAGAATGCCCCAGGGACATAGTGTTGTACACTTGATCTTAGCCAAAAGGTCAAGAAGCAATCCCAGGGACATGGTGTTCTGTCCTGGCTTCCATAAGCCCCAGTATTTAGGTAAAACTAATACCATGTCTGACCTTTTCAGTAGATGTGGGGAAAGGTTTAGCCACCATATGTTGTACAACTGCAACCCCAAGAACTGGACATGATTTGTTATGCTGCCTATAGCTGCTTGAATTTGCAGTCCAACAACATCAGGAGTGCCACATGATTCCTATTCTAAATGAGATGCACCAGATTGCGAACTGACCAGAGAAATCAGCAGAGGTAGGACCAGCAAATGAAGGAGCTTCTGCTCATTAATCCCATGAGCATCATCAATCATCTTTGTTGCAATCATAGATCAGTCATAAGCATTCTCAGCCATTTATGGTGACAAGAGGATTAGTCAGTATGGGAAATGCAGCAGCTTCACGGTTGCTTTCAGATCTTCATGCATAGGCTAGACCAAGTTCCTCCCTTCAAGCCAAAGTACTTATTACTCAAGAGATCTGCATCTCAAACAGTGAAGAAGGAGCAGCAGAATTCCTTATTTTCAGGACCCAGCCATTAAATCTCATAAAAGGCATAGAGAGTTCCACTTCCACTCAAGGGACAGATTGGCCCACAGGAAGGGAACCTAGGGAACAATAATTTTAGGCATTGATTCCATGAGGTCTGAAAAATTATTTCAGAAGTTCCTAGCATAAAAAGATTGAGAAAGACTGATCTAGATACAGTTTTCAAAATCTTGTGGAAAGAAAACAAATTGTTCATAGAATAGATAGTGTCTGCCTAGGTTTTATTCATACAGATCTGAGGTTTCAGCAGGCTCAAAAGTAAGACCAGAAGAAGAAGTGGAAATGGCTCCACAACTTAGAATCACTCATTTCCCCTTTATGATCATGGTTATCTAAGGCTATTTGTACAGTACGGTATGGTGACACCTTGCCCAATAACAGTGATACTGGGATGATGGGGCAATTTACAACATACGTTTTCTTCACTGCCCCTTGCCTTCTGCACTCCACTGTCCATGGTCCTGACAATCCTCTTCTTACCTGTTGTGATCTTGCATTGTTTTGTCTTACGCCCCTTCTATACTGCCCTATATCCCAGGATCTGATCACAGATTATCTGCTTTAAACTGGATTATATGAGTCTCCACTACCAGATAATCTGGAATAAGAAGAAAATCTGGGATATAGGGGCAGTGTGGAAGGGACCTTAGTTTCTAAGAGTAGACAAGACCAACCATGTAGTGTATCTATTGCAATCCTCTTCTCCTGATCTTTAAAACAGAGCAGTTAATCCTCAACTGCTCTTATTCCGCCATTATTCCACTGACACTTCCCAAACATCTTATTATATGATTTCTTGAGTTTTGAGAAAGATGTCAGAAGCAATACAGAACACAGATGATCTGTGAATTGTTCCAAATACACATAGATTTGGAATGCTTTTGATGAAAGCACAGCACACAAAAGTAAAATCTAAGCTAGGTGGGCCTATTCAGTATGCTTCACTTCAAGAGTGTCCTGACCAAGATCTTGGTGGCTTGGTCATGACCTCACAGCAGGTACCTTCAGAAGCTGCAGTTCATGTTCTAGATTGAGTCTGCCAGTAAGGTCAACCTACAGATAGAATAAGAAATGTTTTCTGGACACCTTAAAGACTAGCAAATTTCACATGGGATGAACTGAAGTAGGCTGCAGCTTGAATACATTGTGCTGAATGAAGCTTGTCATTTTAATGTGCCACAAACTTTATTTTGTTTCAGCTGACTAAAATCATTCCCCATTCACCACTCCTTTAAGACTCCTAATACTAATTCAACAGGAACTATGGTTATTCTAGGTACAGTGTCCAGCTTTACAAAGACATTCCAAAAATTGCATTCAGGATTGCTAACTTAATGGTCTTAAAACTTAAAACTTAAAATTGTCACTGGCCTACTGGGCTGGGTTGCCCATTTCAGGAGTCAGTTGGTCAAACAGAAACCTGAGATTAAACTGAGATTAAGACACTGTTGCTAGAATAATCTAACAACCAGATAACCAGTTGCCATGCCTGCTTGTCAAAGCCTGGGTAAGCCTAAAAGGAAAGCTGTTGAAATTCTGTCTGTCTAGGGCCAAGAAGCTTCTGCATGAAGAGTCCATTTATAATCCTTTCCATATTGCTCTGAATTTCCAACAGTGGACCTATGCTAGACAATATGACATGGACAGATTCATAGCAAGAGACCATATGAAGGAAACTGAGGCAGAGATACACTAAGTGCTCAATGAGATATTCTATTGCTGTTGTGCCCATGGTTATGATTTTGTCAGCTTCATGTTGATTGAGATACCTTTGGTTCCCAACCCAACTGGGACCTCTATCTCACCCAAGGCTTGACCTCCTCTGATTGAGAGACTGGCTGCTATGTTGTAGTGGCTAAGCCAAATAGGCTTTTCAAATGGGATCTTCAATAATATCCAAGTAAGATTCATTCAATGGAATGTTTAGTTATGAGGCTGGCCACTAAGTTGTAGCGGCTAAGCTAAATAGACTACTCAAATGGGACCTTTAATAACATACAGATAGGATTAATTCAATTGAGCATGTGGGAATGTTTGTAGGGCCTACAAATGTGGGGAACAAGTCTAAAAAATAGATCATGTCACCCAAATTTTGGATGGATGGAGAAATCTTGGAGTTTCTGCAGTCTGGGCTATTCAAGAAATTTAGCACATGTATCCTTCAGTGTAAGGTGTCTTACAGTGGAAGTGGAGAGATTTTGTGGCTTGTCACAAAATAATTGGGCATTGTATTTTGCAGGGGAGCTGTGCTGCTTACAGTGATTTCAATACATTAAGGTCGCCTCTATGTCTCCTGAAGAAACATTCTTAAGAGATAAGCTCTGACAGCTTCCATTTCTTTATTTTGATATCAGCAATATCTTGTCAATCTATTATCTTCACTGGTATTTCAGTTTCTCTCTCCTCTGATTTATGTTTTTTTACCTTTCCTCTTTCCCTTCCTTCATGATCATTCACATAGTACTCTTTTTTCTTCCTATGACTTTGTCTTGATGGAAAGCATGTAGCTGATGGTCAGGTGAAAGCGAATCCAGTCCTGAAATCTGTCTGATAGATATAATGGCAACCAAAGGAAAAAAGCAATGGTCAAAATGGCAATTTCAAATAGACATGTATGGTTGAGCTCTCGGGAGAGAGACATGAAGCCATCAGGAACCCATCTGATGTTCCAGGTGAGGAAAGTATCCATGGTAGTTGATATCTCCCATGTCAATGGAGTGGTTAATCCATTCCAGAACTTAGGTAGAATTTTAAAGGAGGTTTCCAAAGTGCTGAACGTATTCCCAAAGTAGATTCGGCAAGTGAAAATATGCTAACTGCAGGGACTATGTGTTCCCATAACGTCTAATTCAACTTGTATAGTATAAGAAGTTAAACACATTCATATGGAAAGTAAGGTGTGCTTAGGTAAAATGTATTTGCTGACAACATTTAGATCTCATGATAATTATTTTTCATATTCGTTCAGTGGTAGGAAGTAATCAAACACAAGTCCGTGTTGCCTTTAAAAATGCAGCATGCCGTTCTCATCTTGGTTTCTTGGGAATAAACATTGATCTCTGACTCAGGGAGCATGTTTTAACTGATGCTGTTTGTAATGCAGCTAAGCGAGCCTCTGCTAACTCCCTTAGTGGCTAACATCTAGCTAGGGTTATATTTCATAAGCGCATGGGGCATTTTGTTTATTTTCTCCAAACATAGTATATATGTGTAGTGAACTATTAAATATCTTTTGACAAAGCAATTCTGTTTGCCTTTAGAAATCCAAATGTTATGGCCTCGGTTGCTGAAAGTTGCTTTTATTGCTATTGTATCACACTAGGATGTTCAAGTGTAGTGAGAAGCAAAGCTTGGGAAAAATGACTTTTTGGACAACAACTCCCAGAATCCCACAGCCAATGTGATTAGTAGTTGGGGTTTCTGGGAATTGTAGTGATGCTTCAAAGCTCTTGAGGTTTTGTTTATCATGTCAGAAGCAACTTGGAAATCTGCAAGTTGTTTCTGGTGTGAGAGTATTGGCCGTCTGCAGAGACGTTGCCCAGGGAACACCTGGATGTGTTACCAACCTATGGGAGGCTTCTCTCCTGTCCCCACATGAGAAGCTGGAGCTGACAGAGGGAACTCACCCTGTCTCACAGATTCAAACCACTGACCTTCAAGTCAGCAATTCAGCCAGCACAAGGGTTTAACCCATTGTGTCACCACAGCTCTTGAGGTAAGGCATATGGACCTAATTATAACAGCAAGAAATGAATTATCACAATTTCGAACACCAAGGATTTATTCGCACATGCTCATTTGTGTGTACAAAGTAATCAACAGGTTGTGACGATTTCATGAATTAATCTCTCCATCAAATCCAGATTGTGTGTCCTCTGTTCTATGTTTGTGCATTTCATTAAATTTTACACATATATGTATATTTATAAAAGTGCCTGACAAATGACATATTTGACTGCTATGGCAAGACATTTCAGCTTCTGTATTCTTCAGATGCTCTGGAAAAACCTGCGCTGTTTTCAGAGGAGTTGAAGAAAGTTAAAAAAAACAAACAAACACCAAATGACTTGTAATATTTTTCATATCTTTCTATTTTTGTCAGACATTGTAATAAATATATACTCAAGTGATTAACTGCATCCTTCAGGGATCCGGAGCAGATTTGTCTGAAGTGCTTTAAAGATTATCTGTCTGCTTTTTTCTCATATGTTTGTGTGTATGTATTTAGGCAAGACTTAGTCTAGGTGGGCACTGTGCTCACAGTAAGCTCTATAGTAGATGGTTGCACAGTGGTGGCATGGCAAATGATGCTATTCTCATGTCAGAAACGCTATCTTGATGATTTTGTTCAATGCCAGCCCTATACAGTTGCATCTGAAGGTGCATCTACACCAATCGTTCTCTACCTGTGGTCCATGGACCACCAGTGATCTGCAAGAACTAAAATATGGTCCGTGGCCTAATTGTTACGATATAACATTGCAACAAGTCTGATCTCACAAAACCCTCTTATAGTGCCGAGACTTATTAAATATGGTTTTCTGTGGGCGAGCAGATGACAACTACTGGATGACATATGTTCTGTATCAGAAACTTGAGCTGATGTGGTCTATCCAAGGCAATTTTCTGAATTAGCACCCCAAATAACAAAACGGAATCTAAAGTTGACCAAAAACCGATTCATAACCCTTTTGATACTAATATTGAAGAGTGGTTCCTGTTCAAAGTGGTACCTGGTCAAGTGGTCCCTGGGCCAAAAAAAGGTTGGCAACCACTGATGTACACTGTAGAATAAATGCAGTTTGACACTCCTTTTACTGCCATGGGTCTATGCTATGGAATCATGACAGTTGTAGTTTTACAAGGTTTTTATAGTCTTCTGGGTCAAAGAATGCTGGTGCCTCACCACAGTACAGCTTCCATGATTCCACAAGTTTGTACCACAGCAGTGAAAGTGGTGTCAAACTGTATTACTTTGATAGTGTAGATCAGTGTTTCCCAAATGCTAGTCTTCCTGGTATTTGGGACTTTGACTTCCAGAATTCTCACCAGCTTTGGTCAATGCCAGGGATTCTGGGCACTGAAGGCCAAAACACCTGGAAGACCAAAGTTTGGGAAACATTTGTGTATGCATCCATAAAGTGGAATTTCCTCTCCTACACACCACCCACATTCAATTATATCTAACATATTGAAACGCCATGCTGCGTCATTCATGTACCAGGATTTGAGTTCATCTACCTCATGCTCCATGTTCCCATCTTGGGGAATTCACCCCATCACTGGCCATATCTTGGACTGTAATCCAATTCCTTGGCATATTTCACTATACAGATACTTAGACCTACTCAAAAATATCTGTGGTGTTTGGGGTGTACATTATCACTAGTATATTTCCATGAAGGAACTAGAATAGATAATGAAAAGCACATATTGTGAAGAAAAGGGAAACTGAGCTCAACGTGCTTATAGGATGTCTGAATTTTAAAAACCCATTATGTTTTGTCCTGTACATAACTAGACTGAGCTTCTTCAGGGGGCTACATTAAAATATATTAATTTCACTCTTCTACAAAAGGACAGCACATAAATTAAAATGTTATGCTTATCAATAGTAGTTTACTTCAATGACATACATATCATACATTGAATCAACTACAGAAATGACTGGAGTTGCAATTACACTTTCTCCTGCATTGGGAAGCAATAAAAAAAGTCTCAACTTCCTATTATTTATTTGTATTGTTCAACAGTTTGATGGTCAAAAGTAAGGGAGGGCCTAGAAAATGCTATCCACCACAACCACCTCGGGATCCCCTTCTTCATCAGTCATTGCCAACTGAAATCACATCGGTTTGAAATCATTACTCCAATAAGGTGTTTCACCCTATTATCGCTCTAATAAATGAGAGCTTTCATTTGTTTCTATATACAAATACCAATTCAGTGGGATGCCACATGCCCCTGTACTCATTCTGACTTTTCTAACAATGTTCAAAGCAACTTTTTTGAGAGACATGTTCATTTTACTGCCTTCTTGATTATTAAAAAGGTCTTGGAGTCCTCTTGGATAAAAAGTTAAACAACAATGTCATGCAGTGGCAAGAAAAACCTATGGAATTTTGGCCTGCATAAATAGGAGCATAGTGTCTAGTAGGCCTGGGTGGTTTCGTTTCGTTAATTCGTAATTCGTTAATAATTCGTTAATTTTTCCAATTACAAAACAATAACGAACCATTCTGGAGCAATTATTTAAAAAAACGAATTTTTAAACACGTTTTGTAAATGCTTCGTATTTCGTTATTGTATTCGTTTCGTTACTGTTCTGAGGTCATTTTGTTGTTATTTTCCGCATGTCTGGGCCAGTTTTATGGTTTAATTAGTGAAAAAAAATTATAATATCACACCAACAGTCAAGAACAGAGGGAGAGGGAAGCTTCAGAAGTTTTTGGAGGTTTTTTAGCGTATTTCGCGGTCGCGTCCGCCATTAACGAATCGATTCGTTATTGTTTCGGAAATCGATTTGTTAATTTTTTACCATTTACGAAATTTCGTAAATATCGAACTTTTTAAAAGGAAAATTTTGTAATTATTTTAAATATCGAAACAAAAAAAAACCCCAAATACAAATCGATTTTAGAAACAAATTTTTCCGTTGTTACCCAGGCCTAGTGTCTAGATCCAGGGAACTCATGCTACCCCTTGGTCAGACAACACCTGGAATATTGTGTCCAGTTCTGGGCACCACAATTAAAGGGATATGTTGATGAGTTGGAATGCGTCCAGAGGAGGGCAACTAAAATGATCAAGGGTCTGGAGAACAAGCCCTATGAGGAGTGGCTTAAAGAGCTGGGCATGTTTAGCTTGCAGAAGAGAAGGCTGAGAGGAGACATGATAGCCATGTATAAATATGTGAGGGGAAGTCATAGGGAGGAAGGAGCAAGCTTGTTTTCTGCTGCTCGGGAGACTAGGACACAGAACAGTGGCTTCAAACTACAGGAAAGGAGATTCCGCCTGAACATTAGGAAGAATTTCCTAACTCTGAGAGCTGTCCAGCAGTGGAACGCTCTGCCCTGAGTGTGGTGGAGGCTCCTTCTTGTAGGATTTTAAGCAGAGGCTGGGTGGCCATCTGTCAGGGGTGCTTTTAATGAGATTTTCCTGCTTCTCGGCAGAGGTTTGGACTGGATGGACCATGATTCTATTACTCTCAATAAGTTCCCCTCCCCAGTGTTTCAGTTTAATTTCTTCCCAATTATATTTATGCCCTCTGTCTTTGCTGTCTCTCAGTTATGTGGGGTTATTTCCCCCTCCTTAAGCTCCCCTTTAAGCTCAGCACTTTCTGCTTTACACTCTCTCTTCCTCTTTCTACTCATCTGCTCCTTCCCTCCTTCTCTCTGTCTTTCTCCCTCTGTCTCTCTCTCAAACTAAACTGTGAGTTCTATCAGCATCATAAAGGGGACAAGTTGCAAAACTGCAATTCCCAAAGGACCAAGTTGTGATCATTTCATTTTTACTTTGTCCCTGGATATGAAGAGGTGTTTGTTCAAGGGGAGGGGAAGGGCTGTGTGTACTTGACTGTGAAGGGGGAGTGTAGGCCTGAACAAATAGATCTTGAGATGAATATAGGTCAATGACAAATAAGACCCTATGGGGGCTCTTGAAAACAGCAGAGCCTTTTTTGCTTTTTGGAGAGAGACGAGAGATATGCGAAAACATACATAGAACATCAACACTTATAATAGTGGGTGTCTTGTCCATCTTATGTAACCATTAAAAATGGTGTCAAGCTGCATTAATGCTACAGTGTAGAGCCAGCCTCAGTGAGGAAGGAACTCTTATTATTATTATTATTATTATTATTATTATTATTATTTATTTGACTAGTCATATGACCATTTCAAAATACAACATGAATAAAATACAAGGCAAAAAGGAAAGGACAGCAGCTGACCTTCTATTTACAGTCAGAGTCATATTGTCTTGGTTCGTCTTTCAGGAAATGTGCTCTTTTCTTGATAGCTTTCAGAATAAAAATGCTTACTCTAATTATGGCGGATCTTTCTTGTCCTGGTAAGAGGAATGTCAGAATATCATTTCTGTTGGGGGACCAGCAGTTGGATAATACTGAATGTAAATATCTGTATCGCAGTTCAGCATATGCTGGACAGTCAATTAAGAAATATTCGATATCTTCCACTGTTTGTTCTCCCCATACACAGAATCTCTCACTTCTTGAGATGTTACAGCAACACCCAGTTTGCATCATAATACCGAGTTGTTCAAACCTAGCCCTAGCCTCAGTGAGGAAGGAACTCTAGTTTTTGTGATCCTATAGCAGAGGGGCACCATTATGGCATCATTTTCCCCAATGATGCTGGGGAAAATGGAAGGAAAAAGGAAGAGGGCCGACCAAGGGCAAGATGGATGGATGGTATCCTTGAAGTGAATGGACTGACCTTGAAGGAGCTGGGGGGTGGTGATGACCAACAGGGAGCTCTGGTGTGGACTGGTCCATGAAGTCACAAAGAGTCAGAAACAACTGAACAAATGAACAACAACAATAGCAGAAGGGAGAAAAGTCTAGATTGGGGCCACATATAGCCCCTGAAGCTTCCTTTGATACTCCCCCAAAGCCCTCTTGGGTTTTCCAGAGCCCTCCAAAGTCCCATAGTAAAAAACCAAACTCAATTATTAGCTCAAAACAAGCCCAATCCAACCCATAAACACCACAAAGTTGCTCACCTCCCCAAAAACCTGCAATATCCTTGCTTTCAAATTGCCTGTAGCATTATTGCAAGCTCATGAATTTAATGGGCTTTTAAAGGCAAAGAATATCCAAGAAGTGGTTTTTGCCAGTCCCTTCCTCTGAAATAGAGACCACATCACCTGCGTTCATTAGTGTTCTCCCATCCAACCTCAGCTGAACCTTGGCTGAAACTGCATTAATTATATAGTGTCAGTGCACACTAGGACATGGAGCAATTGATTCAAATGACAAGAAAGTAGATTCAATGGGAATATTAGGAAGAACTTCCTGATGGTAAGAGATGTTTGACAGTGAAATAGGGTGCCTTGGAGGATGGTGGGGTTCCTTGCCTGGAGGTTCTTAGACAGAGGCTGGATAACTATTTGTCAGGAATGCTTTGATTGTGTATTCCTGCATGGCAGAATGGAATTCCAATTTTGTCTTGGTTATGCCATTTAGAATTCCAAAAGCATCACAGTCCCTAGATGCTCCGGGAAAGCACACTGGTGATTCAAGGTGTCCCTAAAGCTTGAAAATCCAGAGCCTAGGAGTGAATACATCCAGCTCAGTCCTCTCTTTGCCCCGCAGCTCTCCTTCTGCTATCCAACAGTAGCCACTCTCTGAAATGGGGATGCTAAGCAGAGCTCCATGGACTGATCCACTGTGGCAGTTCTTATGTTTTTTTATGATCACTCCCTAACAGCTGCCCTAGGCAAGCCAGACTGTTCCATCTTTCAGGTAATGATGTTTTCAGGAAGAGGTTTTGTGTGTATGCAAGAAAGCGCATGGCACATGAACGCATGCATTTCTGGATGCTGCAGGCCAGGCAGGCAGCCTGAGTCAACGGCAGTGTGTAGCTGGAACAGGGAACAGGGAGGAGAAAGATTTGAAGCCTTTCTTGTTTCTGTCTCTACACCTTTGCATAGAAAGCAGACCATTACCACTTCCATACCGATAAGCATCAAAGTGAATCATCTCCACTCCGGGGCTTAATGGTTTTTGGATTTTTCTTGTATTCCTTAAGGCTGCTAAGAAGATTTCAAATGTGTAAATGCAGAAACAATGTTTTCTTTTCTCCCGGCCTCCCTGCACTCTTTTCCACCCTGACTCTACATTCTTCCCCCAGCCTCTCCCACCTCTTAAGTGATAGCTTCACAGGGGGGAATCTTTACAGTTGGGGTGGCTGCCATGAACATCCTTGCTGGTAACTGTGAGTAACTCCCTTGCCCTTTAAAAAAAGAAATGCATCATTTCAGCATTGATCTGCAGCATACTTGTTAACTGCCATCAAGTCAGCTTGGACTTATGGTGAACTCGATGAATAAGAGACCTCCAAGTTGCCCTTCCATCAACAGCCCAGCTCAGGTCTTGGAGAGGATCCCCCCACTGGTGCAATGGGTCAAACCCTTGTGCTGGCAGGACTGAAGACAAACAGGTCAGATGTTCAAATCCAGGGAGAGTGTAGATGAGCTTCCTCTATCTGCTCCAGCTCCCCATGCGGGGACATGAGAGAAGCCTTCCACAAGGATGGTAAAACATCAAAAACATCCAGGCATCCCCTGGGCAAAGTCCTTGCAGACGGCCAATTCTCTCACACCAGAAGCAACTTGCAGTTACTCAAGTCGCTCCTAGCATGATTCTCAGCCTATGCTGCATGGCTAGAAAAGACAACAATGCAGAGGTTAGTAGGAAAAGAAGTAGACCAGATGGGTGGACTTAATCAAGGAAAACACCATGTTGATTGAATCCATCCATCTGGTCTACTTATTTTCCTATTGACTTCTGCCTTAGTAAGCATCACTGTTTTTTCTAGCCATGCAGCATAGGCTGATAGTCAAAGACCTGGATAAAATAATACCAGCAAACCTCCGGTGACATGCCCAAAGCTCAAAGAAAGCTGTGATGGCCATCATTGGTCCCATTGCTGCCCTCATTTGTAATTACCCTTTTCTGATTATCTAAATGGCTGCCACTACAGACACCACTGTGTCTGACTTAGCGATCACTTAATCTCAGTGGAGTGACCCCAAAGAGTCAGTATGTAGAAACAAAATAATTTAGTTAACAAGAGAGCAAAATGAAGAACTCACAATTACTTGTTCTTGCAATACACATGGACCCAAGACAGTGTTTCAGCCTAGTTCTTACTTACATACTTATAGACAGATTCTAATTAACCTTCCTCAAATACACCACACAGACTCTATGTTTTAATCAAGTGACCCCTGACTGCTCTGATTGCTATCCCTGCTCAAACTTTCTCAAATTGTTGCTGACAAACTGACCATAAGTAATTCATGTCTCTAACTGCCTGTCATATAAACCAGGCTTTTATTTTTTATATTTAAAAAAACACCAAATACTCAGTTAATCACCAGTCATTTCCAACAGTCAATGCTTTCACCCTTAATAGATCACTTACTTGATTTCACATGATACTCATACATAATAATACAGTAAAACCCTCTTAACTACATAGTCTATATCTGCGATTACCTGCAACTGGGGGGAAATGGTCTCTCTGGGACTTTGTTAAGCCTTCTAGTGCAATTCTACAATAGGTTCTTGTGGGTTTTTTCGGGCTATAGGGCCATGTTCTAGAGGCATTTCTCCTGACGTTTCGCCTGCATCTATGGCAAGCTAAGGCAGAATTCTACAATATATTTTCCCTAGAAGTTACCATGGGTTTACACTGGAGAACCTAGAAAATTCCTAGAATGGATACCTCTTTAGGAACCTCTGGGTTCTCTAGTGCAACTTTGTGATGTGTTGGAACCAGAAATCACGTTTATGGTCACATCCATGTTTCAAGTAACCAGGGTTCAGCCAGGAGCATGCAGAAGTCTTACTGTACTTAACTTTATTTTCTGTGATATACACTCAACTGTATGTATACAAAAGCCTTGAACATCTTAGGAATGGCAAATGGCACAACCTACTAGTCATATGCATTCGGGACTTAGCTTGATCTGTGCAATGTCCCAGCTTTCGGTGGGGGCCCCGATCCATTTTCATCTGAGCCTCCCAAAATTGGGAGGTCAGATTTTTTTTGTTTTCATTTTTGTTTTCATTTTTGGGGGAGGGACTTCACCTGTAGACCCAAAGCACCGGTCCTGCGAGGCCTGGGTGCATAGGCCCAAAGCCTGCACCTGTAGGCCCAGACGCTATGGGTCTATGGGTACAGGCTTCTCAGTCTAAGCACACAGGTTTGACAGCGCCCGGACCGAGTAAGGAGCACTCTGAATGAACATGACTAGTAGGTTGTGCCATTTGCCCCTCCTATGATGTTCAAGGGTTTTGTATACATACAGTTAAGTTTATACTGCAGAAAATAAAGTTAAATACAGTAAGACTTCTGCATGCCGAGTGCACTCAACTGCAGGCCCTGCCAGGCCTGGCTGCATAACCCCAAAGAGCTGGGCTACCTGCAGTTGAGCACTAAGGAGCACTCCTTATTCAGTGCTCAGCTGCAGGCCCTGCCAAGTCCCTTGAAATCCATCCTAAAAGCAGGTCTGCCTGCCTTTCATATCAATTGCGTTTTCATTTCAGAAGGGGCCTTTCCGTTTCATGCCATCCGAATGGACGGAACAAAATGAAAACACGAATTCTAGTCCATGACTACAACATACCCATATCTATAAAAGGTCTAAATTCAGAAGATCTTATATATAGTTACACAATTTGATTGTGACCATAGAACAGCCTTTACCATTAGAAAATAAACAAGTACAAAATTGACAGGCACGGATTATAAATCCAGAAAAATCCAACACATGCACATAAAATGGCAGAAATATACATACCTTCCATAAGTTATCTACTGGAATCTACTACAACTGATAAAGTTAGTAAGAGTTTTGGCCAGCTCGTTCAGTGTTTCCCAACCTGGGGGTTGGGACCCCTGAGGGGGTCGCAAGGGGGTGTCAGAGGGGTCGCCAAAGATAATCAGAAAACACAGTATTTTCTGTTGGTCATGGGGGTGCCATGTGGGAAGTTTGACCCAATTCTATCATTGGTGGAGTTCAGAATGTTCTTTGATTGTAGTGAATTATAAATCTCAACAACTCCAACTCCCAAATGTCAAGGTCTATTTTCCCCAGGCTCCACCAGTGTTCACATTTGGGCATATTGAGTATTTGTGCAAAGTTTGGTCCAGATCCATCATTGAGTCCACAGTGCTCTCTGGAGGTAGGTGAACTACAACTCCAAAACTCAGGGTCAATGCCCACCAAACCATTCCAGTGTTTTCTGTTGGCATGGGAGTTCTGTGTGCCCAATTTGATTCAATTCCATCACTGGTAGAGTTCAGAATGCTCTTTGATTATAGGCGAACTAAAAATCCTAGCAACTACAACTCCCAAATGACAAACTCACCCTCACCAGTATTGATATTTGGGCGTATTGAATATTTCTGCCAAATTTGTTCCAGTGAATGAAAATACATCCTGCATATCGGATATTTACATTATGATTTATAACAGTAGTAAAATGACTGTTATGAAGTAGCAAAGAAAACAATGTTATGGTTGGGGGTCACCACAACATGAGGAACTGTATTAAGGGGTCACAGCATTAGGAAGGTTGAGAACCACTGAGCTAGTTCCTAGTAGAGCATAACATTTTGCTACTTTAAGAGTAGTATGATTAATAGAATCTGAAAGAAGAAATGTGCAATTAAACATTATCAGATCTGCCTGGACCTGGAAAAGTTGGAGTAGCAAATAAAAGACAGGGGTTCATGTAGCGTAGTAGTAGAAAAACACACATTTCCCCTTTAAAGGGGCTGATGGTAAATGTTAAAAAGGGTGAAAGAAAGAGCACATGGGTTAAAAGGTTTCTAAGGCAGAGCTACTCAAAATGGTGGTCCCTGGGTCAGTGCCAATCCCTGGAGACTTTCTGGGAAAGAAAAAAACAATTGTGTCCAATGGGCACAAATTTAGTGCAAGCCCCTGACACATGGGAAAAAATAATTGCCAGCTCCCCACATCAGATAGCCTGAAAAGCACTGTTCTATGGTATAAAGATAATTGGGAGGGACAAAACTTTTATTATTAAGCCCTGCTTCAGGGTAGCTCAAAATGCATGCCTTATCTTCCCGAAAAGCTACATCTCAAAGCCTTTGTTTGATTATCTCTCTCACGCTGGAGAATCAACAGCCCCGCAGAATGTCTTTTGTGGATTGCTCTAAGCCTTTTTTAAACCTCTTTGGTTAGAAAGGTAGCCGTCACCAGTTATTTATTCATTATGTTTATTAGTCACATTATTATTTTGCCTTTCCTCCAGTGATCTCAAGAGAGCATACATGTCTCTCCTCCACTTTACTTTACCCACACAACAACATTGTGAGGTTTGTTAGTCATAGGGAGCATCTGTACAGTAGAATGAATGCAGTTTGACACCACTTTAACTGACATGGCTCAAGATTATGAAATTTTGGGACTTGTACTTTGGTGAAGCATCAGCACATGCTGACAGAAAAGGCAAGAAGCCTTGAATAACTGCAACTCCCAAGAGTCCTAGCAGTTAAAGTGGAGTCAAGATGCAGTGATACTGTAGATGTATCCTTACTCTCAAAGACTATCTCATAAATTTCACAGAGCTTTCTTAGACATGGAATATTCGAAGGTGAAATGTAGTTTGTTTATTGTTTCAGAAGCGAATTGAGGGTACAGTTATCATGTATTTAAAAACACAAAGTAGTGTCGAAGGTTTTCACGGCCAGTATCACTGGGTAGTTGTAGATTTTTCGGGCTATATGGCCATGTTCTAGAAGCATTATCTCCTGACATTTCGCCTGCATCTATGGCAGGCATCCTCAGAGACCTCACAACCTCTGAGGATGCCTGCTATAGATGCAGGTGAAACATTAGGAGAGAATGCTTCTAGAACATGGCCATATAGCCCAAAAAAACTACAACAATCCAACACAAAGTTTAAAACTTGGCATTATACTAAATGTCCTTTGACCAGAAGCTGGCCACTTGGCGTGCCTCTGGTGTTGCTGTAATAAGGTCCTCCATTGTGCATGTGGCAGGGCTCTGGCTGCATTGTAGTAAGTGGTCTGTGGCTTGCTCTCCTCCACACTCACATGTCATGGACTCCATTTTGTAGCCCCAAAGCACAGTCTGTTCAGCACCTTCCAAGTCACCCAGTCTTCTGTGTGCCCAGGGGGGAATCCCTCATCCGGTATCAGCCATGGATTGAGGTTTCGGATTTTAGCCTGCCACTTTTGGATTCTTGCATGCTGAGGTGTTCCTGAGAGTATCTCTGTAGATCTTAGAAAGCTATTTCTTGATTTAAGGCATTGGCATGCTGGCTAATATTTGAACAGAGGATGAAATGTAGTTTACAACACCTCATATTTGTTGGTGGTCTCTCACCCAAGCATTAACAAGGCTGTGCCTGCTTAGCTTCCAATATTAGAGGGAATCTGTTGTCTTTATGATGTTTAGACCCTATGAAAGTCTTTATACTCTTTGTATATCTAACTTCAGCTTTCCAGCTGCCGTGGAAAAAAAATGCTCATATATTTAACTCCCCGTTTTGAGAGAGCAAGAGAAAGATGTTCAAATGCCTCCACTACAGAACAAGGACTTGTACTTGTTGTACTTATTTTGATGTGCAGCAGGGGAAATGTATTTTTACTCCACAGATCTGTCTCCTCTGTGGGACTACAGATGAGGAGAAAATATGCTGCATCTTGTATAACATCCTGAGGGCTCCTGTTTTCTGGCTCAACACGGACCTCATCCTTTCCTCTGACCTGGCTCTCTACGCAAAGTCAACCTATCTTCCCAAGAATATTTTACCCCAAAATATTTATTCCAGTTGGCGTGCCTTGTTAACAGGCTGCCTGCTGTTTGGAGCTAATGGCTTGCATCCATTGATTTCTTTCCTATCCCTATCGATCAGGCAGCTCGCTGGACGCACAAACCTCACCAAAACATGCAAAGGGAAAGGAGGTGAAAAAGCTCGCATCTTAGAAACCCAGCGCTATGTAGAAACTGTGTCAGGAAAAGTATGACCACTTTATTTATTTCTTAACGTTCTTATATCCTTACCATATGGATAAATCTCAAGGTAAGTTACATATATCAAAACAATTTAAACCATGTACACTACATCAGATTTCCACAACTTAAGGTGCATCTACACCAGGGATCCTCAAACTAAGGCCCAAGAGCCGAATACAGCCCTCCAAGGTCATCTACGTGGCCCTCACTCAGGGTCAACCTGAAATGACTTGAAAGCTCACAACAACAACAATACTATCTCATCAGCCAAAAGCAGGCCCACACTTCCCATTGAAATACTAATAAATTTAATTATTGTATTGTTTGAAGTGTTTTTTGCACTACAAATAAGATATGTGCAGTGTGCATAGGAATTCGTTCATGCTTTTTTCAAATTATAATCCAGCTCTCCAACAGTTTGAGGGACTGTGACCTGGCCCTCTGTTTAAAACGTTTGAGGACCCCTGATCTACACTGTAGCAGTAATGCAGTTTCATACCATTTTACTTCCATGGCTCAATGCTATGGAATCATGGGAGCTATAGTTGTACAAGTTCTTTAGCCTTCTCTGGCAAAGAGTGCTGCCAAACAACAAATCCCAGAATCCCGTACCCTTGAGCCACGACAGTTAAAATGGTGTCAAACTGCATTCAATCAATTCTACAGTGTAGACATACCCCTTATGAGTCCCATTCTCCCCAACCCCAAATTTATAAATTGATTGATTGATTGAGATGCAGCCTTTCTCCCAAAATCAGACCCAAGGCAGCTTCTAAATTTATTTCCCAAGGCATGGCAGTCGAACATTTTCAATCTAACTATACCCTCCCAAATCCTTCTGTCTGGAAGACACAGCTTAGGAAAGTTACTTTTCAGGATACAATTCTCAAAATCCCTAAGCTGGCACGGGGGATTCTGGGAGCTATATTAGCTTTTCTTAGCTCTGCTGGAAGGACTTGGTTTGCAGAGTTGCCTTTGTAGAGAGAGAAAGAATGATATCAAAATGAGTTTATTAAATCCCAGGACAGAAAGAGAATTGAAATGAGGATACACCAAGAAAGACAGAAGAAAGCTGACATCAAGTGAGAGGTATGAATGTTAGCTGAGAGGTATAGTCTTATTATGATAAAACATATGTGGCTTTTTGTCTACATTTGATACTTCTTGGCCTTTTGGTTAAGGTCAACTGTTATTTGTTGCATTCTGATAGTTTGATTATTTGTAATTATTTGTAGGAATACTAATGTTCCTAGTATCGTGTTGGTTGAATTGGGTATATTACTGCTTGATATGTTGTGAGCTGCTTCAGGAACAATAATGTAGAAAAGTGTGTTACAAATGAAGCAACCATGTTGATGATACTCCCGTGTTTCCCCGAAAATAAGACATTGTCTTATATTTATTTTTCCTCAAGAAGATACACTATGACTTATTTTCAGGAATGTCTTATTTTTATTAAGGATGGTACAACAGTGGGTTGTTGTAGGTTTTTCCGGGCTATATAGCCATGTTCTGTTTTCTCCTGACGTTTCGCCTGCATCTATGGCAAGCATCCTCAGAGGTAGTGAGGTCTGTTGGAAGTAGGAAAAATGGGTTTATATATCTGTGGAATGACCAGGGTGAGACAAAGGACTTTTGTCTGCTGGGGCTAGATGTGAGTTTTTCAGCTGATCACCTTGATTAGCATTCAATGGCTTGGAAGTGCCCGGGGGGAATCCCTTGTTGAGAGTGATTTTATGTGCCTGTTTGTTTCCCCTCTGTTGTTTTGCTGTTGTAATTTTTGAGTCCTTTAATACTGGTAGCCAGATTTTGTTCATTTTCATGGTTTCTTCCTTTCTGTTGAAATTGTCCACATGCTTGTGGATTTCAATGGCTTCTCTGTGTAGTCTGACATGGTGGTTGTGAGAGTGGTCCAGCATTTTTGTGTTCTCAAATAATATGCTGTGTCCAGGTTGGTTCATCAGGTGCTCTGCTATGGCTGACTTCTCTGGTTGGAGTAGTCTGCAGTGCCTTTCATGTTCCTTGATGCGTGTCTGGGCGCTGCGTTTGGTGGTCCCTATGTAGACTTGTCCACAGCTGCATGGTACACGGTAGACTCCTGCAGAGGTGAGAGGATCCCTCTTGTCCTTTGCTGAATGTAGCATTTGTTGGATTTTCTTGGTGGGTCTGTAAGTGGTTTGTATGTTGTATTTCCTCATCAGTTTCCCTATGCGGTCAGTGGTTCCCTTGATGTATGGCAGGAACACTTTTCCTCTGGGTGGATCTTCATCTTTACTCTTGTGGCTTGTTCTCGGTTTTGCAGCTCTTCTGATGTCTGAGGTGGAGTCTCCATTGGCCTGTAGAGCCCAGTTTAGGTGGTGCAACAATTTGCAAGAGACCCGGTGGCACAGTGGGTTAAAATGCTGATCTGCTCAACTTGTTGACTGAAAGGTTGCAGGTTCGAATCTGGGATCAGTGTGAGCTTTATTTATTTATTTATTTATTTATTATTTTATTTCGAGTATTTTTACCCCACCCTTCTCAACCCCCTGGGGGGACTCAGGGAAGCTTCCAGCTGGCACATATTCGATGCCTACAATTAAATACGATAGAATACACAGCAAAATAATAATTATAAATAGTTAAAACATTAAGTTAATGCAATAAAACTTACTAGAAAAGAAAGCCAGACTGGTGGCTGTTGTCTCGCCGAGTTCTGTAATTAGTGATTCCATTCAGCTTATGATAATCCGTTTCCATAGCTATTGTCCTCATTGTCCTTGTCAGTCTGCAAGATTACCCAAAGGCCTGGTCCCACATCCATGTTTTTAATTTCCTTCTAAAGGAGAGGAGGGATGAAGATGACCTAATTTCCCCAGGGGCTGAATTCCACAGGTGGGGGGCCACCACCGAGAAGGCCCTGTCCCTCGTCCCTGCCAGTCTCGTTTGTGACAAGGGCGGGGCCGAGAGCAGGGCTTCTCCAGAAGATCTTAAATTCCTAGGCGGGACGTAGAAGGAGATACGTTTGGACAGGTACATTGGGGCAGAAACATATAGGGTTTTATATGTCAAGACCAGCATTTTGAATTGTGCTCGGAACTGGATCAGTAGCCAGTGGACCTGACATAACATTGGGGTAGTACTCTCCCTATATGATGCTTCAGTGAGTAGTCAGCTTCCGCTGTCAGCCCCAGCTTCTACCAACCTAGCAGTTCGAAAACTTGCAAATGTGAGTAGATCAATAGGTACTACTCTGGCAGGAAGGTAATAGCACTCCATGCAGCCATGCTGGCCACATAACCTTGGAGATGTCTATGGACAACACCAACTCTATGGCTTAGAAAAGGAGATGAGCACCAGCCCCCAGAGTCGGACATGACTGGGCTTAATGTCAAGGGAAAACCTTACCCTGACATTAGTCGCCTAAGGGCTGAGAAAGGAGATATACAAATATAGTAAATAAATAAATAAATTACCTTTACCTTTACCTAAAACAATCTGCATTTATGGGATGATCTCTCTGGACTCAGCAGACTGCTTGTTGAAGCCTTTTCCCTATCTCCTGGTGTTTGTGTGGGGTGAAAGTGACCATAGACTGTTGCTGGTTAGTGCTGAGGAGAAGCAACTTTACTGGTGTTTGCGGAAGGTGAAAGCAACCCATAGATTGTTGCTGATTGGTGCTGGGGGAGAGGGACCAACAGTGCTGAGTAAAACTGCAGCCACAGCTTTACTTCTTCCCCCTGAGGACACACAATACCTAAAGCAGAGCGTCCTGCTCCTCACTTCACTGAGGAGACTTTTCTTTCACTTTCCATATCCCCCTCAGTGCTTAGAAATCCTGCTATGGCTTCTTTTATGGGTATGTCTAAGGGCCCTTCCACACAGCTCTGTATCCCATATTATCAAGGCAGAAATCCCACATTAACTGAGTGTGGACTCGGATAACCCAATTCAAAGCAGATTTTATGGGATTTTCTGCCTTGATATTCTGGGATATAGGGCTGTGTGGAAGGGCCCTTATTTTCAGGGAAACAAGGTAACAACAATCCCTCTAACAACTTCTAAAAAGTTACTTTCATTAAATGAACTTTCCAGGGGGAAGACCTTTGTCAGATCCAAGATGAAACACTTGAACAACAATCAGTATTTATTTATTTACTCCATTTATTTCCCACTTTTCTCCCCAGGGGGACTCAAAGCAGTTTCCAGTAAATTAACGGCAAAAATTCAATGCCTTACAACATATTAAAAAAAAAACCTAGTATAGAAGCAACTGTAACATATAACTATAAATTAAATTAAACCATATTAAACAGAGAAACAGCAACATCTAGACATTTAAACATGGAATTAAAACATATTAATATAAAACATTAAAATCACAATAAGATATTACATTTCTTTTCTATATATATTGTATCTGCTTATGAAAGAATACACCATGTGCTAAGAACACATACTTATCATGAGTTGTGAGTACCATTAAAAACCCATGTTCGGACCTATCTTCCTTCCATGGACACAGAATCCATAAAGTGACTGGCTTTTTTTGCCTGTTTCTTTCCTATATGGAAGAATTAGACATATTATGAAAATCTAATAGGAGTCATACTCATTTCTGGTAGAATTGGAAAAGTTTTATCATGTGTATATGAAGGGAGAATGGGAAAAGATGGAAAAATATTCATAATTATTTCTTCCTATCAAAAATTATTTATGCAAAAATGAACTGCCTAACAGTCAGAAACAGTGTTGGAATAATAATAGACCTCTAAAAATTTTGTATTATTTTATCCTGGGATATATCATCTTAGGGCCCTTACAGACAGGCCCTATAGCCCAGGATCTGATCCCAGGATTTCCGTTTATCCCAGATTATCTGGCAGTGCAGACTCATATAATCCAGATTAAAGCAGAAAACCTGGGATCAGATCCTGGGGTATAGGGCCTGTTTGTAAGGGCCCTTAAAGTGTTGTACAGGAATCAGTCTGCAGGGGAGGGGGGGGGGTTCTCATTTTTTGCATAATAATCCTATTTTCTGCACAGAAAATGGGTTTCCTGTGCAGAAAATACTGTGCACCGAAATACCATATTTATCCTCCCAGAATAATTCCTGCACAACACCGGGGCTTTGGAATATAGTAGGAAATCTGCTTAGGAACATTCATTGTCTCCTGCAGCAGGTAGAAAATGACTTTAATTGTCGTTGCATGCAAGGATGAAATAGCCAAGGATTTACATCCTTGGTGTGCAAATATGGTTGCTGCAACCTTCACAGAGTAATGCAGCAGAGATAATAAAATGTATTCAGACCAGTCCTGGAACATTCTTTTGCAGTTAAACCTTCTTTTCCAAGCCACCCAAGGGCTGCAATAAAAGAGATTCAGCTCTTTCTTTAACAGGGAAATGGTTTAATCAGCCTAGCAGTTAGTATGCTCTTCTTTCTCTTTCCCGGTAGAGACTATGATAGGGTAGATTCTGCCTTTGATTCTGAAATCACGTGGCAGAAAGCTGCTAGGTTTTATTTATTTATGTCTGTATTTATTTACCTTATTTATACCTCGCCTTTCTCTACCCTGGGAGGGACTCAAGGCGGCTTACAAATGGCACCTACACAGCGCCTCAAAACTCACCTAAAATGGTTTGGATTAAAATTATAACATAATAAGCATGATTCAAGGTTAAAACACGCCACCCAGAGTTCAAGGTCTAAAGCCATTCCGCGATCAATTGCACATAATTCCACATTAAGATTATTATTAATGTATCTCTTGGGGAGGAAAACTGTTGTAGCTACGTATCCCAATGCATGAATTCAGGGAATAATCTGTCCCAATCATGCTTCTATTTCCCACAATAATTTTCCGTAAAGAAAAGACAATAATGAAATAATATATGGATAAAGACTTTAAAGCATAATCACAACTACACAAAACAATTATACAAAATAATTTTAAACCACTAACTACTAACTACTAGAATTTTTAACATATGAAAACCAGGCTTTAAAATTTGATTTTTTAAAATATTTCCTCTATTCACTTTTTAAATGTTGTTAGCTGAATAGGAAATTTTAAACCACAGTACAGTTATGAAGTGATATTTCTGAGTTGTTCTGAGTAACAAAATCTGAAAGCAGATGGGTTTTCTTATCTTTTGTGTTTTTATTTATATTTTAGGTATGCTTAATCTGTTTTTAACCAGTTGTGTGTGTGTGTATCCCTTCAAGGTGCTTGTTGACTTATGGTGAGCCTATGAATTTCATAGGGTTTTCATAGTATGTGTTAGTGGTGGATAGAATTGCAATGAAGTATAACAGGCAAAGAAAGGGAGTAGGAAGCGAATAAGATTTTACCTTATATTGCCTTCCAATTGAATGGAAGATTGTGTAAGATCAGTGTTTTCTTTTTTCTTTTTGAGAAACTGCAAGTTGCTTCTAGTGTGAGAGAGTTGGCCGACTGCAAGGACATTGCCCAATCGACACATGGATGTTTTACCATCCTGTGGGAGGCTTCTCTCATGTTCCTGCATAAGAAGCTGGAGCTGACAGATGGGAGCTCATCCCCTTCCCCGGATTTGAACTGCCCACCTTTCGGTCAGCAGTCCTGCTGGCACAAGGGTTTAACCCATTGCGCCACCAGGTAAGTGTGAGACTCATCAGTGTGAAACATCTGAAAGACCCAAGGAAGAAAAAAGAAAAAACTCACATAAAATAGTAACTGTTAATAAATAATAAATTTATGAAGTTATAAATTTGTAATGAGAAAGAGAAATATTAGGAAAATGACAGGAAAAAACCAGGGAGTGCAGAGAGACAAGGGCTATTACTATGAAACAATTTGTAGTCCCATAAATCCTATTGTAGTCAAAGGGACCGACAGGTTCACAAGTGTCTTCAGGAGTGCAGCCAAAATCAATCAGGAGGCATGAACTGTGTGCTTGGGAAAAAGTCAGGGTACATCTGTAAAGGAGTATACCAAAAAGTGGAAATTGAAGGCGGTGGTGTAAGATAATGGTCAATACCATATTAAAATCATAGAATCATTGAGTTGGAAGAGACCTCATGGGTCATCCAGTCCAAACCCTGCCAAGAAGCAGGAATCACATTCAAAGCACACCCAACATATGACCATCCAGCCTCTGTTAAAAAGCCTCCAAAGAAGGTGCCTCCACCACACTCCAGGGCAGAGTTCCACAGCTGAACAGCTCTCACAGTTAAGTTTTTCCTCACGTTCAGGTGGATTCTCCTTTCTTGTAGTTTGAAGACATTGTTCTGCATCCTAGTCTCCAGGGCAGCAGAAAACAAGCTTGCTCCCTCCTCCCTATGACTTCCCCTCACATATTTATACATAGCCACCATGTCTCCTCTCAGCCTTCTCTTCTGCAGGCTGAACATGTCCAGCTCTTTGAGCCACTCCTCATAGGGCTTCTTCTCCAGACCCTTGATCATTTCAGTTACCATTCCAGTTTGTCAATATCTCCCTTCAATTGTGGTGCCCAGAGCTGGACACAGTATTGCAGGTGAGGTCTGAGCAAAGCAAAATAGAGGGGTAGCAGGACTTACCTGGATCTAGACACAATACTACTATTTATGCAGGCCAAAATCCCATTGGCTTTTTAAGCTGCTGCATGGCATTGTTGGCTCATGTTTAACTTGTTGTCCACGAGGACTCCAAGATCTTTTTCACACATATCGCTGTTGAGCAAGCATCCCCCATTCATATCTTTGTATTTAATTTTTTTTCTACCTAAGTGGAGTATCTTTCATTTGTCACTGTTGAACTTCATTTTGTTAGTACTCCCTTGTTATAGTGCTGTTGTTCCACTTTAATTGCTATGGAATTGAGGGGTTTGTAGTTTAGTGGGGCCCAAGAGCCCTCTGGCTGACAATTCTAAAGGGAATTCCCTAAACTACAAGTCTCTAAACTACAAGTGCCTTAGAATCTAATTAGAAGAATATGAGAATATAATGCAAGGAAATATTAATGTCACATCATTTTTGCCACCATTTTTATGAAGTCTGCAGATGAAAACCTAGTTATTTGGGAGTATTATGGCATCTGGGGTGCTTGAAATAAATCTACTCTGGCCATTTAATGCAGTTTCAAAGCAGTACAAATTATTATATAGGAAATCCTGGAGCCATCTTAAGATCTGGATGGTGATTACACAAACAACAGAGCACTGATACACATTAAGGGCTTTCTTTCTTGCACTTTTATGGGAGTTTGTTATATGGCCTCCAGTTTGAAGCTAGCTTTGAACTGCGTTAAATGGCCAGTATATATGGCATTTTAGTGTTATCATTTGTTTGGGACAATTTGTCTGATCTGAGGGCAAAAATTGCCTCAAAAATACATTGATTTCTTTTTAAAAATGCGGATGGGAAGCTTCAGGGAGCAAAGAAATGACTGCATGAAGTTTATGTGCTGCAATTTGCTGACCTCTGTATTAAGTAGAATGTCATGAGTCCCTTACATTCCTCTACTCATGCTGATATTAGTGGGATTACATCTATGTAAATTGTCATTGAAAAAGCAACAGCGCTAGAAAAGCCATCTCTTATCTCTTTTCTTCAAAGAGGTTCAGTTAATGGTTTCAAATTAATTTTTACAACCATGAGTTTGGCGTATTGGCTGATATTTGCAAAGCAAACCGTAGGCGATATTAGATCAAGTCCTGGGCAGGCTTTTTCCTCCATCAGTTCTGTTGCTGTGGGAGGTGGGGCGCAACACAGCTCTAAAATGTCCTACTAAAATCTGAGCATCAAACGTACTGGATGGTGATTAAGTAATGGAAAATGTAAGATATAAAGAACCTTGATTTTATCAGATTCTTCGGCTCAGCCTTCATTTGTTCTATCTGATTCCCTCCAGTCATTATTACTTTGACCTTAAAAAATTGTAGAAGCGACTCCTTTCACTCTGGCTCTGTCTTTAATCTTCACATTGGACACATCCTGATAAATCTGTCTTGAGTCTGTGAGAATTTCGTCTAACCACTACTAGCAAAATGACACTACACACAAAACTGGAAATCTAGTTTTGAGAGATTTGCACATGGAAGTCTCATGCCTTACTAGCTTGAGGTTGAGAGCAAACTATGTGAACAGAATTATGCTAAACCAAGGAAAGCTGTATTGTCAAAGGCTTTCATGGTCAGAATCACTGAGTTGTTGTGAGTTTTCTGGGCTGTATGGCTATGTTCCAGAAGTGTTCTCTCCTGATGTTTCACCTACATCTATGGCAGGCATCCTCAGATGATGTGAGGTTTGTTGGAAACGATGAAAATGGGGTTTATATATCTGTGGGATGTCCAGTGTGGGAGAAAGAACTCTTGACTCTTTGAGATTGGTGTGAATGTTTCAATTGGCCACCTTGATTAGCATTTAATGGCCTAGCAGTTTCAAGGTTTGGCTTCTTACTGCCTGAGGAATCCTTTGTTAGGAGGTGATTAGCTGGCCCTGATTAGCTGGCATCCCCCTTTTCCTTATCTTTTAGCGTTTGAGAACACTTCTATGGGAGCATCCAGGTAGACTAATATTTCTCACCAACTATTGCCAAATGCCTGGATTATGCTCCTGCTATCCAAACACTTTGTCTGCTGGGAGCCCTCTTTTATTGCCTGTGTTTCTTTGATTGGGTACTTTCTTTTTAAACAGTAATAAAGGGGGAAATGCAAAGCAATAGAAAATGTGGAATCAAAGACCTCTGAAAACATTTGGAAGTCTTTCTAACAGTTGTTCATATTCCTTCCAACTGCTTTATCATTCACAAGTTGAAATATCCACAAGTGTTAGAAACCCTGTAGTCTCCACCCAGTGAGACACTTCATCTTTCTTTTTCTGCACACTCCTACCTTATGTTGCTGTGCCACCTCTGCACTTACATTATTTGAAAAATCCAAGAATCAATGAAGCTGCCTATATGCCCTCTAACTGCTTCAGTTTTGTTAGTTGGTTACATGAGAGCCAACATGGTGTAGTGTTGTGTGTGTTGAACTACCACTCTGGAGACTAAGGTTCAGATTCACACTTTGGCCACTGAAGGCCACTGGGTGACCTTGGGCAAGTCACAATCTCACCGCCCAAAGGGAAAAAAAGCATCCCTTCCTCCTTTGGACAAATCTTGCCAGGAAAACCCTGTGATAGGGTCATCCTATCACAAAATAGTAACACTGGGCTCTGAGTTCAAAAGCTCTTTCTCTTTCCCTCTTACCACTTCCTTTTCCCTGACAGTGTATTTTAGAAAGAGAGAGAGATTGATTAAAAACAAACAGAAGACTTAGAGGAGGAAGATATGGTGAGTAATAAACTGGAAGCAAAGGGAAAGGGGCTGTGTAGCTCTTTGAAGAGCACTGAAGAAGTGTGAGCAAGGCAAGGGCATGGGAGACTGCTAATTCCCCCTTTCACCCTCTTTGTTCCCTCTGCTCCCTTCTGCACGTGCGGAGTTCAACAATGAGCCACCCCGCAGAGCCAATTAGTCAATAACTTGCCTCCTTCTAATGAAAAGCCTATGAAAAGCAGGAAGCAAAGTGAGAAGGGAAATCAGGGGAACCCAAACATGGATTTGGCATTAATTTTGTGTGCAAATAGAGGGCCAGTTCCAAAGGACAGCTTTCTTCCAAGTGAGTGCTTTTGGAATGTTTCCTGTGGAGTCATACACTCGGAAAAAGATTAGGCTGACTTACTAAGCAGCCATATGGATTTTTTTCAGGAACAACAGACCAGAAGGACTGAGGCATTGCTTACTCCTTACAGGATTCTCTTGGGCTGAACAGCCAATTACGACATCACATTTTTACCTATCAAAATATATGGGATTATTTCCATGTCTCTTGCCTTGATAGCAAACATCTAACCAGAAGCTATGGCCTTAATCCCAGGAAGTTGCCAGGTCTAACCTTTGAGAGAACTATTCTTTTAGATTCTAGGGGTTGTCATCCAAAAAGTGACTTTTCCAGGACCTATCTAGAATTTGAACAAAGAGGGTAAAGAAAAGGTCAGGCCCATCTTGTTCCAAATCACCAGGAGAGAAGCAAGACTCAGCACATATTCACAATACTCAATTATAGGTGTTAGATTCCATTTTTAATTGCCATGCTCCATCCTACAGAATCACGTGCTTTGTAGTTTGGTGGAGTACCTAGAGTTATCTGCTGGAGAACCCCAATCTCCTCCCCTTAAATCAGAACATCAGAGTTCTCTAGCAGAGAATTATGGTTATGGCAGAAAATTATAAATCCCAGATGTCTATAGGAGGGAGGTGTGGAGGCTACAGTGGTATTCAAATGATATAATTATATAATGGACATGTACACTTAGATTCTTCTCTTAAACTTGAAATGTGAGAACCCCAAACCAGAACATCAAAGACTCATTGGTGTTTATTGGCTTTGTCTGTTCACCCCGGATATCCACCACTCCTCAATTTATTTTCATTATAACAGAAAACTATACCAGATGGAAAGGAAAAGAATCCAAGTGTTAAGATGCAGTCCCAAAGATTGATCCTCACCAATTATGCCTCTAGTGCAGAGGTGTCCAATAACTAATATACCATATTCTGAGTTGTCTTGGTCAATGAGGAGGGATTTTGAGAAGTCCAAAAGCTGTTTCAGAAACAGCTTTCTCTTTGTGATGCTTGCTTACAAGAAATTTCCCTCAAGATGCACCTGACCTCAAGGAGAAAGAGCAAGAAAAAGGGCCATTAGAACTAGAAAGGATAGAATTGAAATCAATTGAACTGTTACAAGACCAGGCACCCTCCTTCTTCTCAAAGCCCCATTCCACACAGAAGGAAAGGAGCGTCTGCTATGGAAGAGAGCAGATGCTGCTATCGCTCTTGTCGCCAATGGTGCCAGACACTAGCAAGCCTTCGTTGACAAACAAATCCTTCTGATTGCCATAGCTGCCATTTTATTCAATTGGCCTCCATTTCTTGGTAGCTCTCTTTAGCAACCAAACAGGTTAGATGTGGAGTAATAAATGGTATAGTGACCTTTCAGTGCCTAGTTCATCACAGATTTCAAATTTATTTACACAGCAAAATGAACCAAGAATTCTAAAATGGATCTGTGACAACCTAGAGTGCAAGTAGACCTCAAAGATGCTAAGCAAGAGTTGAAGTTGACCTGGATGTATCCAGTATCAATCAACAAATATCAGGAAAGATGGTAGATGTTGTCTTCCAGGTGTTGTATTGCAACTCCCACCAGTTCTAGCCAGCACAGCTAATGATAAGGAATAATGAAAGTTGCAGTTCAACAACTGGAGAATTGCAGCTTCCATAAAACAAACAAACCTGTTGCCCTTTTGTGGATGTCATGTGCCAGCCCTCCCAAACACATGCCGACAGAAAACATTCTACAACCATGATATATAAAAAAAACAGTTATGAAGATTGGAACTCATAATCATTAAGTGAGAAATTAGAATCTTGAGTTTCACCACTTGGAATCTTTTTAAATTATTGTAATCTTCCTTAACTCCCATTCTGAGAGAAAGGTGGCATATAAATCCAATAAGTGAGGCTATACATATAGACATCAAACTCAGTCTGCTGAAGTTTGCAGTTTAACCCTTTCTTGGTGTGCTGTTTCTCTCTTCTAAACTATTTTGGACCCAGTATTCTTTCTCCTTGAGAATTTCAAACCTGTGATTGCTCTTACAAATATACATACTTTTGGAAAGTATGTGATGAGGCCTCAAGTTGCACTGTTCAGAGAAGAACAACTGCTCCACTTCCTCTCGACTCTTTTTCAAACTAATTTTTCATGATAAAGCAAAGCAAAACAAAAAAAATGGAAGCTAGCTAGTGGCAGATTTGGGGCTAAATGATGATGATGAAATAGTTGAAAGGACTAATGGTAACTAACTCATGTATATTACCTTTTGATCATGTTAGCTATAAGATTTGGGGAGTTGTTAAATTAAAAAAATGACCTTGGATATTTGGTCATCATTGCAAACCTTCCAATCATCTGTTTTTCCTCTAAATCCAATACACTTAGGAGAATTAAAAACAATCATGGTGTAATCATGGTGGTGCCATGGGTTAAAACCTTGTGCCAGCAGGGCTGAAGACCATCAGGTTGGAGGTTCAAAGCCAGGGAGAGCACAGGTGAGCTCCCTCTGTCAGCTCCAGCTCCCCATGAGGGGACATGAGAGAAGCCTCCCGCAAGGATGGTAAAATATCAAAACATCTGGGTGTCACCTGGGCAAAGTTCTTGCAGACAGCCAATTCTCTCACACCAGAAGCGACTTGCAGTCTCTCAAGTCACTCCTGACACACAAAAAATGGTGCATACATGTCATGGCATTAATGCTACTTGGCATTATTGTATTTCTCATGGTTCAATGTTATGGAAGCATGGGAGTTGTAGCTTTAAAAGATCATTAGCTTTTTCTGCCAAAGAGTGCTTATGCCTTCAAAAACTAAAACTCCCAGGATTCCATAACATTGAGCCATTGTAGTTAAAGTGTTGTCCATCTGCATTCATTCTATAGTGTATGTAGATACACTCCCAAGAACTCTATCACTTTTTTCTCTAGTTTGTGAATGAGTTTGACAGTTAAGCCATTTGTCTTTGGATAACTTTTTGACGTTTGTCAAGCTTCTGAGTGACTGCTATTTTTCTTTCAAAAACACACACACACAAGATCCAGCCTAGCTAAAAAGAAAAGAAGATGAAATTGAAACTCATTTCAAACCCTTCTAGAGATTCATCTTCCTTCACACACCTTTTCGGCAAAACCACAGGTAACCTCAAATATCCCTTCATGTCCCTGTTGTTCTCTGATCTATGAAACTGCTCAAAGATAAATGAAATCGGTTGGATCAAGAATTAGATGAAAATCGTTTTATATCCTTTACTGTTCTTACATAAATGAGCAGTTACATGTTAAGAACGATGAGGTGACTGATGTAATTAACCTCATAAAATGAAACTGCTGAGAGTGAGGAAAGGGGGGAAAGGATTATGACATACCGTTGCCTAAAGATCTCCGAGACCATTGCAAGCAACTGGAAAGAAATTTTAGTAAATACAGAAAGCTCTATACTTTTGGGGAATGAAATAAGACATTCAGCATGATACAGTGGGACTAGGACTGTAAGGGTTCAAATCCCCATTCAACCATTTCAATCCAACAAGGTGACCTTGAGCAAGCCACTCTCTTTCAGTCGATAGCCACAGCCCTCTGAATAAACCTTGCTGAAAAACCCGAAGAAGGCGCCACCATACATTGGAGTTAACTTGAAGGTGCATTACAATAGTAGCAACAACATCAACATATAAATTGCTGAGTATGAGATGACCTAATGAAGATTGTATTGCACCAGTGCATTTTAACTTGTCCTTTAATAATCTAGAATGAGAGGTGGCATGGTTAAATTCACAGATACAAATTAATCAGGGTATAAAAGCCAGGAAGAGATTAGGAAGAGACCCAAAAGGATCTTGCTCCCAAATTAGGAAGCAGTCAATAAAACCAGTAAACACTGCTGGCTGTTTTAAATTAATGTGGATGTTTTGTTTAGATTTTATGTTATTCTATAATTTTGTCTGCCTGCGTACAGTTTAATTTATTGATGTTAGGTTTAATTTACTGATGTTAGGCTTTAATTTGCTGTTAGGTTTTAATGTTACATTCATATGTGGGGGGTTTTTCTGGGAATTTATGTCAGTATTTGTTTTATGTAGGCATTGAATGTTTGCTGTTGTATGTTATTATATTATTATTATTTATTATCTTGGAGTTGTGGTGGATAGCTTGACAAAAACATCAACTCTACATGTGTGGAAGCTATGAAAAAAATCAATTGCAATGTTAGGACCACTGGGAGAGAGGTTAAAAATAAAATTTCCAGTATCACCATGCTTATACAGGCAGTCCTCAAGTTACAAACAAGATAGGTTCTGTAGGTTTGTTCTTAAATTGAATTTGTATGTAAGTTGGAACATGTACATTTTTAAGTGTAATTCCAGCCAAAGATGGATGGATAGATGGGCAGACAGACAGACACAGGCATGTAGCGGGGGGGGGGGGGGCTTGGGGGGCTTCGCCCCCCCCCCAAAATCTCATGGTGGTCCGCAAGAAGGCCTTACTGGTACATTATTTAAACAGTTGTGTTTATTCTTATCATGATCTGATCACCATGCTCAATATATATATATTGGGGTAACGATACAAAAGGTTTGCTAGTGTAGACCCTCTTTCACTCAGACTCAGCCCCCCCCCCCGAACCAAACTCAGCCCCCCCCCCCCGAATCAAAATCCTGGCTACGGCCCTGGACAGACAGATAGCTTTGGATAGCATATAGAAGGATTAACACCCCTGTGGTGTTTGTTTTGCTGTCTGTGCCCCTCTTCAGAAGATTTCATCTCACTTTTTTATCTCTGTGATCATGGATTGGTGATACAACTTCAGTGGAGACACCTTTTCCCCATGATAACTCTTTCAGGAATGAATTTCCCTTCTGAGGGGAAGATTTCTCTTGCTTCCTGTTGTCTCACCCCCACTCTTAATTGTGAGTCATTTGTAAGTTGAATGTTTGTAACTCAGGGACTGTCTGTATACCATTCTGTGGGATAAGCACTCTTGGAATATGATGTACCATTTTCATCATTTCTTCTGGTGAACATGATTATTGTCACCAGAGAGAACTGTACAGCTTACAGAACATAATGACACAGCTCACTCCAGGTTTGCAATGCTGTATAGTTAAGAATGCCAGGCAGAGAGCCTGAGAAGCATTCCTAACAACATAAATAAGATGAGAGGATAACACACTTTCCTTTGAGCACTTGAGAACCTTGTCACTTTCAGCATAACCTAGAAAAACCATGGCTACTCCTTATTGAAAAGGGTTTTGCCTTTGTCTTTCTATTTTGAGCATTGCTATAAACTCATTTTTATCCATACATCTAGTATACAAGGTTAATAATATGTATGTGAGAGTACCTTGGCCCCAAAAGGGTAAACTGTCTGTGGATTGAACAGTAGTTAGAGGAATCTCTTTGACATGAAACACCTTCTGCACCCATTCATCTTTTACACAATTGGTTTTGTCTTGTGCTTCATCTTGCTTAGAATCATAGAATCATAGAGTCGGAAGAGACCTTGTGAGACATCCAGTCCAATCCCATTCTTCCAAGAAGCAGGAAAATCGCATTCAAAGCACCCCCAGCAGATGGCCATCCAGCCTCTGTTTTAAAGCCTCCAAAGAAGGAGCCTCCACCATACTCTAGGGCAGAAAGTTCCACTGATGAACAGCTCTCACAGTCAGGAAGCTCTTCCTAATGTTCAGGTGGAATCTTCTTTCCTGTAGTTTGAAACCATTGTTCCGCATACTAGTCTCCAAGGCAGCAGAAAACACGCCTGCTCCCACCTCCCTATGACTTCCCTTCACATATATTTATACATGGCCATCATGTATCCCCTGAGCTGTTAATTTTTATTTTATTATTTTATTTATTCTCTGAATTTTTCTTAATATGAAATGCAGCTTACATATGACTTAAAACAAAATATCACCAAAGCAACATATAATACACTTTAAAAAAAAACAGCATTAAACAGACAATTATAAGATAAGAGATTCCACTCAAATATTAGGAAGAACTTTTTTTGTGTTAGAACTGTTCAAGAGAAGACTAGATTGTTTCTGCGGGTGGTGGACCTTTCTTCTTTTGGGGTCTTAAAACAGAGGTTGGGTGGGTTGTTGTAAGTTTTTCGGGCTATGTGGCCATGTTTTAGAAGCATTCTCTCCTGACGTTCCAAGGAACATGAAAGGCACTGCAGACTAATTCAACCAGAGAAGTCAGCCATAGCAGAGCGCCTGATGAACCAACCTGGACGCAGCATTTTATTTGAGAACACAGAAATGCTGGACTACTCTGACAACCACCATGTCAGGCTACATAGAGAAGCCACTGAAATCCACAAACATGTGAACAATTTCAACAGAAAAGAAGAAACCATGGCAATGAACGAAATCTGGCTACCAGTATTTTAAAAACTCTAAAATTATAACAGCAAATAAAGAACACCACTCAAACACAGGGGAACTTCAGACAAGAAACAGTCAGGAACAGCTAATCACCTCTCAGTAAAGGATTCCTCCAGGCCACAAGATGCCAAATCTTGAAACTGCTAAACTATTTAATGCAAAGCAAGGTGGCCAATTGAAACATTCACACCTACCTCCAACAGACAAGAGTTTCTTCTCCCACTCTGGTCATTCTACAGATATATAAACCCCATTTTCCTAGTTTCCATCAGACCCCATGACCTCTGAGGATGCCTGCCATAGATGCAGGCAAAATGTCAGGAGAGAATGCTTCTAGAACATGGCCATATAGCCCAAAAAACCTACAACAACTCAGTAATTCCAGCCATGAAAGCCTTTTACAATACAGAGGTTGGATGGCCATTTTTCAGGTATGATTTACTTATGTGTCCCTCACATGGTGTGAGAAGGAATGGAGTGGATGGCTACTGGAGTCCCTTCTAACTCCAAGGTCTATCATTCTAATATTTAAAAGAGTCATTTGAACAGTTTAAAAGACATTAAAAGAACAGTAAAATAAACTACAACATGCCTGTGCCACAACAATTTAAAGCCAAAGGCCTGCTAGATCTATGCTTGCTAGTGAAAAAAGAGCAGAAAGAGGATAAACAGTCCATCCTGAGAGAAGGAATTCAATCACCTGGAAAGAGCCACTGGGATGCTTTCTTCCACGTCTGCATTAAACATGTCTGCAATGATGGTGGGACTAAGAAAAAAGTCCTTCCCAAAAGAGCTTAACATTCAGGTAGGACTCTAGTGAGATAAGATTTTTCAAAGAGTTTTGATGTGGTAGCCCTGATTGGCTTCCCCTGCCTTGCAGATTAAAACACGACATCTCAGAACAGATATTACAAATCTTAGTAAGAGACAGGAAAGGGAAACCAAAATTATGAGGTTTTTGGAGCAAGAAGATACTATAATGTTGTTTGTGCTTGAGAGGAAAGGCAGCAAATAACACAAAATGGCCCTGAATCATATGGTTGCACCCAACCTTAGAAGACCCAATCATTTTGGTTTTTTAAATGAGGAGGCAATGTATGTCTACACATGGGTTCAGTGGCCTGATTCTAGCTGGGACTACCAGTAGGGCTTAACCTAGGCTTGGGCAAATTTGGGCCCTCCAGGTGTTTTGGACTCCAACTCCCACAATTCCTAACAGCCTCAGGCCCTTTCCTTTTCCCCCTCAGCCGCTTAAGTTTGCCCATACCTGGCTTAGCCCACAATATGGCATTGGTTAAACAATGTATTGGGTGGAGAAAATGGAGAAGGTGCTTCATAATACCCAGGATCATTCGGTATATCATTCTGTTATACCGAATCATAGAAAATTCAGTATCAATAAAAAGACCAGAAAAGTGTACATTTCTATACAGTGCATAGTAAAGTCTGGAATAATTTCCATATGATGCTGTCATGGCCATCTATTGTGAAGGATTCAAAAGAAGAACAGACATACTCATGCAGGATAAGGCAATTCACGGTGCCTATATATTGCTTCCAGGATCAGAAGTACCATGTTATCTACCATTATCATGGTATCTACCTACCAATATGTACTGGGGGTAGGGATTATTGCTTTCCTTTCCTACTTGTGGGGTTTCTATAAGCATCAGATTGCCCACTGGAGGGAACAGGATACAATTAAATGTGCCTTCAGTTTGCTCCAGTAATGCCTGTCTTATGCCTTTAATGCTTTTTGATAAGAGTAAAGGTAAAGGTTTCCCCTTGACATTAAGTCTAGTCATGTCCAACTCTGGGGGTTGGTGCTCATCTCCATTTCTAAGCCGAAGAGCCAGCATTGTCTGTAGACACTTCCAAGGTCATGTGGTCAGTATGACTGCATGAAATGCCATTACCTTCCCACAGAAGTGGTACCTATTTAATCTACTCGCATTGTGGTGCTCATTTCCATTTCTAAGCCAAAGAGCCAGTGGTGCATGGAGCACCATTACTTTCCTGCAGAAACAGTACCTATTGATCTACTCACATTGTGGTACTCATCTCAATGTCTAAGCCAAAGAGCTGGCAGTGTCTGTAGACATCTCGTAGGTCATGTGGCCAGCATGACTCCATGGAGTGCCATTACCTTCCCGCAGAAGTGGTATCTATTGATCTACTCACATTGTGGTACTCATCTCAATTTCTAAGCCATAGATATCTCCTAGGTCATGTGGCCAGCGTGACTCCATAGAGTGCCATTACCTTCCCTCAGAAGCCGTATCTCTTGATCTACTCACATTTGCATGCTTTTGAACTGCTAGGTTGGTAGAAGCTGGGGCTAACAGCGAGAGCGCACCTCGTCCATGGATTCGAACTGCCAACCTTCTGATCAGTAAGTTCTGCAGCTTAGCGGTTTAACCTGCTGCACCAGCACGGCTACAAATACACACCAATATGCACAGGGACACATTTTAAGGTCATTTAAGCGTGAGGATTCTGAATCTGTTTCAGCTTCCTTTCCCCACATCGTGTTGCCCTCCCAGTACCTTTGATCCCTGGGGTTGATGGGGCCACCCATAGGACACAACCCAGGAGAAGAAGTCGGACACCACACCGATCCTGACCCTGATTAAGAGAGGAACCAAGTCCTAGATAGAAACCGGCAGTTCTCCCTCCCCAAAGGTTTTTCTTTTCAGCGCAGAGAGGAGAATAATGAGGACTTTTTTGCCAACACACATTAGAGTCAAGCCCCAGATGCAGCGATAGACAGATCTTCCAAATTACCCTTCCACGTTGCCTCCTAGGAAGAGAGAAACGCCTGCTTGAAGTTTTGTGCTGTTCTAATTGTGATCCGAGGGTTGTGGTTGGAGCTCTGGGCAGGCACGTATAGCTGGGATGAAGCAGGGAGGAGGAGGAGGAGGGGAAAGAGAGGCAAGGAGGAGGGGCCCCGCGACGTCTTTCTCGGAGCCTCTGAAGCCTATGGGAGTCATCCTTTCGGGATCGGGAAGAAGAGGGGCACGAACGGAAAAGGACGCGCAGGAAGGCCCCCGCCCTCCCTGCTTCGGAGAGAGCTTCCGAGAGGCTTACTTACTATCGCTTGCAGGCGCTGAGGAAGGGGAGGAGGATCGCGGAAGTGGGAGGGGGGAAAGAAGCCCTTCCAGCCCACTCCACCCCCAAGACCGGGTCCTGCCAATTTTTTCCCAGCAGCCAAGAGGCACCGGAGCTGTTCTTCAGCACCGCGGTGCGGGGGAGCTGTCCATTTCAGCACCACCCGGCTCCCAATGCAGTAGCTCCGCTGCTCCCCGAGACGAGATCTGGAGCGCCAGGCGCCGGCAGCCTCTCCTGCAGCAAAAGCCCGCCTGTCATCTGCTTTGCCTTCTCTTCCGAAGATTTCCAAGGCAAGGGGGAAGGAAATCCGCCTTCCTTCTCGGGGAGAGACTCCCCCCTCCTCTGCCTAACCTAGAGAGAGATCTCGATATCTCAGCACCACCAAAACCTTGGCGCCTCCAATAACAACTGCTGCTCAGCCTCGAGGAGGGGGGAGGACGAGAAGAAGAGCCATGGAAGGCACCACCTCCGCACCTGTTCAGCTGGAATCAAGGGCTTACAATATCCTGGCCAAGCTGGTTCGGTGGTAGGAAGAAGGCGAAGGGAGAAAGACAAGAGAGAAGGAAGGAAAGGAGAAAAAGAGGAAAGAAGGAAGGGGAGAAGGGGATTGGAAGGAAAACAAGCCGACAAAACAACACCCCCCTCCTTCCAAAAACACACACACAAAATTAATAACAATCCGAGGAAGATAACTGGGAAGGAAAGGATTTTTTCATGGCGCAGGCTGCAGAGCTCAGCAAGAAGGCTGAAGGTGGCATCTCTGCTCTGACGGTCTCTAACTGTCTAGGTCCAGAGAATGAGCGAGTGTGTTGAGGATGCTGTTTCTTCTATTGCCGCTGCTGCTGCTGCTGCTGTTCCCCTCTTCACTGTGGAAGCCATCTCCAAATTAGCCATTACATATGGAAACTGGAGACCAGAATTTTAGGAAAAGGGATTAAGGCGTCTCATTTTGGGAGGGAGGGGCGTTCTCTATTTTTTCCCCCTTTGTTTTATTTTTTTAATATATATATATAAGATATATATACATACAAACATATATATATATACAAATATATATATATTTATCTTATAAGATAACCGCCAGAACGTTTCTCTTTTCAAAAGGCCAGCCTCTTCTTCCCCGTGTGATTTTTTTCTCCCTCCTCCCATTTACACAGATTCCGTGGGCTTTCTTACCTCCTTTTTTATATATACATATATATACACATATATATATCTATATCTATACTGATATAGATATATAGCTAGAGATTTCTCTCGGATAGATACCATTATTTATTTATTTATTACTATTATTATTATTAATAAATATTATTATTATTAGAGGAAAATATTATTATTAATATTATTTTTAATTATTCTTCTTAACCTACCCCCCTACACACACACACACTCAGACACACGGCCCAAGAATCAGAAGGCGGTGGGGTCTTTGTAGAATGAAGAATTATGGGGCTGTTTGACCGAGGTGTTCAGATGCTTTTAACCACCGTTGGTGCTTTCGCTGCCTTCAGCCTCATGACCATAGCTGTGGGGACCGATTACTGGCTTTACTCCAGAGGGGTTTGCAAGATGAAAGGGACCGGGGAGAACGAGACCAGCAAAAAGAACGAGGAAGTCATGACCCATTCTGGATTATGGAGAACCTGCTGCCTGGAAGGTATGGCATTCTGGATCCCCCTCTTCTCTTCTCCCCTCCCTCCTCCTCCTCCTCCTGCCCTCCCCACACCACATCCACTCCCACCTGCACCCTCTCCCCCCAAAAAATATCCTTCTCACTTCTCATGGAAGCCAGAAAGCTTGGTTTAGTTTCTGGGAACGCGCAGGAAAGTTGGGGAGATCGCTTCTTCCTCTTCTCAAGGCCTCCTTCTCTCCCTCCAACCCACTTCCCCCTTCCCCCCCCCCCCTTGAAATCCTCGCTAAGCTAACCCGATTCCGTGGGGCCGCAACGCCCAACTTCGATCCGCCTCTTTCCGGCTTTTCTCCCTCCTTTTTTTTCTTTTTGGAACGCGCGCGAAATGTAATGTTCTTGGCCTGCGCCGTGTTGGCTTCTCCTGCCTCGGGTGCGCGTGTCGTGGGGAGGGAGGGAGGGGGGAGGTCGTGGCGGGACTGGGAGAGGGAGGTGAGGAGAGGAAGTTGTGCTTGCTTCCCTTCATCACTGCCACTTGTGTGTTTCACTCAGGAGGATGCCTGAATGGGTACACTCGCTCTAGCTCCCTCCCCACAAAACGTACATCACACCTTAGTTGTTGACTTTCTGGAGAAGGGGGGGGGGAGTTTGGTCAGGGTCTCCCCCAGCAGTTTGAATGTGGTCTTGTTTGTGGTTGGCTTCAAAGTGGGATTGGAGGGGAGTTGGGGAAAGGAGCAAGTTGCCCATGGAACAAGTGGTGAGGAAGAGAGGAAGGAAAGAGAAAGGGAGGGAGGGAGGAAGAGAGGGGGGAGGGGGGAGAGAGGATGGAAAAGGGGAAGGAAGGAGAAGGAAGGAAGGAGAGAGGGAGAGAGAGGGGGAGGATGGAAAGAAGAAAAGAAGGAGGAAACAAGGAAGGAAGGAAGTGGAAGGAAGGAGGGAGAGAGGGAGGGAGGAAGGATGGTAAGAAGGAAGGAAGAAGAAAGGGAGAGAGGGAGGGGGAGGGAGGATGGAAAGAAGGAAAGAAGGAGGGAGGGAGGGAGGAAGGAAGTGGAAGGGAGGGAGGGAGGAAGAAGAGAGGGGAAGAGAGGGAAGGAGAAAGAGGGAGAGAGGAAGGAAGGAAGGAAGGAAGGAAGAAGAGAGGGGGAGAGGAGGGAGGGGAGGAAAGAAGGAAGGAAGGAAAGAAAGAAAGAAGGAAAAAATAAAGAAAGAATGAAAGGACTCCTCTTCCTCTTCCCCTCATCTCCTCCCTCATCTTTGATGGGAAAGCGGACTAGAAACCCAAAAGATGGCTGAGGACTTCTGGTGCAGCCCGCTTTTGGGGCACAGGCAAGGCTGTAGCTCTCCTCCCTCCAAATCACCTTCCCCGTTTTTCAGCTGGGCTATTCTCCATGTGAGAGGCAGGGAGGGAGGTGTCGAGAGGGGCTCTCCCGATCGTGCCTGGAAAGAGAGGGAGGAAAGGAAGGGCAGGCAAAGCCAATGCTCCACCGCGGAGCGCCTGTTTCCAAGCTCAGAAGCTGGAAGTTGGGAGAGAGAGAACAAGGAAATGGCCGTGGGATGATGGGTGATCCTCTGTCACGCATGTCCCATGCTTGGCTTGTCGGGTCCCCGCCTCAAAAGGCGATTGGCGGCCGCTGGGCTGGCAGGGCGATGGCTGGGAAACGGGCGAAGAGCGGATCCTGCAAAATGGGATCCGGGGAGGAGCGGGGGAGACTGGCAGGCTCCCCCTTTGCCTCAGTGGGCTCCTTCGCTCTAGACTGAGAGGGGAGGAAGAGAAGAAGGCCAAGTGCGCTTGGAGGAAGAGCCTCTGTGGCTGGGAAGCAGAGCGGCATTGCTCTCCTCCCTCCCTCCCTCCCTCCCTCCCTCCTTCCCTCCCTCCCTCTCTCTCTCCTCCCCCCGCACCCGCGCCTCTTCTTGGTGCAAGCGGCTGAGTGATGGCTGAACATGTTTGGAATCGCTAAGTGACTTCATTGAGCGATGGTCTCTTTTGACGCATACTGCATCTGGTGCCCTTTCGCGCTCCAAGCCGCTGCCTTTTGGATTCTGCAGAGCGGTTCCAGGATGGGGAGGCACTAGGCCAGCCAAAAAAGGGGGGAGAAAGAGAGAAGATGGGGTGGGGAGAGAAGGAGGGAAGGACTGGGGAGAGAGGGAACCGTGCCTGGCCATTGCAACCGTGGTGCCCGAGGGAAAGAGAGGAAACCCCCGAGCCCGCCCAAGAGCCCTTTCCCCCCAGCACGGGACGCAGGTGGGCACCACTTTCAACTGCCATGGCCCAGCGCTAGGGAATCCTGGGTGTTGTAGTTTGGAGGACATGCCTTTTCTGCCCAAGAGTGCTAAGTACGGGCCCTTCCGCACAGCCCTATATCCCAGAATATCAAGGCAGGAAATCCCACATTACCTGAGTGTGGACTCAGGCCCCTTCCACACAACCCTGTATCCCACAATATCTGCTTTGAACTGGGTTATCTGAGTCTGCAGGATTTTCTGCCTTGATATTCTGGGACACGGGGCAGTATGGAAGAGCCCTGAGTCCACACTCAGATAATGTGTGATTTCCTGCCTTGATATTCTGGGATATAGGGCTGTGTGGAAGGGCCCTACAACGCCTATGTTTCCATTACACTGAAGCAAGGCGGTTCAAGTGGGGTCCAGCTGCGTTCATTCTACAGTCTAGATCAGGCATGGGCAAACTTGGGCCTTCCAGGTGTTTTGGACTTCAACTCTCACAATGCCTAACAGTCAGTAGGTTGTATTGATGAAGGCTTCCATGGCCGGAATCACTGGGTTGTTGTAAGTTTTTTCAGGCTGTATGGCCATGTTCCAGAAGTATTCTCTCCTCACGTTTCACCTGCATCTATGGCAGGCATCCTCAGAGGTTGTGAGGACGTCAGGAGAGGATGCTTCTGGAACACGGCCATACAGCCCGGAAAACTCACAGCAACCCAGAATACTTTTGGTTCCAAGCATTTCTGATAAGGAAGATACAAGGCAATCATAGAATCATAGAGTTGGAAGAGACCTCGTGGGCCATCCAGTCCAACACCCTGCCAAGAAGCAGGAAAATTGCATTCAAAGCACCCCCGACAAATGGCCATCCAGCCTCTGTTTAAAAACTTCCAAAGAAGAAGCCTCCACCACACTCCGAGGCAGAGAGTTCCACTGCTGAACGGCTCTCACAGTCAGGAAGTTCTTCCTCGTGTTCAGATGGAATCTCCTCCCATCATGGAAGATGCATGTCAGGACCTGTAAAACTCTGCTCATTTGTTACAGTGGTGAAAGTACACTGTAGAATGCTTCTGGAACATAGCCATACAGCCCGAAAAAACTTACCACAACCCAACCAGTAGGCTGTTAGGAATTGTGGGAGTTGGAGCCCAAAATACCTGGACCCAAGTTTGTCCATGCACCCACGGACGGAGAAGGAGGATTTATTTGTGAGAGGCTGGAGGAGAGAAGGAAGGATAAACGACGGTCCCCATGGTCACATTTAATGCAGTTTCAAACCAGTTGATGAGAAAGTGGTTGATTGCATAGGAAATCCTGGAACTGGTTGGCTGCCGGATGGCGGTGATGACACAAATCCTCCCCGAGCACTGAGGAAAGGCCTTCTTTCGTGCCCTTTTGTGAGAGTTTTCTGCCTGGCCTTCGCAATTGGAAGCTCGCTCCCAACTGCATTCAATGGCCAGCCTGGATGGGCCTCCATGGCCTTCCTTGCTGGGGCTTGGGAGCTGCTAGGCAGATGGGGGAGCTGCTGGCGGAGGGGGAGAAGGAGGGAGGGAGGGAGTCTGAGGCCGGCTGTGCTCCGGTGGATCCGCACAGACACGTCTCTCTGGCGGCTGCGAGGCATTTGGCGCGGAAAGGCGAGAGGGGAGGAGAAGCTGGCCTCTTCGCTCCCCTTTTGCACGAGTCTCTCTCCCTCAAGCCCTCCCTCCCTGGGAAGCTCTGGCCCATTAAAAGGGCCAGGCCCCAGTAATTAAAAGCCCCCAGTAACCCACTTTTTGGGGCCTTCAAGTCGGGCCGACATGCATCCACACTGTAGTATTGATACTACTTGAACTGCCATGGTTCGATGCTAAGGAAGCATGGGAGATGCACTATTAGTATTTAGGAGTCCAAAGGCCTTCTATAAAGCTAGCATCTAGCTATGGCAGTGCAAGTGGCCTCAAGCTACCTTCATCCCTCAGTGTGCGGGCCTAAGGAAAGGAGGAAGCTATAGAAAGGCAAATGAGAGTGTTGCCCCCTCTCCATAAGAATTCTGCCCTTCTTAAAGGCTCCTTTCCCCTCTTTCAGTCCCAAATTACTAGCCTTGTGGTCATCTGAAAAGCTCAACTTGAGTGTTTAGGAATACAGTTGAGGCATCCAAGGGAAAAGAGGCAGGCAAAGTTCCCAAAGGGATGCGAATACAGCAAATGGGAAGCATTTTCAAGTGCCTAGATCAGGCATGGGCAAACTTCAGTCCTTCTGGTGTTTTGGACTTCAACTCCCACAATTTCTAACTGCCGTCAGCCTCAGGCCCTTTCCTTTCCCCCCTCAGCCAAGTGGCTGAGGGGGAAAAGGAAGGGGCCTGAGGCTGACCAGTTGTTAGGAATTGTGGGAGCTGAAGTGCAAAACACTGGGAGGGCCAAAGTTTGCCCGTGCCTGGTCTAGATCCCTGCAATGATAAGCTTAAGTGGCTGAGGGAGAAAAAGAAGTGTCCTGAGGCTGACCAGTTGTTAGGAATTATGGGAGTTGAAGTCCAAAATACTGGGAGGGCCAAAGTTTGCCCATGCCCAGTCTAGATCCCTGTAATAATAAGCTTAAGCAGCTGATGGCAAAAAGAAAGAGGCCTGAGGCTGACCGGCAGTTAGGAATTGTGGGAGTTGAAGTCCAAAACACTAGGAGGGCCAAAGTTTGCCCATGCTTGGTCTAGATCCCTGTAATGATAGACATTTGGGAAAGAAAATATCAGGCGAGCAGAGGCAGAACTCTTTAGGTAGGTAGGTTATTACTTTCTTTGCCCCCTTCCTCAACTATATTCCTGGACTAGGCCAAGGATGCTCCTTACTTGCCTTGGGATAAGTTAGCTAGCCTTCCAAGTTGGGTTCTTTTTCTGAGTTTGGGACTCCCAAAAGCCTGAACAGGAAAGCCAATCACCTGCCCCAGTCCTAAACCCATTATCCCCTCCAATTCTGGTTCTGAGAGCCCTTTACTTCTCAGGAGAAAAAGGAGAGAGGCCTTCTTTTTCCTTCACCCCCACCCAGTCTCTAGAAGAATAAAAACCTCACATCACAGGTTTCAGAGAAATCAGGTCGAACTGCTATTAATGGCTCCAAATGAAAAAAAAAGTCGTAGTAGCGTTTTTTGATCTACTCATTTCCCTCCCCTCTCTTTCTCTCTTCTCTCTTTCTATGGGAAAGTTGACCTCTTGAGATGTGTTGCTTTGGACTTTTTTGAAGATTGTATATCCCAAAATCCTCCTCAGCTAGGATAGTCAATTGGCTGGATTCTGGGACTTGTGGTCTTTTTAAAAGGAAGTGTTCTGAGCGATGTTCTCCCATGCTCCATTTGGTGCATCTCGGGGTTCTAGTTTTGTTTTGTTTTTGTTTGTTTTGTGTGTGTCAGGAGTGACTTGAGAAACTGCAAGTCGTTTCTGGTGTTAAAGAATTGGCCATCTGCAAGGATGTTGCCCAGGGGACGCCTGGATGTGTGGATATTTTGCTATCCTTGTGGGAGGCTTCTCTCATGTCCCTGCATGGGCAGCTGGAGCTGACAAGGGGAGCTCATCTGCGCTCTACCCAGATTCATCCTGCCGGCACAAGGGTTTAACCCATTGTGCCACCAGAAGCTAGTAAACTACAGAAATAAAACTTGCTACAGTGAAGTGGGTTAGGGTGCCTGGAGAAGATGTTTTAAGGAGCAACTTTCCCCACTCCTAAAACTATTTCCCTTCTAAAGAGAATATACCATCTTGGAAAGGTCACCTGGCTCAACTTGAAAGCCCACAAAGGCAACAAAGACTTGCTCTCCCACTTCAACCCTTTGCAGACATAACCTTAAATGTCGGGGATTAAAAAAAAACAGAACAGGCTTTGGTTTTGAAAATAATTTTGATTGGCTAGTTCTTTCTAAATAAAATCTCCATTTTTCTACTAGTCTTCATCCTTGTGGGGAAGATGGGATTCAGTTAGAATCCAGGGTAGATAGGTCATTCTGGATCTCATGGTGGTGCATTCACACCATACACATATAATACTTAGGTACTGCTTCTACTGACTATGGAGTCAGGATTTGTTATCTAGTGAGGTACTATGTGTTCTCTATTGTACTCTGGCAGAGAATTGTAAATGCCTCCGCAAACAACTAGTCTCTAATTCCATAACCATTCCATAGTATCAAACTATCATATAAGTTAATAGTGTGGATACCATATAGCTGGATTTGCTGTCAGTTGGCAATTTTTTAAATGGCCTTTCACACTACACTCATAGTGTCCTTCCACACAGCCATATAACCCAGAATATCAAGGCAAAAAATCCCACAATATTGGCTTTGAGCTGGATTGTATGGCAGTGTGGACTGAGATAACCCAGTTCAAAGCAGATATTATGGGATTTTCTGCCTTGATATTCTGAGTTATATGGCTGTGTGAAAGGCACTTGGAGCACAATAATTTATCTTTAACTGCCATGGCTGCATCCTATGGATTCTGGGGTTTGTGGTGTATTGTTGTTCTTATTGTTGTGTGCCTTCAAGTCATTTCATGGCTTTCTGGAGCTGAGAGTGTGTAATACCTGAGTGTGTAATTTTCCATAGTTGAGTGGGGAATCGAACTATGGTTTCAGGAATCATAGTTTAACACTCAAACCAGTACTCCACACACACACACACACTTGTAGTATATCATAGAATGCATCTAGGACAGATAAAATAGAATCATACAACTATAAACTTTAGTGTGAAAAGGCCGTCACCTCAACAGCTGAACAAGAACAGCAATGCAACTTCCCACCACACATTGGGGGGGGGGGGGGGGACTGTTCAAAGAAAGCTTGACAGAACCAGAAGGAAATGTATATGTGGAGGAACTGTGAGCACCAATCCATCTTGTTATGGCAAACAAATTCCTGGGCTCAGCAGCAGCTCAGAAACACCTCATTCTTCCATTTGAAGTGTATATCATTAATAAAGCAAAGAAATGTTATTCCTTTCTGAACCACAACTCCCAGACTTCACTTCTTACCATCATAGCTGTGGTCCAAAAACAGTAACTCTTCTGAACCCTTGACTCCATGGTGCTTAGTGAATCTCTGGGCCCTTCCCCACAGCTATATAACTCAGAATATCAAAGTAGAAAATCCCAAATGTCTGCTTTGAACTGGGTTATCTGAGTCCACACTGCTATATATCCCAGTTCAAAGCAGATAATGTGGGATTTTATTCAGCTGTGTGGGCCTCCAGGTTCTAGGAAATCACAAAGTAATTCATGTGAGACTGAAATTTGACACCACTGGATTAAATTCCTACTGCACCCCCTTGAAAAATGTGGGAATTTAGGACTCATGTGCCAAAATGTCACCAGGAATAGGTTTGTTCCTATATTACTCCTTGCTTAATGGTAGGAGGAGAGTCTCCTCCAGTCTTTTATGCTTCCCCCCTTAGCTAATTATTTTTAAATACTGTGAGCATCATTATTTGACTGAGTTGTAGGTGAATAGAGTCAGGAGAGCATATGGATTTCGTACAGAAGTAACTCTATCCTAAACCTCCCTCCTCTAAATCTAGTCTTGCTCCTTGAATTGTGTAATGAAACAGGATATATTTTGTAGTTGTGTAGAAGAAAAAAAACAGTTCCCTCTATGCATGGAAAACATCTAGTCTTTCTGTATTATTTTCACAAGAATGCAATCCACTACTAATTGTATTTGTGCCACTCATTTGCTAAGTATAATAACTCATGTCCTGCCTTATGTTTGTGTTTTGGGAATGGCATCTCGCCTTAGCATGTAATAGGAGCAGTTTGCTCCCAGGAAAATGTGATTAAACTCCACTCACCCATTATTATTGTTGTTGTTGTTGTTATATTTATTTATACCCTGCTTTGTCTCCCCTGAATGCGACCCACTCCTTGAAAGCATGGTCTTTATTACTAGAGACATGAAGAGCACTATGCAAAACCCACACGCTCTTATTATATCCCTGTGGAACTGATGCCTGTGGGAAGGGTCTTTAACCTGGTCCAAGTAAAGAGTGATTTGGTGTTTAGATGTCAAAGGGTAGCCAGTTACATAAGCTCCAGGAAACATGCTCTATAGGCCAAGGTGACCTCCAGCCCATCCAGTTGTTTTTTCTAGAAGGAATGAAAAAGAGGATAGACTGATAAGGGGGCGATACAATTTCATGCCTGCAGTTTCAGCATTTTTGTGGCCTTTAACAGCTGCTGTCCTTTGGAATTAAACCCTACTTCACACAATGGGTCTTGCTTCAAGAAATCCTGGGTGAGATGGTGGGCTAAATCCAATTGTCAGTTCTCCAGCTAAAGTCAACATATTGAGTCAATGGGGCTTACATAAGTGGTGATTTACCAAGTTTCTATTGATTCTGTGGGTGTACTTCAGTTAAGAGTAACAATTGGATTTAGGCCTCTCAGTGTGTATTTTTTGAGGCTGAAAAGTCTGTTATACCTCAACAATTTGGGATCAGTTAGCATCATTTTGATTTTTACTTAGTAGCAAACACCAGGATGTGTCATCAGCCTCACTCTGTTCATTTTTTAAAATGCTCCCTTGCATTGTTTCTGGAAAGGTTATATATGTCTACTCCCCAGCATTATACTAATTTGCATCTTCCCTTGTAAAGATTTTTTCTAGTTGAGCAGGAGTAGGGAGCTGCATTTGTATGTTGCAGCAAAACAACTAAGAATCTTGTGATGTCTTTAAAGCTAACACATTTCATTGGGCATAAGGTGGTGTGGATGGTAGTCCACATTATACCGTAGGCTACATTTCACAAAGCCTTGTGTCAAATAAAAGGTCTTGAAGATGCCACAAGGTTCTGCAATGTGTCTACAACTTCCCTATTTTGTTTGTTTTTAAAAAAAAATGTTTTAAAAGCATATTTAAAAGAGCAAGCAGCAGGATATCTGTCCCTACCCACATTATGTGTCACCTTGTATGACACTCACACTGCTGTGTCCTTGAAACTGTGACTGCTAAGTGTTAGTTCAAGCTTTGATTCATCTTCCAAACCAGGTCTAGATGGATAGATTATTAGATTCTTTTCTGTTGTAACAACCAGTAGCAGCAAGAATAACTAGGTTCTGTACCATTGTCCAAACAAACAACAGATATCATTATTTATTGCTGTGAGCCCCAGATCACTTCCAACTAATGGCAACCCCAAGGCCAACTTATCACAGGGGTTTCTTGGCAAGATTTGTACAAAAGAGGGTTGACTTTACCTTCCATTGAGGCTGGGAGAGTATGACTTGCCCAAGGTCATCCAGTGGGTTTCTGCGACCAAGTGTGAATTTAAATCTGGTCTCCAGAGTAATAGTCTTAACACTCAGACTACTACACTACTCATTGAGGCATCTAAGAAATCTTATGCCCCATTCTATTTGTTCTCTTAGAACAGTGTTTTTCAACCTTCCTAATGTCGCAACCCCTTAATACTATTCCTCATGTTGTGGTGGCTCCCCCAACCATAAAATTGTTTTCGTTGCTACTTCATAATTGTAAGTTTACTACTTTTATGAATGTAAATATCGGATATGCAGGAAGAGTCTTCATTCACTGGATGGAATTTGGAACACGGATACACTCAAATTTGAATAAGGGTGGGATTGCGGAGGGATTGATTTTGTCATTTGGGAGTTGTAGTTGCTGGAATTTATCAAAGAGCATTGTGAACAATGGAATTGAACCAAACTTGGCACACAGAAAATACCAACTGAAAATACTGGAAGGGTTTGGTCACCATTTACCTTGAATTTTTGGAGTTGTAGTTTACCTACATCTAGAGAGCACTATGGACTCAAACAATGATGAATCTGGACCAAACTTTGCACCAATACTCAATATGCCCAAATGTGAACATTGGGAAAATAGACCTTGACATTTGGAAGTTGTAGTTGCTCGAATTTATAGTTCACCTACATTCCAAGAGTCCTCTGAACCCCATCAAACTTCCCATACAGAACCCCCATACCTTGATGGGTCTTTATGGGGTGAGGCTTCCTCCAGCCTTGCATGCTCTCCCTCACCCAGACTTGCGCACCATGCTGCCATGCGTCAAGCAAGGCTGCTCTCCCTTCCCCACTTGGAGTCTCAGAAACAGTCCTCCCCTTGGCTAGAGGCCAGCTGAGAGGCCGGCCAATCAGAGCAAAGGAAGGTTTTTGATGGGAGGATTATCCGCCTGTTTCCAAAAAGGAAGAGAAGGACAGGCAGAGAGATCTTCCACCTTCTCTGCCAAATAGGTTCCCAAGACCATCAGAAATATGTTTTCTGATGGTCTTTGGTGACACCTCTGAAACCTCTTAGTGACCCCCCCCCCCCCCGAGGTCCCGACCCCCAGGTTGAGAAACGCTGTCTTAGAAGGTGCCACTGAAGCCAATGCTTATTTCTTCACAATAATGGCTTCAGTCATATCTGAGGTGGCACACACATCCCAGCTCTGATGTAGGTTTGATCTAGCGCTTGGTGCAATTTTGTAAAATTTGAAACAAGATATTTTTAAAGCTTTGCTCATATTCATCAAGAAGCAGGATGCAAATTTGAGGAAACTGAATTGTATTCTACCCTATACAGTTTACATCACTCTTGGGGACTTTGTCTGAAGTACATACCTGTGTTCATGTAATACGCAGCTGAAGTATATGTGTTCCACAGAGATGGAGCTACACATGTACTTTGTAGGTGTGTAAATAATACTGAGCAATGTATTTCTTAGCAGGAAAAGACTCACTAGAAAGGGACAATTTGGAGTGGAGAATCTGCATGTATTGGAAGAACGTAACCCAGATTCTCCAGCCCATAGCTTCCAGATGTTTTGAACATAATTTCCCATTCCTGTTCACTATGAGCCATATAAGCTGGCTTGTTGGAAGTTGTAATTCAAAATAACCAAGAGTACAAGTTGGCAAAGGCTTATTTTATGCTTTTCCTGCTCAAGATTTCTCTAAACCACCACTTCCCTATATGTTTTGGCACTTTAACACAACAGAGAGGGGTTCCAAAACTAGTCTGTAGAGAAATGATCTGGCGAAACTAGCTCCTATGTAGTTAAGATTCCCCTAACATTCTCAATTAGAAGTGTACAGGTTGAGTAGGCCTTATGCCAAATGCTTGAGACCAGACATGTTTTTGATTTTTCTGGATTTTGGAATACCCATATTTGCATATATATACAATATGGCCTATATATAAAATGAAATATATTGATATATCATATACACCTTTATACACACAGCATGAAAGTAATTTCATACAAAATACTTTAAAATAATTTGTGCATGAAATGAAGTTTGTGTTCACTGAAGCATCAGAAAGGAAAGGTGTTATGATCTCATCCATCTATGTGGACAATTTTGGATTATTTTGGACTTCCGAATGAGGAATGCTCAACCTGAAGTGTTAAGTAATATTAAGACATTCTTGTTGTTCTTGAGTCCTCCCAGGAATAATAAAAACATCTGCAATCTATCTGAGACACACTTATTTGGGAATGAATTCCATTGAACCCATGGAGGACACTTTTATGTGCATACTGTGCTTGTTAGGCTCTTCATATTTGTGGATGATTGAATGACAATGAATTGGAAAATAATCTGCTATCCTCCTTGCAAGAATCTGCAAGTAGACAAAATTAATAGCAACCTGCCTGTCTGTATCAAACTCTCCCTATATTAAAAATAGCTTATGGGGGCAGAATGTGCATGTGTTTCCCAGGAAAACTGTGATATGGATAACCATAGGGTTGGGTCTCACCTTTCAAAGGTGGTGGTTATGATTGTGTGACAAAGTGCTCTTTGCCTCACACTAGGGAATAGAATTATCCCCCATCCACCCACCCGACTCCAGAAATTAGCCATCCCTGATTTAGAAGGCAGTTGAGGAAATGGCTGATAATGTGTTGAGTTTCTGCTAGGAATTATTTCAAGGAGAGTTACTTTGATCCTCAAGAGATTGGTTTAATCAGGGCTCCTGATGAAAATAGGTGTATGCGGGAGGGAAATATCCTAAAAATTACTGAGGTAATTATGATTACTGATTACTGAGCTGATGTATATGAAATGCTCCAAACAGTTAACATGTATAATAGAATTGCTATATATAATTTTATTACAAATAAACAGGGCTAGAGTGTGCTGAGGAAGGAGCTGTCAAGATTTATGCCTAGAACAGGGATGAGGAAATATTTGTACATTCAAGTTTCAGTTCTCCATAGGCTTGTCTTTCAGAATGGCCTATGGTAAGATAAAATGGGAGTTGTAGTTCAAAAGATCTAGAGGAGCAAATAATCCTCACACTAGATGTTATGCATCTTTTTAGAAATGAAACAACTAGCCTGCTATCTTCAGCTAGGATAAAAAAGCACAGTACCTCAATACCACTATTCAAGGAGCCCCTGGTGGCACAATGGGTTCAACCCTTGTGCCAGCAGGACTGCTGACCAAAATGTTAGTGGTTTGAATCCAGAGAGCGGGGTGAGCTCCCATCTGTCAGATCCAGCTTCTCATGTGAGGACATGAGAGAAGCCTACTACAGGATGATCAAACATCCAGGCATCCCCTGGGCAACATCCTTGCAGACGGCCAATTCTTTCACACCAGAAGTGAATTGCAGTTTCTCAAGTCGCTCCTGACATGGAAAAAAAAACCAATATTCAAAGGCCCACACATGTCCTCTACACATAGAATGTAAGGGATTGTTATCTTGTCTGTTAGATCAGGCAGCAAAATGCCTTAGATTGTCCTTGACAATATCCTTTAGAGATTTCAGTACTGTGTAAATTAAAATAAATTAAAAAGGAACAAATAAAGCAATACCAGCTTGTGTCCTGACTCCTCATAATTAGTGTTACCAGCAAAATTTTACCTAACAGGAAATTCAAATATCATGTGAAGGCTTAATCTCAGGGGAAAACAGTTGAAGGGGAAAGTGGAAACGGGGTGGAGAAGTAGGCATGTACATCCCTGGATTTAATTATCTGGAAGCACATCCTGACAAAAAGGGTTTTAATCTTTCTCCATAGGCACCACATTCCATCTTCCCCAATCCTTCATATGAGTTGAATTCCAGCTCTCATCATCTCAGCTCAGCATGGCCAATGGCTATAATGGTTTGAAGTCCAGCACATGTGGAGAACAGTAGTTCCAGGAATGCTAAAAACATTAACCTTCCAAGAGACCTTGTTTTTTGGTCTGAACTGGCAGGGGATTTATTACTTCAGCTTCATTCCTGCATTAACTTCCAAGCATACATCATCTTTCCCATCTTAACAAAGAAAACACTCAGTGTTCCATATTAGCTTCCATATTGATAGGGTTCAATTTTAGTCTGGACTTTAGTGGAGCTCTCCAAGGTGTTGAATGCTTGCCATAGGTTCAGCAATTTGAGCAGCTTCTATAACGTTTGGATGAAAAAATGGAGTGGATTCAACACCCCATTGATATCGGAGTCCCTGGACATCACTGGTTCTTAAGAGTAGCCCTCCATCTCATGGCATGAACTTCCCATTTAGTCCTCTTCATCCACATTTTTGGGAGCTAGATCTTGCCAATGGGCTTTTTCAGTACAACTTTCAGAATCGCCACTGACTGGGTAATGATGAAAGCTGTAATTTGAGAAAGTAACTTTCCCAAGTTAGACTCAAACAATCCCCATCTCTCTTTAGGTCATTAACAAAGAAAAGTAAGTCCCACTAAACCAGTGGTTCCCATCTTCTTCTTTTTTTTAACCAGGGATCACTTGACTTTGATCAGGGACCACTCTCCAACAGTACCAAAAGGGTTACAAATCAGTTTTTGGTCAACTTTAGATTTGGTTTAGTTACCTGGGGTGCTGATTCAGAAAATTGACCACGATAGACCACATCAGGTGTAGTTTCTGATAAAGAACATATGACATCAAGTAGTGACCATCTGCTCCCCCACAAAAAAATCATATTTAATAAGCCTCAGCACTTGAAGAGGGTTTTGCAAGACCAGTCGCTCTTGTTGCAACAGTGTAGTAATAGTGAGGCTGCGGACCATATTTTATTTCTTGCGGACCACTGGTGGTCCATGGACCACAAATTGGGAACCACTGCACTAAACATTATGGAGTTTCATTCTGTCCATACTATTAATCTTCTTGCTGCAGGAATTGCTAGTTTTCTGGGTTGTGCAATCAGGGGGAAAGGTTTGTTAATTGCTTGTTTGTATGTCAAACAGCTCAAATTGCAAACTCATATTAATCCTGCCTGCACAAGCTTTTTCTTGGATAGCCATTTCCTTCTTAGCTTCTACCTATTAATTTTGATGAATGTTATTTTTCAAGCTCTGGTTGAAGTCTCTCTAACTAGGGACTCATTTGGCCTTCTTTTTACCAAAACCCAGGAACTGAAAGAGATTGGCTTGCTCTGGCATTTTGAAGCAAATTGGGAATGAATGTGATTATCTTTTGCTGCATGGTTATTGGCTTTGTCACACCATTACTATCAGAGGGGGATCGGTCTTGGGGCGGAGGGCAGGGAGAACAATCTGCCGAGAGTGATGCACAAGAGCTTAGACAGTGTTGTGGATTCGCTTGGTGTGAAGGCAAGTAATTGAACAGAGGCTGATGCTGCAAAGAACCCAGCAAAGAAAAGATCCCTTCTGGAAGGAAATTAATGAGCTCATTGCTTTTTCTTTGCTGTTAGTTCTAGCAGAAAGGTGCAGTGGGCACATCAGTCTGAGGGCAATTTCAGTCATCAAAAGAGCCAAGCAGGCTTGGGTGAGGAGGCAAGCATCAGAGCTTGATAATGTTACTGTTTTGGATATAGATCCCAGAACCCCAAGTTAGTATGACCAATGGGAGTTATAGCCTCCCCACAAATAATCCTCGAAGCCCAAGTAGGCTTTAGACAATTTTTTTTCTCCAGTCATCTTCTCCTGAACCTTTTCTGATGAGACAAAACACCTTCTATTCATCCTCTCATATATATATAATGTAGCCATGGCTAATCTCTTCACTCTATTGTTAGATTTTTCCAAAGCCTTTGTTGATGCTATCAGTTTACCACAGCCAGTTCTTAGATTTAGAATTCTTCTTGTATGACTTTTGCCATTAAATCACCCCTCACCCATACCTTGACTGGCAGTATAAGCCATCATGTCAAGTTTGGGATCTTGCTTTTGCCAGCCTGAATGCCTGCTTGGACTGCTTGGACTCACACGACTTTTCCTAGCTTGATTTATAATACCACATGCTTTTCCAGCCTGAAGATTTCTTCTGAGCACAACACACCATTAATTGCTGTGCCTGAAGGATGGGCAATTGCATCCTTGCAAGAAGCCTGGATACAGGGTTGTGCCTCCCACAGAGCAGTAAGCGATGGCTCAGGATACTGAGCACATACGAGTGGCTGGTTGTCTCTATGCAGCAAGGGTTGGATAAGGGCCATGTCTCAGCAGGCAAGTTCATGCTGTGTGTATATAAAGTCCTTGGCATCTTTGGTTGAAATAAAGATTTCAAATGGCAGGGATAGGAGAACCATCTCTCTCTCTCTCTCTCTCTCACTGAAAACCTAAGGCCCTTCCACACAACCAGAATATCAAGGCAGAAAATCCCACAATATCTGCTTTGAACTGGGTTTTCTGAGTATACACTGCCATATATCCCAGTTCAAAGCAGATAATGTGGGATTTCATTCAGCTGTGTGAAACGGACCCTAGTCAGCCATTGCCTGACAAAGTAGATGTCCCTTGACACAGGTCAGCCCTTTGGTCTGGATTAGCATCAGTGTTTGTTACAGACAGGAGATTTGATACAGTGTGCTTCCAGTCATTCGTGAGAAAACGGTTGAGAATATCAGAAAAGGGGAAAAGCGAAGCCCTTGTTGAGATCTAAAGCCTAATATTTGGGGAGCTTAGTGGACATCTCATTCCTCACTACTCTGGTTTCAGTTCTGCAGAGATAAGTTGGAGGCCAGTGGCAATTGAGTAAGCTCTGGTGAGGCTACCATGAGATACATTACCCTCAGAGGCAGAGAGCTAGAGCCAGTATAAAAATTTCAAGCTCTGACCAGCATGCCTTCTGCTGTGCATGCGATGATGGATAGGTTAACGTTGTCCTGAAATGCACCACAAATGGCTGCCTTTGCAAGAGTGGGAAGCATAGCGAGAGGGATGTGAAGCTGCAGTGTAGCAGCAGCAGGAACATCGCCACCACATGCAGCAATTGCACGGGGAGAACGAGAAACATGCTGACTTTGCCAGAGTTGCCTTAAACTCTCTTTTGAAGATTAAATCTGTCTTCCCCCTCTCTTCCAATGCAAACTCATAAACATTTCAGATTTGTATAGCCATAAGTCGAGCTCTCCTCTGCAGGCATGCATTTTGAGATGATTTTATATTTGGACAGAAAGCAGAGCTAGGAAAGTGATGCCTTCTGAAGCAGAGCTATTTCCCTCTGCCTGTTGAATTACAATTGTGCTGGATGGTGCCATTGGCATTTCTCCCCCAAAGAAAGTCTATTTAAGCCATATATAAACTGACTCAATCTTACCTAACTTCCTGAACTTTAGGTTTGCCCACCCCCACTAATTTTGACACTTATGGCCAGAGGTAGTCCCTCTTGATTGATACTTTTGCACTTTCCCTCGGCTCTACTCAGGAATTTACTGCACATACTTGAGCTCAGACCCAGTTCTGACTCTGTTTTACAGACATGTTATTGTTTTTATGATGCTGTTGTTGTGTTTGTATTATGTTTCTATTCATTAATTTTAATGCTGTGTTTTTATTGTGATTTGGGCTTGTCCCCATGTAATCCACCCTGAGTCCACTTGGGGAGATGGTGGCGGGGTATAAAAATAAAGTTATTATTATTATTATTATTATTATTATTATTATTATTATTGTATAAATCTTGTATTGTTCACTGCTTCCTTGTGAATATAGATTTGTTTGGGAAAGGAGGCGATTGGGCATAAGACACAATTCCCATTCAATGCAAATAAGAAAAATACAAGTTTTACCAATTCATTACACTGTGCCTTCCCATTCTAAAAGATATGAAAGAAATTAGAGAAACTTATTTATTTATTCGTTTGCTTTATTTATACCCTGCCTTACTTGCAGGGGGACTCAAGGCAGCTTACAACTCCGGCAAGATTCAATGCCTCTTCAACACCACTTAAACATAGTTTTAAACATATCCCATAAACTAAAAACAGTTAAAACAGAAAGCAAATAAAATACATAGAATGAAAACTGGTTAAAAACATATAAAGTGCAAACTTGTGGAACATTTAAAAAAACATGCACCCAGTAAATTGAAACAGAAATATATTAGAATTAATGCTATTAAAAAACTCATCTAGAATAGAAATGAGGGAAAGGAAAAAGGGAGGACAGTCACACCAGAATCATACCAGATAGACAGAAAGATGGATAGATGACTGATAGACTATCTAGAAAAGATGATAAGATGACAGTGATAGTATCAACAACAGTAGCACTAATAAAAATCCAAAAGAGCAAAAGAGCATGAACCTCTACCAGCACACACCTTCTAGAGCAGTGGTTCTCAACCTTTTTTTGATCAGGGACCCCTCTCCAACATTAGTACCAAAAGGGTTACAAATCAATTTTTGGTCAACTATAGATTTGGTTTAGTTATTTGGGGTGCTGATTCAGAAAACTGCATTGGATAGACCACATCAGGTTTAGTTTCTGATACAGAACATATGCCATCCAGTAGTCGCCATCTGCTTGCCCACAAAAAACCCCATATTTAATCACCCTTGGTACTATAAGAGGGTTTCACAAGACCAGTCGCTCTCGTTGCAATGGTATATTAACAGTGAGGCCGCCGATCATATTTTAGTTCTTGTGGACCACTGGTGATTCATGGACCACAGGTTGAGAACCACCTGTGTAACTGAAAGGAATGCTTTGTAGCATAATGTTTGAGGATTGGGCCTATTTTATCTGATTGCCTTAGTCTCAAAAGTACTATAAGATCCTTTTGTAATAACAATGAGTAATGGATATCATCATATCATCACCATTCAGCTAACACATGCATTTATAAATATTGACATAAATTCAAAGGTTTTGAAGTTAGAACCTTGGAAACCATTAACTTTACCAAACTTATCTTCAGGTCTCCTTTGACTGCTCTGTTCACATTCTTTCTTCTTCTCCTTTCTCTTTCTTCTTACATGGGTCGCATGATTTGTTTTCCTTGTCTGTGTTCTTACCTCCCTCTTTTCCTTATTCCTCCCACTCTTCTAATGAGCTTGCATTCACACATTCTACCACTGTTCCTTTATCTTCATGTTTTATTACTGACCCCTGTAGTCTTCTCAATTTCACTGCTTCTCACCACCATTTCTCCTCTTTTTCTGTGTCTGCTTTTTCATCCCCACTTCCATAAATCCATTTCTTTTGTATTACAGTAACTATCTACTGCTGTTTTCCCCTCATATATCTTTTTTTAAAAATGCCTCTTTGATCCCTATCTCCTCAGCTTGAGTCCTTTTTCTTTCTTCCAGCTGAGGAGTAGGACAGCTGCTGTGTTGCTCATAAGGGTAAGGAAAAACAATGTTCTGTGTTTCTGTATCTCCTTCATGTGCACATCTATTTTTCCATTCATCCTGGCTTTGTATTCTGTCACTGCCAAGGAGAAATTCAGCCTGGTTCTCCTCTTCTCTGGTTGTCTCACTTGCCTGACCTGCAGGACACCCCTTCTTGTTTTGCTTCCTGTCTTTTGTGGCTGGTAGAAAATGCTGGGCTTGAAGGAAGCATCCTCACAGTCACAAACCACATGGCTGAGTAGTTTATTCTTTGCACATAACCATAATTTGGTGGGTAAAGGCATAAGATTTTGTTTAAAGAGAAACAATACAACCTAAGACCTTGTCCTGAATTTCCAGTAGTATTCATGCTTTCCAACATAGACAACTATATGAGAAAAGTTTTTCTGAAAGCATTCAATAGCTTTGACCTGTTGAGCATCAGTCTTCCACCCATCATTGTCATCACCTTTTAATATATACTTAAATATGCAAGAATCACTTTCCATTCACACTTGTATCATGGTTTGTATTACACAATATCCTTCTTTGATTTTCAGTTGAAATAGTTTCTTGGGCAAAAATAGCTTGATCAGTTTGCATTGAGATTTGATGGGCTCTGAAACTGTGGTCCAGACTAGTACTGAGGACATATATGTTGTAGCTCTGCAAAGATCTTCTCAACAGGAGGAACCAGTTGTTGTGGCATGTGCTGGTAACACAACAGGTTGAGGGTTGTTGTAGGTTTTTCGGGCTATATGGCCATTTTCTAGAAGCATTCTCTCCTGACGTTTCACCTGCATCTATGGCAAGCATCCTCAGGGGTTGCTATAAAGATCTATACAGTTCTGACTCAGCTTACTTGTCCGAACACATCCACCCCTATGTCCCATCTCGAAACCTAAGATCATTCGGGGAGGCCCTGCTCTCTCTCCCATCAACAGCACAAGTGTGCCTGGCGGGGATGAGAGATGCAAGCAGCATTTTAAAGGGATATGACTGGAACAATGATATGGCTGATGAAATTGTTTTATTGTTTTAATGATGGCTTATGTATTGTTAATTATGCTTTTATGTTTAATTGTGGTTTTAATTGCTGTAATTGTTATGTAACGGCTTCATAACGGGATCCATTGTAAGCTGTCCTGAGTCCCCCTTCAGGGGTTGAGAAGGATGGGATAGAAATGCAAGAAATAATAAATAAACTGCTGAGGACCTCACAACCTCTGAGGATGCTTGCCATAGATGCTGGTGCAATGCCAGGAGAGAATGCTTCTAGAACATGGCCATCTGGCCCGAAAAACCTACAACAACCCAGTGATTCCATGGGTTGTTGTAGGTTTTTCAGTGAAGGCCATGAAAGCCTTCAACAATACATACAACAGGTTGAGATTGTTAAAGCCAAGATGAGGAAGCTTTGTCTCCAGAGGGTAACAGGGAATCCATTCCAATCTTACACATAGGGTGGAGATACCTTGTTTTGTCATATACAACAGTCAGTATTTTTTACAAGAGGTGTCTTGGTATACATATGTATTTGTGCGCCTGCCCAATTTGCCTGCTAACCCTTTTTGCCCATGAAAAATAATACATTGGGTCATAGCCAGAACATATATACAACTTTGAGAAGTCTGTTAATCTTGATTCATTGTTGTCAGACATGTCACTGAAACTGTAACAGCAGGGATTCCTACCCAATCCAGATTTAGCCCTTAACAGAAGTGCTGCTGTTCAGGATTCCAGCCAGGAGCTATTACCTCCCCCTGGATGTTGTGACACTTGACTCTCTGTATGCATTATGTGAGAATTGAATAGGAATTCCTGATGTTGCTACAAAAAGAAATAAATTCAGAATGGATAGGGCCAACCTGATGTTTGTCAGGTCATAGAATTTGTTGAGAAGAATGGCAATCACATTGTGTCGACATGTAGTATATCTTGATAACCATAGCACCACAATGCAAAGCATGAAGTGCAGTCTTGGTACAAGCTTCCTAATGCTAGCAGTTAGATGCTGAGACACTTGAAGTTACTGATATTTCAAACTCACTCCTGTAGTGTGTATAAAGCTCCCAAGTGCTCAGCAAGTCCTGAAAGAGGCTGTTTATCCACTTGTTTGGCATTTCTGCTTGCCTTTGACTCTGTTCTATGCATAATGTTTTCGCTTTTCTTATAGCTAGATCCATCTGATTGGAGTGCTGCCATGTGTATGTATGTGTATGTATATATACATGTATGTATATATACATACACACGGTATTTCAATATACTAAAAAAAATGCTGTTTTTCAGACTCCTTGATAACTATTGCTTACAGCAGCAGACGAAAGCAATGAGTGTAAGCAATGCAGTTGAAACTGAAAATTAAGATGTCCACTGAGAAATAAGATTAGAGATGTCATCATGCTTGATAGAACCTTGAAACTGAGAGTACAAAAAACATGGGGGGGGGGGTTATTTAAGGGGCAAAATAAATACATTTAAAATGAGATCAATCCCAATGAGAACTGAGCATGTTAAGCACCCAATGACTGTTGAGTGTCCATTGGGAAAGAATAATTGAAAACTGGGAAATGAATATTAAAATGGCCAATTTAAGTCCTTCAGAGAAGCTAGAAGGAATGGGAAATCTTTCACTTTCACATTGTATGGGAGTTTAGCTCCCATAATCCTGAATCATTGGACATGAAATCTGGGGCTTCTGGCCTGAATGTAGAGACATGGGAGCCCCCACCCCTGAACTAGACACTGATAATGAAGCTAAGCCAACTAATAAAAGATGGGTTCAAGATCTTGCTGAAAGGCTTGGATCTCTGAGGTCATATAGACATTGAAGCTTGACCTTGGGAGCCAGAGTGTTGCACTGAACTGTGAAAGCTCTGTAGCTGTGAGGAGTGAACTAGAAAGGCAAACGTATGTTCTGGATAATTTGTTTACTTCAAAGGGAACTGGTTTTCTTCTTCACACACACAAAAATGACCACGAGCTTTCACATTGACATGGCAGAGATTCACAAGGGATGGTTGCTGCTTTTCAAACATGTTGAATCTGAATTGCTGATTGTCAGACATGCTGAATCTGAATTATTCATTTACACCTTCATGTCATACATTCTCACTGATCACATTTCCCAGGTGTAGTCTCCATTTTCTACTACCTTTGCTTGGCCAATCACTTGCTGCTCCCATTTGTTTTTGTTGTTCCTTTGAAGAGACTCTGAACCCAGTCTGAAACAAACAAACAAACAAAATCCAAAGGCAACCCCTACAAGGTATGCAAAATACCCAAAGGCAACCATGTTATGTGGAAACAGAAAGTCACATAAGCTGTCACTCCCTGTCCCCATTTCTCAACAATAAAAAGAAGCATGGTCTGAATGTTGGACACCACTCAGTCATGGAAAGTCACTGGGTGACTTTATACAAGTCACACGCTCTCAGCCCACAGAGAAAGACAATGTCAAACCCCACCTAAGTCAATTCTATCAAGAAAACCCCATGATAGGATTACCTTAGGTTCACCTTGAGTCAGAAATTACTTGAAGAACACAACTGCATACCTAACCATTTCAGCCTTTTTATGATACCAACATTCTGCCTTCTGATTGGTTGCTTCACAGTTCCAAAAGACAGAGCTTGGGAAATACCTTTTGGTGGAACCCCAACTCCCAGATTCCATAAATCAGGAGGGCCATATTGGCTGAGTGATTCTGGAAGGTCTTGTCAAGAAAATTATCTTTCCAAGTTAGGCTGAAGGAAAAGGTCCTCTTTGGGTAGGATGGCTTTTTAACCTTTTTTAATATAAAAGTTGGCAGATTTCAGGTTTTAGATGGCTTCTGGCTGGTCTCTAGAAGTTAACCCTTTTTGTGAGGGAAAGAATAGGCTGCATCTTACCTGTTGCACAGCTGCATGGTATTGTAAATGCATGGGCACTAATGCAATCTGTTGTGTTTGGATAGCACTTCACCCTGCTGCAGCTGGTATGGTTTACTGCTGCCTGTTCAGTGGGATATCTTCTTCCTTTTCTTTCTCTTCTTCTTCTTTGATCAACAAAATTAAAACCAGATTAAAACATATATCATATATAGACACACAGGAACAATTAGCAGGATCCAGCACATTGTTTGGGAAAGATAAGCCTTATGCAGTCACCGATCAAAAGCTTGTTGAAACAGAAAAGTCTTCACTCATCTGGTTTAAAAAAGGAAGTCTGCCACTCCAGTCTATCATCTCTGGGAAGGGAGTTCCAGAGCCTGGGAGCAGCCACCAAGAAGGCCCTCTCCTATGTTCCCACCATATGCACCCTTAAAGGTGGTTTGCTACATAACAACATGGATGACATGTAGTAAATAATTATGCATTTTAACAACAACACCCCTCAACTCACGTCTGACATGATAAATAAATGAACAACAAAAAAGAAAAAAAGAAAGAATCCCTTCTTGCCTTTGACATTAGTGAAGGGAAGATTATTGCAGAACGGAAAATGCATAAAACATACAATGGAAAAGAGGCAGTAATCCATGTTTAGGGACATATGAGGAGAATCTTAGATCATTATGCTTCCTTGCAGTAGAAATCTGAATGTTATAAGTACAGAAAACAAATTATTATTTATTTTATTTATTTAGGGCATTTATATCCTGTCCTATCTCACCTCCGCAGAGGAACTCAGGGTGGCTAACAACCAGCACAGCACAGTGTCCACAATAATAAAAGCATAAATTTACATAATGTAATAAAACAGTATAAAAACAACATGCAAACATTAAACACAATGCCGAATTCAGTCATCATCCTGAAAGCAGTCCATCATAGTCCATTAAAACCGTAACTTTGCCAGCAAGTCAGTCTAGTCCGCAAAGGCCTGATCCCACAGCCAGGATTTCAGTTATTAATGTTAAGAAATGTTAAGGATAATAGACTACCAGCAAGACCTTTTGATTCTGAGGAGTACACCTGTTCTAACCTAACAGCAGTGACATCCAAACCAGGGATTTCCCGTTATATTGTTAACTGGGCTAGCATGGGGAAAAAACCCTTTTTGAATCCATCTGCCTGAATCCATGGGAGTTGTAATCCAAAAAGTAACTTTCGCATACTCTGAAAGAGAGTAAACAAAATAGGATATGCAAATAGAAAGATCCCCCCCCCCCCCCCAATATGCTGTGTTTACAGAAGAGTACTGATGCTGAGGGATGTGGCTAAAACACTGTACTTGGTACAAAAATACTACACATTTGTAAAAAAAAAAGTGAGGTGCATATTGCTTTTTGTGGGGAAATGTTGTCTTTTGAAAGTTTTCTGCAAAAGTTAGTGAAATTTTCATACAACCTATGAAAAAAACCAGAGGGAAAACATGCAAAAAAACCTCTAGTCCTCTCACCCATTAAGAGAAAATGTCTGAAATTGTATGTTCTCCTATGTAGGACTACAATCGAAGAATTACATCCATTGCCCACGGTCTAACATTCTGGCCAAACCATCTATGTCTCGCATTTTCAGTGTTCATGACAGCATTGGTCAAATCGATGCTGAACCTGAAAATCAATGTCATTGGTTGCTCTACAGTTTGTTTTGCTGTTTTAAAATGCATGCTAGACTGCCTGACTTTTTCTCTCACACACTGGTGTAACTTGTGAGTCACTCCATAGATGTGGGGGGCAGGGGGGGGAGGGAGGAGGGAGGAGGATTTTATATTTGGTTTTGAAGCAGTTTCAGCAAGAAGAGAAATGGGCACTTATATAAGATGTTGGTTTATACTGACTCAGACGAATGTTCCATGGATTCTGTACCCCCAGCTGGCAGGAACGGTAAGAATAGGGATTTTTGTCAGCATTTCTACCTGAATTCCTATAACAGAGAATGCTGGGGTAGGAAGTTCCACTAAGCACTTTTCTTTGCATGTTCCCTGTTATTGAGCTAAGTTTATCTTTGTGTATTACTCAGATGTACTGAATTGTTGTTGTGTGCGTTCAAGTCATTCCTAACTTGTGTCAACTCTTAGGCGAACTTTCACAGCGTTTCCTTGGTCAGATTTGTTCAGAGGGGTTTTGACCTTTGACTTCCTCCAAGATTGTGACTTGCCTTCCATCACTGAGTGGGGAATTGAACCCTGATCTCCATAGTCATAGTCCAGTGCGTGGACTACTATACCACTCTGGCTCTGAGATCATGAACAACCCTCAGGGTTTAGAGGGAAGAATAGCAGTATTTTAGGAGCTGTGGTTTCCAATCTTCTCTGCTGTTCTTTTGCATCCTTTATTACAAAGATCCAGGTCAGATATCATTGTGAGTGACAAGAGGGCTTCTTTCTCCACTGTTGCCCCTAGACATGTGCTGAGACAGCAAGAAGCATTCAATTGCTCAGATATTAAGCTGTCCAGAATTGATGGAGGTTAAAATAAGAACTGCTAGCCACCTCAGAAAGAAGTGTCAGGATATCATCCTTCCTCAGTGTGCTACCTTTGGCAGGAATTGGTCTGAAACAGGAGACTGGCCACTATTTGTTTTATATATTGCCCACTCTGATGAAGACTGAAACTGCAGGAAATTGTTTGGGACCATGGATTTCCACAGCTACCCATGTTTTTGAATTCTCCATGGAGTCATGTTCAGCTCTAAAAATTTACCAATACACCAAGGCAGTTGCTTTCAGGATATCCATGGGTGGCAGGCCAATGGGACCGCAATGTTTCAGCTTGCTAGAATCATAGAGTCATAGAACCATAGAATCTTGGCTTTGGTCAGTCTCTCTTCCTTTTTCCTTCTATTTTCCCCAGCATCATTATCTTCTCCAAGTTTTCCTGTCTTCACATTATGTGGCCAAAATACTTCATCTTTTCTCCAGTGAGCAGTCACGCTTTATTTCCTGGAGTAAGGACTGATTTGATCTTCTTGCAATCCAAGGCACTCTCAAAATTTCCTCCAGCACCACAGAACAAAGGCATCTATTTTCCTTTGCTCAGCCTTCCTTATGGTCCAGGACTGCCTTCTACTGGCATATATATGGCATGAGATCCATACATGTGGGATCACCACCATAGATTTCATCTACTCATATTGACAAAATAGCTCTTCTCTAGAAATTTTCTAGGTTCTCCAGGTGATTCTATGGTATGCGTCTAAAAGAAGTTACCTTAGAGTTGTGTTGGAGGGCCTAGCAAATATTTAAAGGGGATATCTCTTTAAGAATTTGAAGTTGTCTTACCAAAACCCAAAACCAGCCAAACAAAACAAGATAGGTTTCTCCATTTTGGCATTCACAGCCCTTGGCAACAACAATTACACGAGCACATGCTTCTTAAAATATGGAACTTAGGAAATCCAGGCTATTACTCCCAGGAAATCCATGGTTTTAATGTAGATCTGCCAGTCTCTTTCTGCTCTTTCCTACCCCACAGGATGACTGTAAAGATAACATAGGGTGCATCAGTGTACCACACGTAGTTTGTTTGAGAAATAGTGAAATGCAAATAAAACTAGTAAATGAATAATTATATGTACATGTTAACAAAAATGCAAACAGCTAGCACAAATCAGGATCAGGACAATTGATTGGGAATGGCAAGGCTCAGAGGAGTTTACCCTTTCCATGCCTCACTATGATCCAGACAAATCTGTTCTGCAAGAAAAAGAGCTATCTATATATCAGATATCTATATCTGAGAATAACAGAACATAGAAAAATAGAGAAAACTCGGTGTGTGTGTGTGTGTGTGTGTGTAAGGCAAAGAGCCACAAGTGCAATAAACTCTGGATGAAGGCAAGAACAGTGAGGCAAAAACAGATGGGAGCTGCATGCAGAAAGGTAGTGGAATCAAGCAACACATCTGCCACTTTTTCAACATCCACAAAAACAAATTGCTAATCTCATAGGAGATTATGGTTGGGGAAACATCTGTGAGCAGCTGGCATGAAATACCAAAGATCATACCACTTTGAAGCAATAGGAGCTTATCAGTGAAATAAGTAGGAGCTTTAAAATGAAATCGCAGTGTGGACAAATGCTTAACTGGTTTATACATTATGTGTTTTAAGGGAAATGCATCTCTTCTGGCCAAGGTTGGAGATGCTACCTGTTTGGACTTCAGATCCTAGAATCCTCACATTAAAAGGTCCAGAAAAGTTACTTTGTTCGGCCTTTACCTTCAGGCAACTATTCTGATTATGGGTTGAAATTGTGTAGCTTTCCATTGTGAGGAATCATTTAGATTGGGTGGCTGTTGAATAATGGCAGAAATTGGCAGAATTTCCACTGCTGATTTAGTGTGTATGTGTGTATCAACAAGCAACACACATTGTTAAGGCTACTGTCATCAAAGCAATCTGTGGGATGTGTCACAAATTCATCCTTTGAATGCAGGATGGCAATCTGTCAGGAATGGCCCACAAGGTCTCTTCCAACATCCATAGGTTGCTATAGGGAATACCATTGCTTTAACTGTGTGGATATTTGTTGCCAGTGTGATGTCTCTACTCTTCACTATTTTATCTTCTCCTCCCAAAAAGTAAATGCCTTCTGATTTCCTGGCTGCAGTTTGTGTCTGCAGTAAACTTCACGCCTAGAAATACAAAGTCTGTTACTGCTTCCATGTTTTCTCTTTCTATTTGCCAGTTATCAATCAGGCTGGTTGCCATCGTCTTGATTTTTTTTATGTTTAACTGCATCCCAGTTTTTGCACTTTCTTCTTTCACCTTGGTTAGAAGGCTTCTCAGGTTCTCCTCACTTTAAGCCAGCAAAGTGGTATCATCTGCATATCTAAAGTTGTTAATGTTTCTTCCAGCAATTTTAACTCTAGCCTTGGATTCGTCAAACCCCGCACGTCGCATGATGTGTTCTGTAAACAAGTTGAATAGGCCAATAGTCATTATTCTATCGGTGGTTCCCATTCCCAACCTTTCTTTGGGCATGGGCCATCTAAGCATCTTGAAAATCCTGATCCCCCAGTGACATATAATTCTTATTCAAGAAGTGAACATCTCTTCATGTGGAAGAAGTCTAAAAGGCCATTAATTTGATCCAAAAAAGCTTTCAAAGAACATGGCACCCATGAAAGATGAATAATAAAATAACAAATTGATTTTAGTGGTCTGCATCAAATTCAGGGTAATTTAAGTGTCCAACTTCACTGCACGCATTTGGTGAGAATATGCAAGAAAATTCTGTCACCTGACATTTTTTCATACAAAAATATTGACTGTAAAAGTAATCATTGTGCTTTGGATTTTTTTTTCACATATTATATAATGCAGATCAAAAACACATTTTGTATAAACTGTAATGTTAGAAGAACACTGAGGCCCCTTCTACGCTGCCATATAATCCAGATTATCAAAGTAGATAATCCACATTACCTGCTTTGAACTGGGTTATATGTGTCTACACTGCCATATAATCCAGTTCAAAGCAGATAATCTGGATTTTATATGGCAGTGTAGAAGGGGCCTGAGAAGAGTGGGGTATTTGGATTGAAAGTGTCTTCCCTTTTTTGTGCTCATGCACTCTCTAGTTAACTCTCTGCTCTCACTGCTCCTCTCTATTAGAGAGCTTTCTCTGTCTGTATTGTCACCAGGTGATCTCAGTGTAAAATTTGATTTTAATTTGAAAAATGTGTATGTCACGATATAAATTTATATACTGTATATGAGGCCCCTAGAACCATAAGAAATGCAAAAAAATCACTGTTAATAACTCATTGTTGAATTGCTGCCCTAGAAAACGTCCAATGGAGCATGTGTCCCATGTTGGGAACCAGGAGTCTAAATGAATATATTTCCTTATAATACACTCTAGTTGAAAGATTCTGGGATTCTTTTTTTTCTCAGCTCACCAACATGACATTTGCCCATTTCTCTTTGTGGCATTGGTTTCCATTTTCCCCTTCTGCAGCTTTGACTGCCAGCCAAATTGGTCCAAACATTTCACATTTCTCATATGTTTAAAGCTGAGAAATGGTTGATTGAGAGAAAGAAAAATGTTTCCTTGTACAAAATGGGAAATAAGCAGCCCATTCTTTTCAGCTAAACCCATGGAAGGGTGAAATCGAAAGGAGACTGTTATAATTGGGAATTTAGGAATAAAAGATGAAAGCGTTAAAAAGTGGGGGGGGGGATCCAAAATGAAGTTATATGGAATATCTCCTTGGGCAGGCAACAAATAGAAAAATTAAAGGAAGGAACAGAAGCAGGAATTCAAGCATGTCGGTCCAGAAGCAACATTGGCATAGTGATAATATCCTATAAGATAATCAGTGGTCATGGTGGCTGGAGTCTGAGATTGGTGGGAGTTGTAATCTTTGTCATCTGATGGGCAGCACATTGGAGGAAGGCTTATATAAAGAAAAGGGTTGGGGGGTGGGGTGCAAATGGAAAAATGAAATCATGGCATCCCCCTCCATAATATTTTTAGTAAAACCAGGAGTCCTTCAGGATTTTATCAGTTATTAATATGGAATAAGTGTGTCATTGGTATATATATGATTGATATATATGATAGGAGACCCCAGTGGTGCAATGGGTTAAATCCTTGTGCTGGTAGGTCAGAGGTTCAAATCCAGGGAGAGTATGAATGAGCTCCCTCTGTCAGCTCCAGCTCCCCATGTGGGGACACGAGAGAAGCCTCCCACAAGGATAGTAAAACATCAAAAACATCTGGGCATCCTCCTGGGCAATGTCCTTGCAGATGGCCAATTCTTTCACACCGGAAACAATGTGCAGTCTCTCAAGACTTTCCTGACACACACACACACACACACACACACACACACACACACACACATATATATATATATATATATATATATATATATATATATCAGCATCTGAGGCATGGCTTCTATGAATATTAATAGTTGCAAGGGGTTAGATGGAGTTGTGTTCATGTCCTGCTTGTGGACATCCCATAGGCATCTGCTTGGCAACCATGGGAAGTATAATTCTAAATTGGATAGACCTGATATGATCTTATGTTCTTAAAGGGTTCTTGAGGAGAAGACCAGTACTAATGGCAGACAAGCTTCTCTAAATGGCTGTTTCCCCACCAGTATTAAATTAACCTTGAAAATATGCAGCCACAGGAGAGTATTTAATATGCATCAGTTGACAGGAAGGAATGGTGAAGTCCACAGCCTAAGCCTGAATGGGCATGTTTTATGTAGGCCAGACTACCCCAGGAGTCAGCTCAGGCTGTAACTCAATGAACAGAAGAGGAAAACGAAGACTAGAGGTCACATACTGGGTTATTTGTCAGATGCATGTTTGAAGGTTATATTGGGCCATGAAAATATACTGATTTATAAATTTATAAATTTCAAGTTTAAAAGTATCCAAAAAAACCCAGGAAGATTTATCCATGGGTCAATGTAGGTATTGTCCCTTCATTCTTATAAACAAAATGAATCCTCTCTGAGAGTTTATTCCATCTCAGGAGAACCTTTAAAAAACACCAACCACTGCACTTTCTCTGTGATGGTGCCACTGCTGGCCTTGTTGAATGCCTGGACAGGAAAATGGCAGCTGTAAGAGGTCATGGCCCCTTGAAATGGCACCAGCACTGTCCCTTCTCCACAGAACAACCCTCAGCTTATCCATAAATCATAACAAAATACACAATTTCGCCTCTAAAACCTGCCCTCAATTTATACATGAGGTTGACTCATCTATATACGTGTATAAATGCTCTGTTTGTTTTGAGTGACATCATAACTCAAAATCCGCTGGACAAATTACCACCAAATTTGACCACAAGGAGTGATCATCACTCAAAAAGATTGATTTTGTCATTTGGGAGTTGCAGTTGCTGAGATGTATAAACCTACAATCAAAGAGCATTCTGAACTCCACCAGTAATGGAATTGAACCAAATTGGCACACAGAACTCCCATGATCAATAGAAAACACTAGAAGGGTTTGGTGGGCAATGACCTTGAGTTTTGGAGTTGTAGTTCACCGACATCCAGAGAGTACTGTGGACTCAAACAATGATGGGTCTGGACCAAACTTGGCACAAATACTCCATATGCCCAAATATGAACACAGATGGCGTTTGGTGGAAATACACCTTGACATTTGGGAGTTGTAGTTACTGGGATTTATAGTTCACTATAATCAAAGAGCATTCTAAACTCCAATGATAGATTTGGGCCAAACTTCCCACACAGAACCCCCATGAGCAACTGAAAATATTGTGTTTTCTGGTCGTCTTTGGAGACCCTTCTGACACCCCTCATGACCCAAGGTTGAGAAATGCTGCCTTAAGGCAATCCAATCCAACTTCCTTCACCAGGGCAAAAAAACATAATCAAAGCCTTCCTGACAAAGAGCCATCTATCTAACCATAGATATAGATAGATATGTATGATTCACACGCACACGCACGCGCACACGCACACATGTATATGACAGATATAGTATCATAGATTTGAAATTGATCCCTAAAGAAGGGCAATTATATGTTGCATGTTCCAAAGTAGGCAGACCAGACATTCTCTATATCACTGACAAAGAAACAACAAGAAATATTGTTTACCCACAAGCATAAAAAAAATAACATATATTACAAACCAACACATTCCCATTGTTTTCCAGATCACCAGACTGGGCCACAGCAGCGCGTGGCAAGGGGTGGCTAGTATACAAATATATATGGTAATACATACTCTGATAAAGTCTAGCAAGCCTCACTAACCCCATATTGAATGTGCATCATGGCTCATTTTACATATTTCTCTACAATAGAACACATTACTTATAGTTTCCCCACTTTTCCTCCATTATGGGAAGTAAGCTGGTATATGTAGGGTTTCCCAGGCATCCCTCTATCCAAACATCATCCAGACCTGAATCTTCTTAGATTTGCACAAAATGGCTACATCAGTTCAATGTTATCTAAAAATTAAAAACTTATGAGAAAGATCCATTATTTCTTTGTTTTTCTGCAAGTCACAATGTGTTTTTATTTCGCTCCCACCAAAAAAGGAAGAGTCTTAAATATTTCTATATTAAAACTCAAATGGTTGCATTTGTCCTTTAAGGAGCATAGTACAATCCAATCATGCAGTTGAGAGAAATTAACATACAGAACCATTGCAATTGTACTGCACTGTGTGGTTAAAGAAGCAAATGACATTTCAAGGCAGTACACTTTGCCAATGTAAACTTATTGCAGCTATACAGTCAACCATCAAATAAATATCACTAGATTTTAAAGGTCATTTATCCATTGTTTTTATCAAGATCTTGCAGAACATGTGAAGTCGATAATGAAATGTTGGTGTTCCCTGGACCATGATGTTGCATTAGAACAGTATGCTTTCAGTCCCTGGCTGTTGATGGACTGCAACTCTCAGAAGCTTTAGCCAACCAACATGTTCAATAATCATAGCTTCTGGGGACCACTATATTAGATTTGGGGACCACTGTATCAGAAGCCCTTTGCCACTATCACGAATAACTTTTCAATAACTTTAAAGTATAGGTTCTTTTTATTGCAATTTCCAATGTGAGTGGGTATATCAGATTACAGAAAAACATTTAGACAAAGAATGACATTGGACATACAGACATACAGATTCTATGCAGCTACAAAGGAGAATTACATTTTCAATTACCATTCACACAGAGATACATGCATCCATCCATCATCATGCATCCAAATATTACCATATCTTTTTCTCCCTCCTTGGATAAGCACCTGTTTAGGCCAGGCCCTGCTTCCCTGCAGCCTGCCAACGCATAGTCCCATAACTTCCATAATGCCAAAACTTCAAAACGCTGAAATGCCAAAACTTTTTTCCCTAAGAACAATACCAAGGACCAGATTTCTGTTTTCCATACAGCAGAACTTGACTCCCTGCACAAAATCTAAGACTCCAAAATGCACTTCTTCCTCTTCCCTTGAGAAAGAAGCCCCAAAGTGTCCAGAATCATACTTTCCTATAGCATATCTGACACTCTCCGAATACACCATCTCTGTCCTTCCCATGGACCAGAGCATAGCAGGTGAACCAGAGTCCTCAGGTCTGTCACAATTTGAGCATTATTAGACTGAGTCTTTTATAGGAATATTCTGCTGATGTACTCCCAAAGTTGTAAATTATAGATGTCTTCCATCCTGGATCCATCTCAGTTTCCTGGCCAAATGTTGACTCTTCTTGATTGGTGTTGACAAACACAAGGCTTGTGTCAACTTCCTTCTTAACATAAAGAATCATTGCTACAGTTCTTATCAGAGTTTACTTAGCAACTTTTAATTACAGTCCAACAAGCAGGTAGTTAATCAATGCAGGCCTTAGTCTTTTACTGGTGTTTCCAAAATCATTAACTCCATCCATACATCCTTCCATTCTTCCATTCATTCCCACAATATCATATTAAATTCACATTTTTCAAATCTGCAATGATATTTTCATGATACACTGTCCCATTAGAACAATCAAATGTTGATCAAAGTAAATGGGTCATTTCAGTTTTTTCATGTAAGGAGTGTCTTGAGAAACTGCAAATCGCTTCTGGTGTGGGAGAATTGGCTGTCTGCAAGAACATTGCCCAGGGGATGCCTGGATGTTTTGATGTTTTACCATCCTTGTGGGAGGCTTCTCTCATGTCCGCACATGGGGAGCTGGAGGTTACATAGGGAGCTCAACCTGCTCTCCCTGGATTCGAACCACTGACCCATCAATCAGTAGCCTTGCTGGCACAAGGGTTTAACCCATTGCATCACTGGGGGCTCCTGCCAGTCATTTCAGTGATCTCCTTGGATTAAGAAGGGTGCAGAGAATGTCAATTCTCTCTATTTAGGGTTGCTGCAATTCATTCCTCCACATAATTATTGTTTCAGATCCAGAATTTGTGCCTACTAGCAAGAATACTACCCAGGGAGGGTTCTTTCCAGTAATAGAGTAGAAAATGAATTTTTCAGTTTTCCCTTCCCAATACAGTCTTTTGAAACCTTCTTCACAAATCTGCTTTCACAGGTTGGAGGACCCTATGAAATGGGTGAATGCTAGAATGGGAGGGATTTACTCTTCTGACAGTGAGATTCTTTCACTGAACCAAAAACCTTCTGCAGACAGGTTTTGAAATCCATACATAGCTTCACACACATAGCTTGCTGCTGTTCCTGCTGGTGCTACTGCTGCTGCATACTTTCAGGTCATTTCCGACTTATGGCAACCCTAAAGTGAACCTATCAATTACAGACTTTTCTTGACAAGATTTGTTTGGAGAGGTTGCCTTCCTCTGAGACTGAGAAAGTATGATTTACCCAAGGCCACCCAGAGGGTTCTATAGCCAGGCAGAAATTTTCAAGCTCTGGTCTTCCAGAGTCCTAGCCCAGTAGTCAGGGCTGTGTCATTGGGTTTTTTTTCCTTTTAAGACTTGTGAGCTCCATCTTCTGATTCACAGTTGAGCAACCATTGGCTACTTCTGCTGAGAGCTTGACAGAAATGCTAAGTGCCTAGATGAATGCACTTCCTTCCCTTTGCTACCTTATTGAATATCTGTCCCAATGATCCCTGCTCTAAGTGACCTATTTCTGCTTCTCATCTCATGCTGGTGATTTGACAGTTCTCAGTCAAGTACAGCTCTCTGAGCCACGGGGCTGCAGCAGGAGCTCTGGAAAAATCAGAATGAAGGACAGGGAAGGTGAGGAGCAGAACTTGGGAAAATTACATTGGGGGACTGGAATCCCCCAATGACTTAGAATCATAGAAACAGAGCTGGAAGAGACTACAAGAGACATCCTTTCTAACCCCCAGCCTTGCAGGAATACACAATCAAAGCACTCTCAGCAGATGGCCAGATGGCCTCTGTTTAAAAACTTCCAAAGGAAGAGAATTAACCACACTCTGACGCAGCACATTTCTCTGCAAAACAGCTCTTAATGTCAGTAAGTTCTTCCTAGCATTTAGGTAGAATCTCTGCACCTGTATTTTGAATCCATTGTTCCATGTCCTAGTGTCAGGAGCAGCAGAAAACAAACTTGCACTGTTGTATGATGATGATTTTTAGAACATTGTCTAATACTCTTGCACTTTGAGTTTTTCCCACACTGTTAATCAGCAGGAGGATGGTACTGGGCATAACTCTGCCATTCTTCTATCCAAATCGCCATCGGCTGGCTGGGGCTTCTCTCTGGGATCTTCTGTGTAACCATGGAGGGGACACTAACAATTCTGCTGTGTTGACTAGGATTTGGGTTATATGACCACATTGCCAAATTTCCCTGTCGTAGAACACTTCACTTATGCAGCCAGCACAGAGCCCACCAGATCTTATCACGTAATGCTCTGTGACTTCTAACAGGGCTTCATGCTGGCATGTTGGCAAAGTGTCTACAAGAGGGAACACTAAACATGGGAGACTACTCGTGTTCAGACTGAAAATGCTAAGGACTGTGAGAGAACAAGCTGAAAAGGTAAACTTTCTGATATGTGATGGGCAAGCGGGCGATGCAGGCAATGCAGGACACTGGGCACTGGATTCACCAGCTACCCCACAATTTGCCCCTCTGCCCTACGAATTCCCTGCATCAAGGACCTCCATGCGATGAGGTCCTTAAAGTATGAGTGTATCTACATTGAAGTCACAACAGTTTGATGCTGCTTTGAAGGTCAAAGTTTCATCCTATAGAATCCTAGCAATTCTAGTTCCACTCTCCTTTAAAGCAAATTTCAAAAACAAAACACAAACATCAATATGACAAGTCACAACACACCCAGATAATGCTAATAATTAATTCCAAATTATATTCTTCTGAACTGCAATACTACAATTTTTTTCAATAGATTGAAAAATACAAGTATGGATTCCTCAAATGACATGCCCAAAAACAACATTCAGAAAATAATAAGCATTGCTCATCATTACACTAGAAAAGTAACTTTACTGTTAGGCGTTTACACTAACATCTTATTACCTACTTGTTGCCCAAAAGTAATGCATTCCAGTAATACCAATCATTTCAAGGACTAGTGCCCATATGGAGGATCTTGCACGAATGTCACTGAGCTGATGAATCCACTCCAGGTTTTAATGGAACTACTCAAAGTTCTGAACTCTATTCCTAGAATAGGTTCAGCAACTTGATACATTTAAACTAAAATCCACACAAGTTTCCACTAAAATCTTGAGTGGGCTCACTACTCTTGGAAAAACCAACAATTATTGTTGTAATGCTATGCGTTACTATAGGAAACAAAATAGGTGAACATCCGGAGGACGAAGGGGAAAAGAAGCACACAAATAGGAAAACACCTAGAAGAGCAAAGATTATGGGATTGATGGTGGTGGTGTGCCTTCAAGTCATTTCATTGACTATCACAGGGTTTTCTGAGAGTGTGTGACTTACTCAAGGTCACTCTCTGGTGGCTCAATGGGTTAAACCCTTCTGCCAGCAGGACTGCTGACCAAAAGGGGAGCGGGGTGAGCTCCAGTCTGTCAGCTCCAGCTCCTCATGCATGGATATGAAAGAAGTCTCCCACAGGATGATAAAACACTGGGTGTCCCCTGGACAATGTCCTTGGATTTAAACTTTGCTCTTCAGAGTTGTAGTTCAGTAGTCAAACCATTACACTATTCTTGTTCTCACATTTACATTGTGCTTTTCTACTAGAATTTTAAGATTCACCAAGAGGAATCTGGCAGAAAACAAATGCATCCAGAATTTTAAAATGTCATGATAGAAACTTGTTTTAAGTATGGGAACTGAAAAGAACTCATAGCCCTCCCAAATATTCACTCCTAATTGGACTAACTATCTTTGTTTCTGAAGTATACTTTGTGGGAGAGGATTGGGAGTCTTTTCTAATCTATTCTTGTGGATTGACTGCAAATAATCCAAAGGTCTACCAGAAATATTGTGTAAAATTGCTTAAATCTGATATGGAAATTAATTGCCATATTCTTTTGTCTTGGAGTATTGTCAAGTACAGTATATGTATTACACAACCTCTGGATTGATTTGATTAGTAGAATCTAATCTACCTTCTGCTACTCCTAGCTTACACATGCTGAAGAATGGGGTGGTCTTCCTCTTCTACAAGTCTCTGCTATTGTTGTGATTCTCAAACAATAAGAGGGCTTTAATAAGAGGGCTTTGTTAAGTCTCCTTTCTACTGTTCATCAGAAATGGGAATAGATATCCTGCTCCCCATCACGAAACATCTTCTGGAAACAGAAGCATTTTCCACCTTTCCACAAAGAAAGGACTACACAATAAATAAGGGTCAGAAAGAGTTCACAGCTAAGACTATGAATGATTAAAGTGAAAGCAGAAGATGGAATGAACAAAGCTAATGATAGTCTGGGAGAAAGCCGGCACTATGGCTATTCAACTACAGAGCAAGCAAGGTGAAATAAATGGGAGGAGAGAAGCAGCAGAAATGAAAACACACAAAGAATATACACAGGAGGGGGAGGGACAGGGAGAGGGAGGGTAAAAGCAGAAAAAGTTAAAGAGTTATCATTGCGAAATTTTCTGCTAGTCTTATTCCATGGCATTCCATGGCATCTGAGAGCAACACTAATCTGGATTATAAACTTGACATAACACCAAAGAATGGTAACACAGAACTTGGGAAAATTACTTTTTTGGACTACAACTTACAAAAACCCAAGTAGCATTCCAGAAGTCCAAAAATAATTTTACCCTCCTTCCACTTGGAGTCACAGTAGAAACAGCTTGAACAGAGCTGGACAAGGGTTTCCAAATACATTTTCCTGGTTAAGGCAGAGCATCATTCTCTCTCTCTTCAACCCATATCTAGGGCAAGTTGTTGTTGCTGTTGCTGTTGTTGTTGTTAACCTCCATCAACAAGTCAACTTTGGCTTATGGCGTCATGATGAATAGGAGACTTAAAAGTCACCCAGTTATCAATAACCTCTCTCAGGACTTGCAAACACAGGGTCATGGCTTCTTTGACAGAACGTATTCACTTGTAATGTGGTCAATCTCTTCTCTTGAGCACTCAGAGCCAGTCAGATGCTTTAACTACAAGAGGCAGAAAATCATGTCTCTCCATCTGTGACACAGTTAGTAAAATAAATATATATTTGCTACCCTTTTGTGATGTGGGTGATCCCCATGGTTGTTCTTCCTTGAGATAAAGGCACATGGGTGAGTCCAAGCTTCAGTGTATGGATCTAATGCAGGACAGAGGGTCCACTTGTGGTTTGATATAATGCTCCATCTATCCTGTATATAGAGTTCACCCTTCATATCCACAGGTTATGCACCCAATGATTCAACCAACCATAGCTCAAAATATTTTAAAATCTAAATTTTCCCATTAGCCTCCCACCATTTCTCAGATCCTTAGGCTCTCTCCAGCACTTGAGATATTTACAAATTTATGTGAGGAATGCCATTTTACACCACTATATATAATGGGACTTGGACCATTTATCTGTGGGGGGAGGTTGGCATTGGAACCAAATCTTATAGGTTACCAAGGAACCATTATATTTGTATATAGATCAAACATAAGAAAAATCTCTTTTCCAAATGAAGACTAAACCCAAGCAAGATTATCCCCACCCCCACCCCAAGAACCTCTCAGTAGTTAGTTAAATGAGAAGAAAATAATGATTTAGAGGGAAACTAGATTTGGGGGAGGTGGGGAGAGGAAAGAAGCAAACCCCTGTTGATTTCTAGCTGTCCATTTCTTACATTCTCAGCAATAATTTCCAATGTCCCTTGTTGTAAGTACTGGCAATCAAATTGGTTTAAGCAACCTCAGGATTGGTGCTGACAGAAGGCTGCTGAGTGCTTCAAAATTCTGTTGCTACAAAGGCAAAGAGTTGGCATTAAAGCAGTTAGTTGCTTTTGCAGCTCCTTAGTCTTATACTAGTAGTAAAGCTTTGTAAAGCTGCGACCTGAAATAATTTTTGGAATCTTGGAAGTCTCTACCATCAGCAGTCCCTCAGTGTGGTGAAAATGCCAAAAGTCATGCATGAGGAAGAATAGATAAAAGCAGAGAAAACATGTAAGAATTTGCTTTTGCGTGATCCTACTGGGAAGGACAAGATGGTGCCCTCTTTTTCCTGATGAGTTATTTTACATTTTAAACTCAGTTTGCAGCAATTGAAGAAAGCTTAAGAAAAGGAAGGAAGTGGGAGTAAGGAAGAGAAACTTGGACATTTTAAAAGCAACTGAAGAGGGATGTGGCAGAAGATTAATTGAGACAGTCCCTGCCAAACCTGGACTGTTGGAGAGTATGAAGCTGTGTGTATTTTAAAAGTAATTTGCACCTCATGGATGTGGGGGAAAATTCTGAAACATGATGAAGGTTTTCTGAAAGTCTTGGGAGTAATTTTTTTTCACAGAATCTTAAATCCTATATCTTTCTCCTAAAAAAATTCAGAATGATAGGGAGTGAAAGATACATTTTGAGGGTTACAGATTGTGAACAGCTGGCAATGCAGTGAGTTAAAGATTCAGCAACTGAAAATGACTTATCACAATTCCCAGCCATGTTAATAAAATATGCAGATTTAGTTACAGATCTCCAGCTCATAAATTTCCAATATAGCCCTTGGTGCCGAACCTGTCCCCCATCCCTGTTTATAATTTAAAGCAACAAACTACATGAAAAATGGTAATGAGTGGCAGTGCCCAAATGTTTGCAACTTGTAAATCTTGGTTTTGATACCTTCAGTTTGCAAGTAATTCTCAGTATAACTCTATAGTTTTATTTATTTGCTTGCTTGGTAATCACTTCAGAAAATGATGGAACACATCAACCACTTCTCTGTAAAAGAGGAATGAGAAACTTTTGGCATTCTAGATTTTTGTAATTGCTGTTATTGCTGTGTGCCTTCAAGTCATTTTCAACTTATGGTGACCCAAAGCTGAACCTATCACAGGATCTTCATTGCAGGATTTGTTCAGTTGGAGACTAAAAAGAAATTGAGTGCCTCTAAGCCACAACCCTTCGCTGACTGGATATTGTGCTTCTTGCTTTGCTGATAGAGCTGAGAGGTCAAAGCCTAAATGGATCATGAAGACCTAAGTCCTCAATACTCTCCCTTGGGGTCATGATTCAGAAGCATAGTTTGCCTGTGACCTAGGCACTGTGGTAATAAATAGACGGAGTGCGTGTTTTTACATTGGTGGGGTAGTTTAATTTAAGAAAACTAACCACAGCAGGATTAAGGCAGAGAAAGTTTGATACAATGGCTCCAACTCCCTGACAAGGAGAATAGTTGGTACCAAGCCTACATTTGCCATCAGATACCGTAAACAATATATCAGAGAAAGGAACTGGCAAAGCCATCTCTGAGTACTCCTTGCCTAAGAAACCCCTCTCAGATTCATGGGGTCTCCCTAAATTGATAGGAAATGTGAAGGAACACACACATACTATAACCTGGTGCTTATATTAAAAGTGCCTAACTATAGTTGTATGTGACCTAGTTACATCTGGTTTGGATTGCTGTAGCAGTCTCTACATGGGGCTGCCTTTTGAAGAGTGAAAACTTCAGCTGGTTAAAAGAACTACCACCAGAGAGTTGTGTGTTTCCTGTGCAGGTTGCTACAGGGAACACACAACCCATTGTGACCATAGCTTCACTAGCTATTGGTCAGTTTCTGGGGTCAATTCAAAGTGCTGTGGTGGAGGCTCCTTCTTTGGAAGCTTTTAAGCAGAGGCTGGATGGCCATTTGTCAGGGGTGATTTGAATGCAATATTCCTGCTTCTTGGCAGGGGGTTGGACTGGATGACCCAAGAGGTTTCTTCCAACTCTTTGATTCTATGATTCTATGATTCTATGATTCTATGATTCTATGCTATTACCTATACAGTCCCATGTAACTGAGATTCTGATTATTTGAAGAACGAAATTCTCCCATACAAACAATATTTGTTTTGATATCTGAGGAATAGGTCTTTCATTCTGTGCCACCATCCTGATAAGTACATCTAATGGGAATGTGGAGAGAGCCATCTCAGTGGTTTTTATCTCCTTATATTGTTCTTCAATATTTTGTTTCCATGACTTTTTACTACTATTTGTTGATGTAATGTTTTCCCTTCCTGGGCATAGACAATCCCTACTCTTGGTTTAAATTTTCCTTTGATTTCTCAGATCTTTTGGAAGAAGTCTTCCTTCTTTTTATTGTAAACTTCTATTTCTCTGCATTGATTGTGATAGCAGTTCCTGTCCCTGTCCACAATTTATTAGACAGTTGCATTTAGAATTCTATTTTTGTTGCCTTTTACTTTTACTTATCATTTGTTCATAACTGTTTAACAGTTTCATCTGTCATCTATTGAGACTTCTCTATCTTTTTGGCTGCAGGTAGTACCATTCTGCATTTCTCCTTGACAATGTCCATGGCTTCAATCCAGAGTTGTTCTGGCTTCTAGTCAATTAGACTTAATTATGCAAACAATTTTTTTAACATTTAAAATTTATAGGTATGCTTTTCAAGTTGCACTTTGGATGATGCTTGTTTTTGCATTCTTTAGTTTTCCTCTATTTCTGATATTAGTACATCATGGTATATGCCACAATCTGCTCCTGGTCTTGATTTAGAAGAACAATCAGAGCTTCTCCATCTTTTGCTTGCAATTATGTGGTCTATGTGATTTCTATATTAGCCACAGGGAGGTTGAACTGGATGAACCCATGGCCTCTTTCTTGTCTGGGTGTTGGAATGGATCACCTTTGTGGTCTTATCTAACTCTATGATTAAGTGATGTCCATGCATACAGTTGCCTCTTGAGTTGATGGAAGAGTATGCTTGTGATTCATTCACTCATTCTGCTACTTCATCTGGCAAATCTTCCTACAATCTTTCACTCTGCTCTGTTTCTTATATTTGCATTCCATTCCCTGGAAGTCTGTAAACAGAAGTTTAAAGAAAGAGAGCATTTCCCTAATTCTGGTGACACAACTGCAGATTAAAAGAACTATGCGGTAAACAATGGCAGTTTTTTAATAGCTTCCATTGGGCTCCACCCTTTTGATAGTCATTGCTGACCTTGGTGACCTATAAATGCTTCCAGGCAATAGTCTAAGGAACCTGATGATGTAACCCTTGCCTTTAGATCTTCAACTTCCGTCTCCTAAGATAGCAACTGGCATGGACAGCATTTTTCTCCCCTGCAGTCTCAGATGGCAAAAGCAACTTCATGACATCTTGGTGCATGTGTTTCTCTTGCTTAGGGCCAAGAACAGACCAAAAATAAAGAGTGTTATAAGAAAGGGCCTGTCAACAGACAAAGGAATACTTAATTTAGTGGGAATAGGTAGAGGTTTTAAAGAGAGACAAGATATGCTATTTTAATATTTAGTTGAGGGAATACAAAAATTATTAAGATCAGTTTGTCAATGCAGAATATCTTCCTTCCAGACTTATTAAATGGAGTAGTTTGCTCCATCCTAGTCCTTGATTTAAGAAATTTTCATTGGGATTAATGTGTCATCTTTTAATCTCCACCACCACTGAATTGTACAAAGAATTGGTCCTACCCTCTTATAATGTGTTTGTATGTATATTAGCGAATACCTTCAAGTCACCAGTCAACATATGGCAAACCCATGAATTTCATAGGGTTTTCTTAAACAAAAAAATGGCAAACAAATTGATACATTCATATTTTTATACTTATAAATTAAAATTGATTAAGAATCCAAGTCTAGTCTGGCTTTCAGCATGCTTTCATCTTACAATCATGTCAGCTCCTGTCCAAAGAGAAAAGTGGGATATAAAATAAGGAAATAAACAGATAAATCCACCAAGTAAAGTTTTTTCCTAAAAAAAATTTGCTCCAAATGGGTTTCTCATTTTTTTATGTATCATTCAAGATTCACATATATATCTTCTACTTCCATATAATTGCATATTTTGTACATTTGTAAATTAACCTGGCATTGCCTGTGAAATAGAAGTTTGTCTGATAGTATTTGTCACCCAACCTTCAGGATAGTTGTTTGCATCAGTTAGCATCAGAAAGTTCTTCCTTAAATTTAGTTGAAATCTCCTTTCTTGTAATTTAAACCCAATGGTTGGGGTCATGTTCTCTGAAGTCCCAGAATACAGACTTAGTCTCCCTTCCACATGATAGTCATTCAAATATCTTTAAATGGCTTTCTACTTTCCTCTCAGTCTTCTGTTATCCAACATAAGCTTACCTGTTTCCCTCAACCATTTATAATAGATCTTGGTTTCCAGACCAAATGACATGTTGTTCCACTCTCCAAGATTGATTTATGACCTTATAAATCCTTTGCTTGTGGTTTCATAAGGGCAGCCCTGTTTCAGTACACACAAGACATGCTCACAAACAGATCCAATACAAAAATCTTGAACAGAAACCTACTTTACTGTTAGCTAAATGTACCCTAAAAGTCAGGTTAGGATCCGGTTAATCACTCTGGATTTATAAACACATAAGCACATAGTAACATGCCATTTACCCATAAAAACATATTATTTTGCCTATATGGATATGGCATGGCCTATAGTATATTAGCTGTAATGTTAGTAGGGAAAATAGAGGTGAACTCTATTAACTTATCATAACACCTGAAAAATGAGAAAGATATATTTGGCTTCCAGACATGAACTATTCCTTGGGAGGCTGCTTTACTACCTCATGATACAACAAAGTGGAATAAGGCGATACTGTGTTAATGTAGATAGCAGCAGCTGTATTTTGGGGTTCTCATATCATACATACCATTGAGCCTACAGTTGTTCTTATTGGTTTCCTTATCCAAACTGCTCAGGGCCAGAAGTTTTTTGGACTTTGCAAATATCTCTATTTTCATATGCATAGTGAATAAGGGAAGGGGGGAGGGATAGTTACATATACACGTTGATTTTTTCCCTTGAGGAGCACTTACAGGAAGAAAAAGAAGAGGGGAAAGAGGGGGAAATTCCACTTACACAAGGCTCCTGTAAAAAGCAGGCATGTGTTATGTCTAGTGAGTAAAAAGGGCAGCCGGGCAGCCAGTCTGGGAAGGTTTACTACTCTAGAAGAGAAGTTGGTTTGCTTTTCATTTTAAGCTGCTGATGAGCCACCAGCACAGAGGCAGTCGGGCTCTTAAAAATACTGCCAGCTATTCATGTTTATGGACATATTTACAAGGCTGCTTAAAATATATATATGTAAGAATGGTACAGTGTACTTTCTTTAATGTAGGATGAGTTTACATGGTTTTGTTTCATCAAATATAATTGTGAAGGGGTGCACTAAAGTTTTGCTGCTTGCCTGTTGTTTATGGCATGGTTTAGGGAGTTTGTGCCTGGCATTAAAGGATTCTAAGATATAATGTTGATTATGGAATGTATTTCTCAAAAATTATAGATACACTATAGTTTCAAGGCCCTGAAGTAGTTTCCCCCACCCCTCTCTTTCTCTCTCTATATATAATCTACTGGCCTGGAGCCCCCAGTGGCACAAGTGGTTAAACCCTTGTGCCAGCTGAACTGCTGACCAAAAGGTCAGTGGTTCAAATCCAGGGAGCGGGGTGAGCTCCCATCCATCAGCTGCAGCTTCTTATGTGGGAACATGAGAGAAGCCTCCCACAGCATGGTAAAACATCTGGATGTCCCTGGATAATGTCCTTGCAGACAGCCAATTCTCTCACGCCAGAAGCGACTTGCAGTTTCTCAAGTTGCTCCTGACATGAAAAAAATTTCTACTGACCTGTGGTACAAAACACACTGCACATATCATCATCTCTGGGATACTCACAATACAGTAGGACCCAAATTAACCTCCTTGACTCCTATGCTAGAGAAAGCCAAGAAATAAATTAAACAAAGCAAGTAAGAAAGCTGAGTACTTTCCTGTCATCAGGGAGTTGAATCTGCTTTGGGTTTTAGACTGGACTTTAAGTGAGTTGCCCAAGGTGCTGAACCGTATTCTTCAAAATAGTTTCAGCAACCTTGAGTAGTTTTGTTAAAGTATAGAATAAAACTGTGCCACTGATGACAACCCTTGTATGTCAGTAGCACAATAATGAAAAATATGTAGAATTGGAAAGGATCCCAAGGGACATTCAGTCCAATCCCCTACCTTGCAGGAACACACAATCAAAGCACTCCCAACAGATTGCCATCCAGCCTCTGCTTAAATACCTCTAGAGGAGGAGACTCCATCAGGCTCCAAGGCAGCATATTCCATTGCAGAACAGCTCTCACCATCAGGAACTCCTTCCTAATGTTTAGATGGAATCTCTCTTTTGCAATTTGAGTCCATTGCTCAGTATCCTAGTCTCTAGAGCAGCAAAAAAAATAAGCTTTCCCACTTCTCAGTGCGACGTCCCTTCAAATATTATTTATTATGCCCCTTCTCAGTACTGCTATATTACAAAAGAAGGTACATTATTCTTCTTTAAATTGCAATCGGAGTGCAATTTATGTTCTTTTTAATTGGAAAAAACAATGAATTACACATAACGTATGTTACTTTGTTTATACCTTGCCCTACATCAACAAACTCCGGGTGGTCTACAACAAAACCTGTTTCATCAGTAATGTAACATAGTAGAAAAATAATGTAATAAACTGTATCCAGCTCAGATGCAATGTGCTATCAAAACAATACTTTCCAGGCAAGGATGTGTTTATGAATGTCATAGCTGTACCTGGCTTGGCAGGGAAAGGAAAGGAAGTACCAAGGGATCCCGCTTGAGCCACCTGGCAGCTGTCTAAGCAGCAGATCGGCTATCTCAGCTAAATGCAACGATCAGAAATGGGAAGAGGGATGTTGTTTAAATTTGGTTCCCTTGAACATTAGCCATCCAAACCTCAACTGACTGCAACAAACAATGTGGTTCTGTTGTACTGCCACAAGAAGTACAGCAGAGCAGCTCTATTTGCTTGATGGGAAATGCCATAATAAAAAGGGATGTATTTAATAATGCTTTGTGGGTTAGCAGGCTGTTTAATTGGCTGAATCACCCAGTGGGGATGCTCCTTAAGCCAATCCGAGAGCGGCAGTTCAATAAAGCCCCGGCAAGCAACACTGCTGCATCATCCAGCATAGTCTCCTGAGAACGATTATATCATTTGCAATAATCAGATAACCACAGGATCAATGCAATGGGTAGTGCTGTGCTGGAGCGCTGCCTTTGTATTTCAGGTTTCTGTGGTGCCACATAGATTTTCATCTCAGTCACTGATTCATATTAGAGTTGCATTAGCTTATGGCTGCCTGTTTGTGCTCTACCAAAAGACCCATTTCTATAGGATTCTTTTCTACTGGATTTGTTGGACTCCCATGAGGTTGCCTCAAGGCCATGAGGGTTACAACATGTTGCATAATGCTTCCTTCAGAAACCATCTGCTGCTACGCTTCCCCAGATGTGGCTATTAATAATATACTGGCGAAGCCACCAAGTGTAGATAGCTGTGAAAACAAACAAAAAAACCCTTAAATTTAGAGTGAGTAGACTCAAAGATTGTAGCTGCAGGAAGCTGCAGGAACCTGGCAGCATCCAGGTTACTAACGGGAGGAGCGCTCAGGGAGCATACAATTCCTCTGTTGCACCAGCTCCACTGGCTGCCAGTTTGCTACTGGGCACAATTAGCCTATAAAGCCCTAAATTATTCTGGTCCAGGTTTACCTGTATCTCTCCTTATGAACCAGCAAGGAACTTAAGATCTTCTGGGGAGGCCCTGCTCTTGATCCCGCTTTTGTCACAGGTGTGCCTGGTGGGGACGAGAGACAGGGCCTTCTCAGTGGTGGCCCCTCACCTATGGAACTCCCTCCCTAGGGATATTAGATCACACACCCCCCCTCCCTTCTGGCATTTTAGGGGAAAAGTAAAAACCTGGCTCTTCAAACAAGCTTTTGGAAAAGCAGGGTAACAGATAAACATGGAACTAGAAAAAAAAAAATGAACATGGAACGGCTTAGACAATGCTTCCGGAAAATGAGTTAATAGGAAGTCACTGGTGATTATATGTTTTTTTTAATGTATTGTCGAAGGCTTTCATGGCTGGAATCACTGGGTTGTTGTAGGTTTTTTCAGGATATATGGTCATGTTCTAGAGGCATTTTCTCCTGACATTTCATCTGCATCTATGGCAAGCATCCTCAGAGGTTGTGAGGTCCTCAGAGGTTTATTTATATTATATTATAAACCAGCTGTACCCACCATGCATTGCTGTGGCCAAGCTTCCCTCCCTCTTTCTCTCCCTCTTTCTCTCCTTCTTTCTTTCTCTCCTTCCTTCCCTCCCTCTTTCCTTCCTTCCCCTCCCTTTTTCTTTCTCTTCTTTCTTCCTTATCTACTTATTATTGGACTGTAACTCTCAGCCATACTCATGATTGACCTATCTACCTATCTACCTACTATCTTTCTCTATCTAATGTATATATCTTATCTATCTGGAGGATTGCTGGGAGTTATTTATTTATTGTGTCAGGGGCAACCAGACCATTCTATTACATTTCTAACAGAACAAAACAAGCAAACAGATAAAAAAACCCCCAAAGTTTGCAAGATTGGTAGATGATTAAATGTCCTTTGACCAGTGTCTGGCCACTTGGAGTGCCTCTGGTGTTGCCGCAAGAAGGTCCTCCATTGTGCATGTAGCAGGGCTCAGGTTGCATTGCAGCAGGTGGTCAGTGGTTTGCTCTTCTCCACACTCGCATGTTGTGGATTCCACTTTGTAGCCCCATTTCTTAAGGTTGGGAGTTGCAGTCCAGGAACAGGAAATATGTATGGATTGGGATGTTCTCAAAGAAATCCAAGGAGAAACAAGCTTGCAGCTTGTAAGCAGTGCATATGGAGCATCCTCCTCCCCTAAAGGGCCTTGTCTAGGGGATACTGGGAGCTGTCATTTTCACACATGCACTGTATCATCATTTAGCTTTTTTGGGAGGAGTTTATGAGTGATGGTCACTCGTTGGTCTGTTAGGTGTGTCGTTTCCAAATTTTGTGTTAATGCATCCAGTGGTTTTTGAGTTATGTTAATCCCACAAACTAACATTACATTTTTATATAGATTTCCGTGTGTTTTAAAGGGGGTTGATTACAATTTGGGGGAGTACTGGGGGCTTTGGGAGTCCAAAGGGGGTTCCAAGAGCCACATTAGGCCTATTCCTAGGGCCTCATCATTTACCAGAGAAATAATATGTGGTATCTTCCCTGTGGGGCAGCTCACAGCATTTTCATACTAAATGGTGTGAAAGAGAGTCCCTTTGGCACTGTTCTGTACTACAGAGTTTGAAAGGGGACTGCATGCAGTCCCCTTTCACACTGTTCAACATGGTGTGAAAGCTGCAACTGATCAGTGGGAAAGGAGGGGGAATCATGGGGAGAGGTTGTTTAGCTTTTCCTTCCCTAGTTTCCTACCACATTGAGATTGCAGGCAGCAAAAAAAAGAGTCCCGGAGACAAGGAGGTGAGTATAGGGAGATCCAGGAACAGAGGAGATCTTGTGGGTCTCATCCAGCCTTCTGCCGGAAGCTTTGCCACATACTAAAATTGCCAGATCTAAACTCCCACCCCAAGAAAAACAAGCTTTCTTTTGGTGGAGTGATTCAAATACCGTTTCTATGCCCTGAAAAGATATTAGAGGTCATTTATTTTTAGTACGTCTTATGAATTTCTATGAGGCCTGTACAATGAGATTCATGACAAATAAGACACTCGCTTTTACAGGTAGGAAGATATGAAACTGGAACTAATAACATTTTGGGAACTCTTATTAAAATGATCTCTCTCAAATGCAACTGACATACACGATGGTGGGAGAGGAGGAGATGGTAAAGTGGTACAGGCAGCATTCAGATTTCTGCCGCTGATATTCAAGATGGCATCAGTAAAACAAGAGAAACAAAAATGAATATATACTTTCTTTTTTATTAGCCAAATGTTGCATATATGAGGAATAGATCCCTTTCTAGCTTTACATCTTATCTATCATATTTAAATCAGAATCTAGTCCCTTTAGAGTGTTTAGACCATTTACATGTTGGTATTTTTTATTTGAAAAAAATACTAGACAATTTGGCTTACTATATTTTTCTTCCTCTTGATAATTGGTGTCCAAAGTGCCACTTCCATAGGATTTATTTATTTATTATATCAGAAGCTAACTGAAGATACAGATGTAATGCATTTAAAAACACACAAATTATACTACATGTCCTTTGACCAGTAGCTGGCCACTTGGAGTGCCTCTGGTGTTGTTATAAGAAGGTCCTCCATTGTGCATGTAGCAGGGCTCAGACTGCATTATAATAAGTGGTCTGTGCTTGGCTCTTCTCCACACTCGCATGTCGCACTTTGTGGCCCCATTTCTTAAGGTTGGCTCTGCATCTCATGGTGCCAGAACACAGTCTGTTCAGCGCCTTCCAAGTCTTCTGTGTGCCCAGTCTTCTGTGAGTCTTTCATTTGATATCGGTCATTGCTTGAGGGTCCGGGTTTTAGCCTGCCACTTCTGGACTCCTGCTTGCTGGGGAGTTCCTGTGAGTATCTCTGTAGATCTTAGAGAGCTATTTCTTGATTTAAGGCATTGGCGTGCTGGCTGATATCTGAACAGGGGATGGGCCAGAGATGTCACTGCCTTGGTCCTTTCAATATTGGCTGTTACTTCCCGGCAAAAGTCAGGTGCAATACCAGCTAAACAGTATAATGCCCATGGGATGTAACCTCCTTGTACAATAACTAAACAACTACCATTGTTTCTCCCACTGCTACTACTCCTATTGGTAATGCCTACAGGAAAGCTTACAAAGAAAAGGCATGGTCATGTTCTTAGGATTGCAGTCTAATTCACATAAGGCATGGAAGCCAAACCACCATGTATAAATTCTACCCAATAAACAAGCAATGTTATATATTTCCTTTAAAAAAATGTTATTCCTTGTTTTACTTTTATGTTGATGTTTCTTAAGTAGTTCTTTAAAAAAACACCAAAATTGTAATTTGTGTAAAAATGCTATATATTTCTAAAATGCAAGTTTGCTGATGGCTTCCACACCAGAGGAGCATTGAATAATGCTCTGGGTTTGAAAGAGCCATCCAAAGTGCTGAACCTTATCTGTACCCTGGGTTTGATGCTTTTTAAAAACATGAAACAGATTTGCTGCCCCCGGGACATGGAATTCTCAATATATCAACTAAGTTTATACCATGGCAAATACACTATTAGATGGTTTTATTTGTCCTGAAGTGCCTTTAATCCTGAGAATCCAAAAGCAGAGCTTTCCTCTTTGCCACTAAATAATCAGCTATCTGCCCTATGAACAACTAATGTCTGCTTACCTGAGGTCATGAGTCTGACAGCAAATGGCAGCCAAGTCCTTTGGGTCATAGGATGCTTTACAAGCAATTCACTCTTTGTGTGTTTTCAAGTTGCCTGTTGGTTTATAGTGACCTCATATTTTTTTCATAAGGATTTTTAAAGCAAGGAATACTCCTTTCTCTGAAATACAGTAGGTGCTTGGTATCTATTGGGGTCTAGTTCCAGGATCCTCCATAAATGTTAAAGTCCCATTATATACTGTGTTATTGTAAAATGATAACTCTTATATGAAATTGACTTGTTAAATATTTTGAGCCATAGATAATTGAATCCATTGATGCGGAATGTGTGAATATGGAGGGTCAACTGTATAGTATATAGTCATTATTGACAACCTCCCATTTTGCTTATCTTCCAAGATCAGACAAGATCTTGTGCCTTTAGCATATTCACTAGATAGCTGTGCAAATGCCATAGTTATGCAGGATCATTGTACATATAGAATTCTGGCCAATGAATTTGGCTGCATAAATAGTAGTATAGTGTCTAGATCCAGGGAAGTCATATAACCCTTTATTCTACCTTGGTCAGACCACACCTGGAATCACACTATGTCCAGTTCTGGCCACCACAATTTAAGGGAGATGTTGACAAGCTGGAAAGTGTCCAGAGAAGGGTGACTAAAATGATCAAGGGTCTGGAGAACAAGCCCTATGAGGAGCAGCTTAAAGAGCTGGGCATGTTTAGCCTACAGAAGAGAAGGCTGAGAGGAGACATGTTGAGGACCATGTATAAATATGTGAGGGGAAGTCATAGGGAGGAGGGAGCAAACTTGTTTTCTGCTGCCCTGGAGACTAGGGCACAAAACAATGGCCTCAAACCGCAGGAAATGATATTCCACATGAACATTAGGAAGAACTTCCTAACTGTGAGAGCTGTTCAGTAGTGGAACTCTCTGCCCCCAAGTGTGGTGGAGGCTCCTTCTTTGGAGGCTTTTAAACAGAGGCTGGATGGCCATCTGTTGGGGGTGTTTGAAGAGTTAGGGGATTGGACTGGATGGCCCCCGAGGTCTCTTCCAACTCTATGATTCTATGATTCAATGCTAAAACAACAGCAATAGCAGAAGTATTAAAACTTCTTTCTGACAACCCCAGGCATACATCATATACAAATAGTTCTGAAACTGTTGTGGAAATGCCACAGATTACTATCACAGTGACACAACAACTTTGAGGGTTAGAGTGCATAGTGTCAACTTGTAGCTTCTTTGAGTGAACTTGTTCGTCACCACAGACCCTGTGCTTGATTCTGTCAGGATATCCCACAGGAAAGAATGAGTAAAGCAAAGAGAAAAGGCTCCCACCACCTCCAACCTTTCTTTTCCCCACAGAAGGCTGATTATTTCATCTCTGAAGCAAACAGTGTTTGATTCCCTATGATTGCTGGAATAAAAGTGAGAAAGAGAAGACACCAGGGTATTGCTTTGGCTGCTGTAGCTTCAGATATGTTTTGTGATGAGAAGAAAAAGCTATTGTTTCATTCGACCCACTTCCCTGAGTGGTAGGAAGTCCCTGGATAGCTTTATAGAGTCAGCTCTATAAAGACGAGAGAAGAGGTCACAGGAATCTTTCTTGTTTGGTAATACCTGTCAAATTACACATCCCATGTACAGCCGGTTGTTTGGTCCCACTTGATTCATCTAAATGGATTGGGCCCTATCCCTCCTCGTCTTCATGCCACTATGTTCATGCCCTCTGGTCGTCGCAATTTGCTAGGGACTACCCCAATTAATCCTTTCTCATCCCACATTTTCAGGTATTTTTAAAATGTCAGGATTTCTCTCTCCTCTTACCACTTTCCTCCTTTGCCCTCTGCTCCACTGGTGCAAACTGAATTCAAAATGCAAAAGTAATTCATACTCAGTTAACTCAACACAAGGGATGGGAGAGGAGGCAGTGCCATCTTCTCTTACCAGTAGATTTTGGCAAAGACTAACTTGCTGGATTCTCTCCTAGCTTGTTAGTTCTTCCTTGTTACAGATTGAGCATCTCTTATCCAGAATTTTGAAATCTGAAATAGTCCATAATCCCGAATTGTCCACATAAGTGGCTGAGATAGAGACACCTTTGCTTTCTGGTGTCTCGATGTATACACATTTTGTTTCATGCTCCAAATTATTCAAAATATTGTGCATATAGTATATATGAAACACAAATTAGTTTCATGGTTAGACTTGGGACCCCTTTCTAAGATATCTCATTACATATGAATATGAAAATATCGCCATTCCCAAAACAAATCCAAAACACTTCTAGTCCCAAGCATTTCAGATTAGGGATACATTTCCCATCTTGATCACACTTTGATGTTGCTTGGTCACATACATCTCAATTGTCACCTATGAACTGTTGAAATGTATAAGGGACGCCCCTTGGTCTCAGTTTTGGCTCTGATATCTCAAGACCTGGGATGCTCCTGATATGATCACTCTATATTTAAAACATGTCACTATAATGGGAAAGAATGAGAACAGTGAAATGTGCGCCTGCTCAGTCAGTCTGAAGGTGAAAACTACTTTGTATGAACCTGTTCACGGCCCCTCCCTTTTCATGTTTTTTTTCTCCTTGGTTTGAAGGACAAATGTGGGCCTATCTACTGAAACCCTTGAAACAGATAACCATATACCATAAAATTAGCATCTTTGCACCTTCAGAAAGTCAGAAACGTCACATGTAAGTCTAAAATTCACAGAACCCACCAGCCAACATGGACACTTGCTTCTGCTTATCTTGGCACTGTTTTTTCATGACAAAATTTCCAAGCCAATTTTCAGCACAAAACCTCCCAAGGCAATAGAGTGAAATTCAGGTAAAAATCCAAAAGACAGAACCAGCAAAGATAAAAGCCCAGGAATGTCAGCCATAAAATCCACCAGAGCTATAATATAAACCTAATATGTTTTAAAGCATTCTGAAACTCCTGGACATTTTTTAAAGAATTTGTAAATATTTCACAGATGAAACTAAGACACATGCAGGAAGCAACATCAGAGTGTGGTCAAGGAAGAACACACAAAATCAAAGAACCTGCAGTAGTTTGCTTTTGCCCAAACCCACTGGAAAAGGCAAGATACTCCCCCCCCCCACCTCCCACCCCATCTTTTCTCTTCTTGCTTCTGAGTCGATTGCAAGTCATTTTAGTCAGTTTACAACTGTCAATGGGAATGTTGCCAGATATTTCCATTCCTTTTAACATTTCATAGATGAAACTGAGGCACACATCCACCTAAACAACATCAGAATGTGGTCAAAATGGCAAAAGTTATTAACAAGGAACAAAACACAAGCCAGGAAATATGCAACAGTTGGCTTTTGCCAGAGTCAGCTGGAAAGACCAAGTTTCTCCCTCCTCTCCTCTCTCCACTGCTAAGTTAACTGTACAAACCTTTAATGCACTTTCAATTTGGTTTGCAGCAACTGGAGTAAACTGAGGATAAAAGTGAAAAAGTAGGAGGAGGAAAAAGAAACTGGAGCATTTTAAAATCCTCTGAAAAAGTTGAACAACAAAAGATTGATTAGGACTATCCCTGCCAAACTGGGACACTTTGGGGAGAGTATGCAAAAGGATAATAGAGTTCATATCATGGCAGCTTTCATGAGGAAAGCATCCTATTTATGTGAGACCTCAGGTTTTTGTTCTCTCTTTTTCTCCCCCTCTCCCTCTCTTATAACTACAAACCTAAGAGAACACAAGCACATGATTTAATGGCTCAGGGGCAATGTTTTAGAGTAGGCCCCCTACATTTGCTGGGTTTAAGGTTACAGAACCCCTAGAAAATAGAAAATCAAAAAATCAGGCGGAAGTTGATGACAGAATTGTGCTGGAGGGCCTACAAATATCTAGAGAAGTTTTCTTTCTAGGAATCCGAAAGTCATCCATTGTGACTTCTGATTGACTGTAGTGTGACAATGGTCAGCTAGAGATTCATAGAGAGAACATATTATACTTGCATATTAATCAAATCCACAAATAATTAAATCTACAAAAGTTAAACCCACAAATGGAAGGCCAACTGTATTATGGTTTGAATCCAGTTGTGAAGTTACATCGTTGTTGTTGTTCATTCGTTCAGTCATTTCTGACTCTTTATGACTTCATGAACCAGTCCACGCCAGAGCTCTCTGTCGGTCGTCACTATCCCCAGCTCCTTCAAGGTGAATCCAGTCACTTCAAAGATACCATCCATCCATCTTGCCCTTGGTCAGCCCCTCTTCCTTTTTCCTTCCATTTTCCCCAGCATCATTGTCTTCTTTCTTTTCTTCTCATAATGTGGCCATTATATTGTGAACATATTACACCTATCCTAAAGTCACTCCACTGGCTGCCAATTAGTTTCTGGGCAAAGTACAAAGTGTTGGTACCTTGAGAACCCTACATGGTTTGGGTCCAGGTTACCTACAGGATTGTACTGAACACTGAGGTCCTCTGGGGGGTATCTGCTCCAGCCTGCCAGAACCCAACTGGCAACCCTCATCCAGAGAGTCTTTTCATCAGCCGCCCCAAGACTATGGAACAACCTCCTCAAAGAGCTCTGACAGCTAGATCAGCTGTTGGAATTTAAGACACAAGTAAATACCTATCTCTTCTAGCAGGCCTACCTAGACAGTTTTAATGACAATTTTTAAACTTGCATCTTATGTGTATTTTAAAATGTATTTTGTAGAAATATGTTTAAAATGTGTGTTTTAAAGAATGATTTTAAGTGAATGTGTGTTTTACAATGTTGTAACCTGCCTTGAGCTGCGAGGAGAGGCAGGCAAGAAATAAAATTATTATTATTATTATTATTATTATTATTATTATTATTATATTAATGTTATTCCTGGTTATACTGCTTAAACATTTGCCTAATGAGGCATCTAATACCACCTATGCATGGAGTTGTCCATGCATCTGCAGTGCAGTGCTGCATAAGCCATGATTGGAATGGCCACTGAAATGTCTGCAGAATGGCTGGAAAGTTGCCTTCCTAATCTCTGTAAGTGCACCAGAAAAGCTTTACCCTCTGCCAGTACTGATTAGGATCGTGGTCTGAATCATCTATGTAAGCCAACCTTTTTCTGGAGTTAGATTTTCACCCCATGCCCCCACCACCACCACCACAAACAGCCAGAACCCAAGCCATATTGGCAGTAGATTTCAAATTCCTTCTTCTATCCGCCTTTTATCCTATCTCTTTTCCCCCGCATCAAATTAAACAGACTTATTTCATGTTAAACAATGTACCACTTTGAAATGGCCTGAACTTCCATAGCTCCATCCAGTGAAATCCTGGGGTTTGCCATTTCCCTTTTGTTGTTGCTTATTTGTTCAGTCTCTTCAGACTCTTCGTGACCTCATGGACCAGCCCACGCCAGAGCTCCCTGTTAGCTGTGGCCACCCCCAGGTCCTTCAAGGTCAAGCCAGTCACTTCAAGGATATCATCCATCTATCTTGCCCTAGGTCAGCCCCTCTTCCTTTTTCCTTCAATTTTCCACAGCATCATTGCCTTCTCCAAGCTTTTCTGACTTCTCATTATATGGCCAAAGTACTTCGTCTTCGCCTCTAATATCCTTCCCTACAGGGAGCAGTTGGGCTTTATTTCCTGTAGTATGGACTGGTTTCATCTTCTTGTGGTCAGAATTTTCCTCCAACACCACAGTTCAAAAGCATCTATCTTCCTTTGCTCAGCCTTCCTTATGGTCCCGCTCTCACATCCATAGGTTACTATGGGTGTTAGGAATCAAGAGCTGTTAGGCTCAAAAATAACCCTCACTTGGGGGTGACTCCACAAAAACATTGCAGAGTTCCAGAGGCACAGTTCATAACCAGTAGAAGCTTACGTGTAAAGAGCAAGGATTGGTTTCCATTCAACAGGATGGAACAAGATTGCAGATCCACAACTTCATAGGTTCTAAAAATAATATATTTATTAGAGATAAAAGAAATCCATTCTGGATAGGAAAGGTTCTTGGAGCTAACTTGCATCACTGAGTTATCTTCTAAGGAAAAGAAGAAGGAAAAATAACAAAATAGCCATGTCTACTACATTTTGCCTGGACAATGGCAAGATGCCTCCTCACTCTAGGAGAACAAAGACAAGAGAGATGCAGAAAATGGAGACAGGCCTTTAAAGAGAAAATTATGTCTACCCTGAAGAGGTCACATTTCTTAGGCCCGTCGCAAACTAGCTTCCTGCTGGAGAAAACCTTGCTAGCAAGTCCCTGACGTCATGAGCCTGCGCCTCTCGCCCCGCCCCTTTCTCCGCCCCTTTCTCTTTGCGAGCGTGGTTTTTCCTTTGCTAGGGCAGCATTGCCCGCATTTTCTCTCAGTTGAATTCTGCCAACTGAGAGAAAATGCGGGCAATGCTGCCCTAGCACAGGAAAAACCACGCTCGCAAAGAGAAAGGGGCGGAGAAAGGGGCGGGGCGAGAGGCAGAGTCTCGTGACGTCAGGGACATGCTAGCAATTTTCCTCCCGCAGGAACAGAGTTTGCGACGGGTCTAAGTGTTCAAAGGGGGGGAGATAGTGACATGTAGGATAAGCAAGACAACCCCCCCCCCCTTCTGAGCTCCTTCTTGAGGTAGGCATGCACAGGGAATTTAGGAGAAGGAATTCCTCATTCTAATCTAGGCTAACTACTCATTGAGGGCTAGAGACTTGTGCAATCAGGGATGTAACCCAACAACGGGGAATACCATTGCTTTAACTAAGTGGATCTTTGTCATTCTATCATTGTTTGGATTGTACCCAAGCACCACTTTAGTGACTTTAATATTAATTATGAAGGCTACTTCATTTCTTTGGTGTTCCTCTTGTCCACAGTAGTAAATCTGATGGTCATCTGTTGTGAAGTGGCCCATTCCAGACCATTTCAGTTCACTGACACCTGGAATGTCAATCTTTAATCTTTATATCTCACCAATAACCTATTTGTCCTGGCTCATAGATCTTACATTCCAGGTTCCTATGGTGTCTTGATCTTCAGAACATCAGATTCATCGTTCACCTCCAGCACCGTCGGCCACTAGACTTCTTTTCAGCTTTGAGCTAGTTGCGTCATCATATCTGGGGCTAGTTGAACTTATACTCTGTTCCTCCCCAGTAACATTCTGACCATTATTCAACCTGGGAGTCCCATCTTTCGATGGTATATTGACATATCTCTGGTTGTACTGATCCATTTAGTTTTCACAGCAAGAATACTAAGGTGGGTTGGCATTACCTTCCCCAGGGATCGTATTTAGTCTGACCTCTCTGCCATGATCTTCCCATTTTGGGTGTCCCTTCATAGTTTCACTCATGGCATCATTATGGTACTCAAGCTCCAGCACCACGACAAGGCAACAATCCTTTGCCATTTCTCTACCTGAGAGCAATAGTGCCCCACCAAACTACAAATCTCAGGATTCAACAGGATGGAGCCATGGCAATTAAAAAGTAGCAGCAAACTGCTAGAGCAGGTGCCCTGAGAAGATTTCTAAACTCACTCTGGTTGCCCATTAAATAGTACCTATTCTCAGGAGGCAAGGCCTGACAAAGCAGAATGGAGACTTTTTGAGTCAGGAGAAGAGCATAGCCCTGAGCAATATTTTGACAAAAGGAAAGGAAGACATCCTTCTCTAGTAGTCTGGGAATATGAGATTGCCTTGCCTAGCAGGAAACTTGGGCCTAGATCAGTCATTTTGCTATTGAGTCAGAACACTGGGCTATGCATGTTTTATAGACGCAGAAGGTTTTTGTCTCAAATCTCTCCCCTGGCCTGTGCAGAAGGAGAGCAGAATTTGACATTCCAGTATTTGGCAAAGGAAATAAAATCCTGTTCTTTTGCTTACTAGACAAAAGAGCTTTCTTTTAATACTACTGATCACCAGGAAATAACATTTTAATCTTTGTTGAAAGATTGTAACTTTTAACAATAGGAATAAATAACCTGCTCTAAAACTGCAACATTTACAATCCAATCCTTTATGTTCCAACTCTTAAACAAAGATCATCCTGGTTGCTAATCTATCACTACTATTTTCAGTTGCCTTTTGACTTTTTTTTTTTTTTTGCAAATCACACTAAATTATAATAATGTACATAAACCACACGTGGTCCACCAAAGCCATTTCTGTGGGTTTCCCCAATCCACCTTTGAAACTGTGCCGCTAAACTGCAGAAAGCCACGATGCTGAATTTCAGCAGCAACCTGTGAATATGCCATTTGAAGAAATCATTCCACTCACATTAAAGGGCCTTTAGCTGCTTGACACCAAAATCTAGCAGCAAGCTGAGACAATCCCATGCTTGCTTTAACTACAGTCTTTGGAGACACAATTTGTTACTGAATTTCTAGAGGGTTGATGGGGGCAGGAAAGGTTGGCCCATGGTGGATGGGATCGGCTAGTTGATCAACTGAAGATGCAATGCATACTGTCCAACATTTAATAGATGAAAACTGAAGGGGACACAGCCAAGCAACATCAGAATGTGGTAAAATGGCAACTATTACTAATGTTTTCATTGTTGTTATAATTCATTAAATATTCCAGCCAGAAGTTCATTTATTATATTTATAGTATATAACCCTGGGAAAGTGTTTGTTTCATTGAGCATTTAATGCATTGCAACAATAAATACGACAAAGACCATCGCAACAACAGCCATGGTTTGACTGTGGCTTGTTGGTCATAGTTGACATTGAGCACGGTTTGTCTGCACATAACAAATAACAGTGGTTCATAAAAACAGAATCAAAAGTTTTCAGTCTCTTTGCTGCCATGCTAGGGGAATCTGTGAGGTCATGGCTCAGCTAAGATATTACTCTTAACGTGACCTATAGAAGCCCCCAGTGGCACAATGGGTCAAACCGGACTGATGACTGAAAGGTTGGCAATTCCATTCCGGGGAGTGGGGTGAGCTCCGATCTGTCAGGTCCAGCTTTTCATGCGGGGACATGAGAGAAGCCTCCCACAGGATGGTAAAACATCTGGGCGCCCTCTGGACAATGTCCTTACAAATGTCCAATTCTCTCACACCAGAAATGACTTGCACTTTCTCAAGTCACTCCTGACACCAAAAAATGACCTATAATATGTCTGATTATATAGAGGTATTGAAAGAAGTGAGCTGGACACTTTGTTTGTCTCCTCCCCTATTGATTATTTTTTAGGAATTGGAGGGATTCTAGACTACGTTTGGAGTTGGAAAATTGGGTCTTTCCCAACCTTCATTATTTGTTGTTAGGCCAATCTAGAAGTCTGTCTGGACTGTTCAAATTTCATGGGAATCTGATGCATATCTACCCTGCTGTAAAAAACCAGCCCAAGCCATTTTGTTGCCTGAAACAGAACAGTAGAAGACACTCTACTAACCCACCACTTCACTGACCCACTCCCCACACAGAGATTCAATCAAAGTTACATATTATCCAAAATAAACCAAGTTATTTTGGCATCTGACACAGAAAATGCCACAAGCATCACTTCTGGCAATTGATCAATCTCAAAAGAAAGAACAAAAAAGTTACTGTCCTTTCATCATATCTGAAAAATGTGACATAGGGCAGGGTAGCTCACCTTCCTTGAGAGATTATATTCTCCCAGTCCACGGAATTGTTATGGGCTAAACTAGATGGGACATTAAATGCACGATGTTTTTAAACATTTATATGTTGACTAAAGGTGATGTGTGTGTTAACTTTGGGAACCTGTTCCATTCAGGATCCAATCAAGCCAAAGTCTGAGATTGTCATAATGAAATGAAGCCCTTTTGTACAGCAAAACAATATACAGTTTATGTTTATAAATGCATATATACAGTTGGCCCTCTATATCCATGAGTTCTGTTATATAAAAATTCAACCTTCTAGAGGTTTACAATATTCTTTCCAAACTCCCCCCAAACAAACCTTGATTTTACCACTTTATATAAACAACACCATTTTACCATTCCATTGTATGGTACCTGAACATCCCCAGATTTTGGTATCCATGGGGGATCCCATAATCAAACTCGAGTGGAAACCACTGTGTTTGATTTAATAAATGCAAATAAACATTGTTCATGCCCATTAGATGGCAGAAGCCAAGTCACCTTTCAACTAATTAAGTGGTTCTCAACCTTCCTAATGACAAGACCATTTAATACAGTTCCTCATGTTGTGGTGACCCTCAACCATAACAGTATTTTTGTTTCTACTTTATAACTGTAATTTTGCTACTGTTATGAATCATAATGTAACTATCTGATATGCACAATGTCTCTTCATTTACAGGATCAAATTTGGCACAAATACCCAATACTACCAAATCTGAATACTGGTGGGGTCGGGTGGGATGATCTTATTATTTGGGAGTTGTAGTTGCTGGAATTTATAGTTCACCTACAATCAAAGAGCATTCTGAACTCCACCAAAGATGGAATTGAACCAAACTTGGCACACAGAACTCTCATGACCAAATGAAAATACTGGAAGGGTTTGGTGGGCATTGACCTTGAGTTTTGGAGTTGTAGTTCACCTACATGCAGAGAGCACTGTGGACTCAAACAACGATGGATCTAGACCAAGCTTGGCACGAATACTCAATATGCCCAAATGTGAACACTGGTGGGGTTTGGGGAAAATAAATCTTGACATTTGGGAGTTGTAGTTTCTGGGATTTAGAGTTCACTTACAATCAAGGAGCATTGTGAACACCACCAATGATAGAATTGGGCCAAACTTCCCACACAGAACCCCCACGACCAACAGAAAACACTGTGTTTTCTGATGGTCTTTGGCAACCCCTCTGACACTCCCTCACGACTCCCCCCCTCAAGGGGTCCCGACCCTCAGATTGAGAAACACCAAACTAATCGTTCCAGTGGTTTGCAGAAGGACTTCAATACACTGGTCAGCAAGAAATAGATCAAGTCTGAGCTGTATTAATATACTTCCTCCCCAATTCACCAGGCAAGTACAAAATGACCAATGTTGCTAAAGTCTTCTTGTGTCCCTCTGCAACTGCTATGAAAAATGTACATGGGGAAATGAATTGTTTCTCCAGGAAAATAGGACCTCTCTGCCACCTTTGAGAGAAGGGGAGCTCAGTTTTATTCAGGGATCAGTACCAGACATCTGCAAGAAAGTTAACAGTTGACACTGCAATTATCTAGCACCAACATAACTGTGTGAAAAACTTAACTTTTCTGGCTAAGCAATAGCCAATATGCAGGATTCAAATCCCCACTTAGCTATGACAATCCATTGGGTAACCTTGGGCAAGTCATATTCTCTTAGCTTCAAAGGAAAGCAATGGCAAACCAATTCTGAACAAAGCCAGCCAAGAATAATTGCCTTAGGGTTGCCATAAGTAGAAACTGACTTGAAGGCACAGAACACACGTACACATATTACCATGATTCTATACCAAAAACCTAAACTATACTATAAAAGACAGTGTCAACTCACTACTTACACCTTACCATTCTTCCAACATCCAACCAAAAGACTTGGTAAGGGGTAGATGCTGGCCGAGTGAGGGATTCTGGGAGTTGTAGTTCAAAAAATGAATTTTTCTGTGTGCTTTTGTTACAGGAGGCAGAAAATGTCATATGTGCTTTTGTTTCATCCCTGGGTTATTTTACACTACCCATTTATAGCATGATTCCACTTTAACTCCCAGGGCTACATCCTATGGGATACTGGGCTTTGTGACTTGGAAGGTATTGAAGCTCTCTGGATAACTTTAAAGATCACTCTCTAAAATGTAACTGCATAATTATTAATTGGCATTGGGCAAATCATACTCTGTCATCCTCAAAGGAAGGCCATGGCAAACCTCCCCTGACTATCATGCAAAGAGTGCCCTATGATAAAGTCACTATAATACAGGGTTGATTTGAAGAAGAGCAAGAACAAAGTTTTAAATCCTTTGGTTGTTAAAGTGAACTCATCACACTATAACTGTGTTGTGTGGAAGTGTCTCTGTGCATTAAAAGCATGCTAACTTGCCAGTAATAACTATTTGTTTTCTTCTATTGGCAATGAGGCTCCGCTGCCTGAGGCAGCCACCCCACTCGACCTCACAATAGGGCTGGCTCTGAGACTCTTTCTGTATATGTCGCCACCATAAATCTGTGTAATTGCTGAGCTGTTGATGATATTTAAAAATCACCATGAAATACTTATGTTAATTCCAGTGTCACAACATTTTTAGATCACATGTTTTAACCCTGCTTTTTTGCAGTCATTACTGTAAAAAGTGGCCTGCCTATATGTTCCCCTTTGCTTAGTTCATAGCTTTAATGGCTTGCTCATTGCACAGTCATGCTGTTGTTATGTCTGCTGGGTATTAATTAGCATAATTGTTACTCAGAAAGGACTTAAATGCATGTGTATGTGTACAGATATATAAAAGAGGCAAAAGCAAATACTGCCCAAGTTTTCAAGGGGGGCACTGCGTGTAGGCATAGGGCAGGAGTGGCAATTGCCAGGCATGGAAGGGCACATTGATCCTCCCTGAACTCCCTGGGCTAGTCTCCTGCTGTCAAAGCACATAGGTTGCCACTAGTGAGCCAACTGGCTGTGCAGATTTTTAGTTACTTATTTATTTATTGAGAAACTGCAAGTCGCTTCTGCTGTGAAAAAATTGGCCGTCTGCAAGAATGTTGCCCAGGGGATGCCCAGATGTTTTTATGCTTTACATCCTTGTGGGAGGCTTCTCTCATGTTCCTGCATGGAAAGCTGGAGCTGACAGAGGGAGCTCCTCCGTGCTCTCCCCAGATTCAGACCTCCGACCTGTTGGTCTTCAGTATTCAGTCCTGCTGGCACAAGGAAGAGGAAGAGAAATGTATTCTCTTCCTCCCTCTCCTCCCACTCTCCCAAGCCTTCCTTCAGCTTCTCTTGCCTCATCATCTCCTTTCGACTTGTCCTTTTTTCATCTTTTGTCTCTTCCTTTCTACTTCAGTGGTTCTCAAACTGTGGGTCCCCATATGTTTTGGCCTTCAACTCCCAGAAATCCTAACAGCTGATAAACTGGATGGGATTTCTCTGAGTTGTAGGCTAAAACACCTGAGGAATCACAGGTTGAGGACCACTGTTCTAGATCTTCAAAGAGGTAGACCTCATATTCATACACATATTGGAAATAAGTCTAAAAGAGGATCCTGGTTTAATTTCATTCCGAAACAGGGTTGTGGGGTAAGAAAAATGTGACATATCAGTGATTGTCTGATTTATGTATTTATTTAGCCTTAACTGTTATTGTTCAGGTATATAGGAATCTGTAAAAGCTTGGCTCGGCCTCAGGAGTTTTATCTGGGACACAGACAGAGCTGAGAGAGAGAGGCTAATGTTCCACTAAAGAATTGTGGACAACCTTAAGAATAAAGGCTGAATTCAAGGACAACATTTTTGTGAGATGTGTTCTCACTTTGATTACCTTTCTGGGCCAAATATTCTTTGTTGTTTTCTTCACCACTCTTCAAATTCAATGAAATGCTAAGAACTTTGTGGTAGAACACGGTGCAGCTTCAGCGATAACTCCTAGGAAACAAACCTGTCTTTTACCATAGCTTAAAAGACAATATTTATGAATGGTGACTCAATTCCATCATTATATGATATAAATCTGAGGATCTAATATGATCTAAACCAGCTGAGGATGATGTCATACTCCCCCACATTTGGATGGTCCCTCATTGGAAAAAGCTATTCTCAGAAAAAGAAGACCAAGTTCTTCAGTCTTAGGCCCTTTCTACACAGCTGAGTAAAATCCACAATGAACTCGATTATATGGCAGTGTACTCAGATAATCCAGTGAAAATCAGATTTTGTGGATTATCTGCCTTGATATTTTGGGATATAAGACTGTGTAGAAGGGCCCTTAGTCTCCCAAGTAAAAGATCAAACTCTGTGTTGCCATTGTTGTTGCTGTAGTATTGTTGTCGCTGTAGTATGATGTGATTTAATTGTTTTTAACTGAGATATGTATGAATATACATATGGCATCTAAAAATGATGTAAAGAAAGAAAGAAAGAAATGTAGTAGTAGTAGTAGTAGTAGTAGTAGTATGCCTTCAAGTCATTTCCATCTTATGGCAACCCAAAAATGAACCTATTATTGGGTTTTCTAGGCAAGATTTGTTCAGAGAGGGTTTCCCATTGCCACCTCCTGAGATAGAGTTAGCCGCTCTGAGTCCCCTTCGGGGTTGAGAAGAGCGGGGTATAAATACAGTAAATAAACTTGCCCAAGGTCATTCAGTGGGTTTCCACAGCTGAGCTTTGGTTTCCAGAATCATAGCTAATGCTCAAACTATCACACCATGCTAACTCTGTAGAGATTATCTATTCTACCCTGTTTTTGTTTTTCATATAGTGCTATCTTTGTATGGGAACTTTATGAAATGTGATTTATTTCAATTCCACGCAGTAGAACAGGGTGGAAGGAAAGGTATAGCCATCAAGATGGTGTCAGATTGCAACTCCCATTAGCCCTAGCCAACATAGACAATTCTAGGGGATGACTGAAGCTGCGGCTGCAAGTCCACCACCAGAGAGCAGAGTATGGAAACTTAGTGAAATACTCATTTTTCTGTTGTGCAGTGATGATTTCAGTAAGCAATCCAAAGCTGCAGTCTTAAGCACACTTACTTGAAAGCAAACTCCATCAAAATCAAGGGGACAGACTCCCTTGTTTGTGTGCTGGGGATTAAGGTGTAAGCCTTCTTAGAACCACTGGCAGCAAACAGTATTTCTTGAAGAGCTCTGCATTTCTTTCTGTCTTTTCTCTCTCACGGCTGCCTCTGGAAAAGAAATAAGTACACACAAATAGAACTAGTGACCTGGATTTCCCTTCTACTACCCTGACTTCTTTGTGGTGTGTAGAGATGCCCTTGCTTTGGCTAATGCGCAGCAGATTCACACTGCAGAGTCTTATAGGCCTCCATTTCAAGAGTGATAGTTGAATGCTTTTAAAAACTGATATTAAGGGTGTAAATACAAAGGAAGCAAAAGGCAGAGAAGGAAAAAAAGAAAAAAAGAAAGGAGGGAGTTTCTTAACAATATGGGCTATGGATATACCTTAATTTAAAGCTAATGATATATATCATCCTGTTAGTTGCAATGGTGCAAGTTTGACTCACAACATCGTAACTTTCCTCTATTGACAGTTATGATGATGGTACCATTTCCAGGATTGAACTGATCTGCTCCCTGAAGCCAACCTTAAAATTATTTCCAGTTGCACTGAGAGATAGTTCTGTGGTGCTGTTGGGTGGTTTGCCAAAGGATAATACATTTCGTTTCTTCCCACCAATAAGTAGTAGTGGGTCATCAGAAGTAGTGGGTAACTCCTTGATGCACCTCCACTCATTGGTAGGAGATTGGATGTGCTATCCTTCAGTGCCCTGCTCACCATCCTCAGTATACAGCTGACAGGATTTTACGGTGGGCTTCTGGGGGCAGTTTGGAAAACATATTGTAGCCATGATATAGTGTGCCTAACACAGCCTAACACAGCCCTGTGTGCCTAACACAGCCCATATATTCAAAAACCTTTGGGCTAGCAACCTATTAGTGAAACATGCAAGTCTAAATCCAACATACTCCTGTGTGTGTTTTTATGGTCCATGCAAATGGTGGAATTAAACTCTACTCTCTATACAAGTCATGGGCAAACTTCGACCCTCCAGGTGTTTTGGACTTGAATGCTCACAAATCATGGGAGTTGAAGTTCAAAACAGCAGGAGGGCTGAAGTTTGTCCATGCTTGCTCTATACTGATCCCTCAAACACCTACATGAGTATCCTGGTGCCAGCCTGTCACCCATATCCTTTAGGGAGTATGACGAGCATCCCTGCACTCTGCCTGTGTTCCACAAAAAAACAAGCATCCTCATAAATGTCTTAGGTGTTCTTGAAGGCGACTGGGAAGATCCAGGAAAATGACATCATCTTTGCATGGCATCAAGAATACAGTAGTATACACCATGGACACACTCCCCAACCTCTCATGGGGAGTGTGTCCATGCTGTATACTACTGTATTCTAGATGTCTTATGTGAGGAGCACATGGGGAGAAAGGAATGGAGTTATGCTTTGCATAGCCTTCTGCTTTGTTGATCAAACTAGGATCTTGGCTGTTGTTTTGGTGTTCTCTGCAAAATACATGTGTAGCTAAAGCAGTGAGACCTCCTGACCATTGAATAATACATGGTGAATATTTATCTTTCCATTCTTAAAGTATATGTCTTTTAACAACAGTAAAAGCATGCAGAATCCAGCTACGTTGCAGGGGTATAATTTAAAGTACATGGACATCTACAAATGTCAAAGGATTGTCTAATACAAAATTAATGTGTTATAGTACAGTCAGACAAAATGGAATGGAAAAGAAATATGCCAACATCACATACAACACTGTAATGCATCGCCAACATCTCTAGTTGAGTTTTGAGGGAAATAAACATGCATTTTGCTGTGTGTGCATGTGTAAAGATGCCTGTGTTGGTGACAGAGCTGAGAGAAAGCCTTTCCTGAAAATTTTTAAATTTGGACATGTTCATACAGTACAAAGAGACATTGTCTTTCAGATAAAATGGTCATAACTAGCACTTTGAATTATATCCAGCAATGAATTAGTAGCCAGTTACACTGTTTCAACCTGGGTAGAAATTATATGTTCCCTATCATCAGTCCCATTCAACAGCCTGACCACATACTTTTGGATCCACTGGAGTTTCCAAACTACATAGTTTAAGGAGCTCCACTGGCTGCCATTTATTTTCCGAGCCCAATTCAAGGTGCAGGTGCTCACCTACAAAGCCCTGAACGGTTTGGGACCACCCTACCTGCGTGACCGCATCTCCATCTACGAACCCACACGCTCACTCCGATCATCTGGGGAGGCCCTGCTCGTGATCCCACCCACGTCGCAAGCGCGTTTGGTGGGGACACGGGACAGGGCCTTCTCTGTGGCAGCCCCCCGACTTTGGAATGCCCTCCCAAAAGATCTCCGACAGGCCCCTACTTTAGCAGTTTTCAGAAGGAACCTAAAAACCTGGCTGTTCCGATGTGCCTTCCCAGATTAGGAATTTCCCCCTTCCCAAGTCCTAGAAGCACCTTAGCACAACCGATGTTACTGCACACCGCACCTTTTACTCCATGTTCCTCCTGCCATCTCAGCATTTTAACCTCTGTACCCCATTGCGCCGGCCGAACCAGTTTTAATTGTGTCCTGAAGTAGTTATTGTTGTTATTTTGCTTGATTGTTTTGATTTGCTTTGTCTATTACTGTGTTATGTTTTATTGTATTGTGTTTTGAGGCTCTGGCCTGTGTAAGCCGCATCGAGTCCTGCGGGAGATGCTAGCGGGGTACAAATAAAGTTAATAATAATAATAATAATAATAATAATAATAATAGTCTGTTGTAGTAATCCAACTGAGATGTAGTACCATTAGCTTGGAAGAGACCAAGGAGCCATGCAGTCCACCCTCTTGCCATGCTTGAAATACACAACCAAAGCACTCCCGATATATGACCATCCAGCATCTGTTTAAAAACTTCCGGAGAAGGAGACTTCACCACATTTCAAGGCAGTGCATTCCACTGTTAATCTGTTCTCACCATCAGGAAGTTCTTAATGTTTAGGTGGAATTTCTTTGCTGTAGTTTGACTTTATTGCTCTATGTACTAGTCTCTGGATCAAGGCATGTATTGCCATGGCCAGATTAAATGTCTCTAGAAATGAGTTTGAGGACTGGAAAAATGCCAGGCTTGTTCCCACACCACTGTTATTTCCAGTGCCTCTTCCCAGTGCTATTAGTGTGAAGCCAGGGCTCTCAGGGTTTAAGTGTTGGGACTTTTTCATTCCGAGTCTAGCTACAATTCTCACAGTAGTCAAGAAGAGGTGTGAAATGAATTGTCCCGGTGAGACTGGATTAATGGGACCTTTCTGCACTCCTCCACCTCCCTCTTCCCTCTCTCTCCAAGAGTATATTATTCCTGTAGAAGATCATCTAGGCTTTAATGCACTTATCTCCTATAAGTGAGTGAATATGCAATGCAGTTATAGCACTTTGACATCACTTCAGCTTCCATGAATCTGATTTTTTAAGGAGCTGTCTAAGGTGCTGATCCTATTCAGGCAATTGGGTTTGGCACCTTGGAGTTCTTCTTTAATGCCCAAAGTGGATCCGTCATTCATTGACATGAAAGCAATCTTTCTCCGTTACTTTCTTATTTGACTTTCATTTTCAACAGGAGGAGAGTGATGGAAAAGTATGTGAAAGGGGGACATAGGTCACACACTCCCTCTCCTGATGTTTTTGGGAGGAGGTTGTTCATGAATGCCCAAAGGCAGCTATTATTGTACGCAAATGTAAAGGGTTTGACTGAGTGAGGATACCTAATAAAGGAACCAGGAAGGACTTCTCTCATCTCTCGACCATATGTTTTCTTTATGATGTCCACAGAGCCCAATATGAATCCCATAGCAGCCCATTTTCCTGTACTATGTTGGATCTTCATGCAGGGCTGAGCTTCACCACTTGCATTTTGCTGCCTGTGCAAAGAAGAAAAATGCTCGCAACACTTGTTTTTAATTTCCAAATGGTTGGGTTGTTGCAACAAGAAAGAAGACAGCCCTGTGGTACCTGAGAGACTAAAACATTTATTCTGACATGAGTTATTCTAACATGAACATGGACTACAGCCCCACAAATGTACTGTGTTATCCAGAGTTACAGTCTTAGATACATACATGCTCTCTCTCACACACACAGTCTTACTCGGATCCTCATCCTGATAATTTTACATTGTCCTACCTCCCAGTGTTTTAAAATGTTATCCTTGAATTATTTTAATTGTTGGTTTTATATTGTTGTTGTTTCGCTTATTATATTGGTGTTTTTCATTTTATGTATTTTTTTCAGGTATTGTTATATTTTTATATTTTTGTTTTATAATGTATGTACTATATTGATGGGCATGGCCTCATGTAAGCCGCACAGAGTCCCCCTGGGGGAGATGGAGTAGAGTATAAATAAAGTATTATTATTATTATTATTATTATTATTATTATTATTATATAGAGGGCATTGTAAGATGGAGCATTATAACTTTGGGCACAGAACAGCAATAAAGTGTGAGGATGAGATTTTGGGTCCTGGTTGGGACCAAGTTTATCTGGCAGGTTGTTTAATCAAAAGCACAGAGGAACATCCACGTTTTTAGTTCTTTGCAGAAGATGGACAGGATGGGTGCTAGCCTAATCTCCCTGGGGAGAGAGTTCCAGAGCCAGGGGGCCACCACTGAGAAGTCTGCATTCTTACCAATGGGGAAAACACCCAAAGAGCCATCCAGTCCAATCCCTTGCCATGTAGAAACACATAATCAAAGCACTCCCGGCAGATGGCCATCCAGCCTCTGCTTAAAAACCTCCAGAGAAGGAAACTCCACCATACTCTGAGACAGTGTATTCCACTGTCAAACAGCCCTTACCATCAGGAAGTTTTCCCTAATATTTAGGTGCAATCTCTTTTCCTGCTATTTTAATCCATTACTTAGTCTTTAGAACAGCAGCAGACAAACCTGTCCTCTGATCAATAGGGCATTCTTTCAAATATTTAAACATGGCTATCATGTCCCTTCTCAACCTTCCCCAACCAAATGCACCCAGCTCCCTAAGCTGTTCCTCATAGGCCTAGCCTTCCAGACCTTTGACTATTTTGGTCTCCCTTCTCTGGACAAGTTCCAGCTTGTCAATATCCTTCTTGAATTGTAGTGTCCAGAACTGGACACAGTATTGCTGGCCAAAGCAGCCCGAAGCAGAATAGAGTACTTCCCTTGATCTAGACCAGTCATGGGAAAACTCTAGCCCTCCAAGTGTTTTGGACTTCAACTTCTACAATTCCTAACAGTCTCAAGCCTTAAGTGGCTGAGAGGGAAAAGGAAAGGGCCTGAGGCTGTTAGGAATTGTGGGAGTTGAAGTCCAATACACCTGGGGGGCTAGAGTTTGCCTATGCCTGATCTAGACACTACTCCTGCCTGTTGGTTGTCCCTGTCTCAGATAGCACATTATTTTGAGCCAGTCCTGTTTGGGGAGAACAGAGGGACTCCATAGGTCTCAACCTCAAACCTTGGGAAAGTGACTTTCTTGCACTATGGCTCCCAGAATCCCCCTGCCAGTGTTTTGAGTGAGGATTCTGCCTAGAGTGGATTCTGGGTATTGCAGTGAGAAAGGGTCATTTTCCCAGGCTCTGCACTTTTAACCTTCCGCAGCTCCATCTCTTCCTGCCAACTGCTGGTGCCAGGTAGGCAGTCTCTTGTGGATTCTGAAGCTGTCAGGCTGCTTCAAAATGAGCTTTGCTGGGGATAAAAGGACTCCCTGGCCCCTTTGAGGTCTCTGCCGCAGCCCCATTAGCACCATTTTCAGCTGATTATGTAGGGCACCCGCTTCTCCTCTCAGTGTTGCGAGTATGATTGAGGGAGAATGGTCTTGGAACTGCTACAGGTGCTCAATTTAGCAATTATATTTCACCCTCATTTTTAACTCATCTCATTTAGCTTGACCACTTTTAGATGGGTAACTGAATGAGACACTTCCCCAGATGATGCGCGCTAGTCTCCCCATTCACACCTCGCCTCGGATTTTCATTCAGCAGTAGCTCAGAAAGCCTAAACCTCCCTGCTTTTCTAAGATTTTATGTATTCCTTTGTTCCCCCTCTACAGAAACCAGCTGACTATCTCCCTTATTTCCAAAGCTGGAACCTGCTGCATTGGCTGGAATAAATCAGCAAGAACCTTCCACAGCCGGCTGTAGCATTCTAGTCCAAAGAAAAGTAATTTCCAAGCTCTGATCAATAACTTTAAAAAACTAGACCATTTCATAAACCTGAAACTCTTCCCTATTTTCTGCATCAATCAGAATTATTTGCACTTTTCTCTATTGGCCATAAAATTCCCACCACTTAGGGAGGATGTTGGTGACATGAAACAATACTGAAATTGAACTCAGTTCCTTCCACTTGCTCCAGCTAGTCAGCATTTAATATGAACTCTTTGCTTTTCCTGACAATACGCTATATTTTTGGCACACCTTGGCTCCAAAAATTATTGTTTTACATTCTAATCAATAACCCTTTGAAATAAATTGTTTCAAACACCTGAAATATTTTCTTCTTCTATACATAAATCAGTACAGGTTGGTTATGTCTTATCCAAAATGCTTGGGGCCAGAAGTGTTTCGAATTTTTTATTTTTATTTTCAGATTTTGGTATATTTACATGTACATAATGAGATATCATGGAAATGGGATCCAAGTCTAAACATGAAATCAATTCATGTTTCATATAGGCCTTATACACATAGGTAAAGGTAAAGTTTTCCCCTTGACATTATGTCTAGTTAAGTCCGACTTGGGCGGGTAGTGCTCATTTCCATTTCGAAGCCAAAGAGCCAATCTTGTCCATAGACACCTCCAAGGTCATGTGGCCAGCATGACTGCATAGAGTACCGTTAGTTTCCTGCCAAATTGGTATCAATTGATCTACTCACATTTGCATGTTTTCTACCTGCTAGGTTGTCAGAAGCTGGGGCTAACGACAGGAGCTCAACCTGTCCTGTGGATTCGAACCGCCGACCTTCCAGTCAGCAAGTTGTTGAGCTTAGCAGTTTAATCCGTTGTACCACTGTGATCATAATGATAATTTCATACAATATTATGAATAATTTGGGGCATGAAACAAAGTTTGTGTACATCAAACCATCAGAAAGATGCCACTATCTCAGCCACTTATAGGAACAATTGGGAGTTTTGGAGCATTTTGGATTTTAAAGCATTATGTATTTACCCAGGAGCAAGGTTCACTAAGTTCAATGGGACATACTCCCAAGTTATAGAGTATGTGTTGTCAGTCTCATTTGATATGAGTAAGAAATGTATACCTGGTCACTGCTGCTGGTGGTGGCATTATGTGCTATGCATTCAACTCTGATTTTTGTCAACCATCCCTTTGTGTTTTCTCCGCAAGCTTTATTCAGGGGAAGTTTGCTATTTGTCTGCCTCTAAGGCTAAAATAATGTGAGTTACCTAAGGTCAACCAGTGAATTCTCAAGGGTTTCAAACCCTGTTCTCCCAAAGTTCTAGTTCAACACTCAAGCTAAAGCACCATATATCTACTATTTCTTCTTCTATAGAAAAAAAATGGCAAGATTCATTGTTGCTGCAATTTTTTTTATAATTCATGCAGTTTCGTGGAGGAGGCAAAAAAGAAAAGAGAAGAATGTTAAATGTAATTTTTACAACATTTTTCTGTTGTTAAACTAGTACATTAAAGCTGATACTCTCTTTCCCACTGGCTTCTGGGTAACCTTTCTTAGAAGCAGGATGTCAGTCGCTGACAGGAAACTGTGAACAAACTATGAATTAACAAAGAGCAAGTTAATGGAGGGGGAAAACCACTAGTTAACAATGTTGTGACATTTATCCGTGAAACATCTCAATTTACAAGGTTGGGGTTTGAGATTGGAATCCATCAGAGTAGCAGCTGATGGCTTCCTTGTCTCAGTGGGTGGCAAATCCATGCTGGATACTAGTCTGAATTTTGAAAGAATTGGTACTTTGGGTGTGAGGGTTCTTTGGGTTCACCATCTTGAAGAACTCATTTAAAATTGACACTCAAAAGATACCATCCTACTGATGTAGAGCCACCAGTTGGTCTTAATATTAGAGAAAGTCTATTGGAATCAGGGAAAGAGGATGGTGTTTTGCAACAGTAAGCAGCCAGAAAGGGTTTCTTCCTGGAAGTGGTGATCTCTGGATTGCCACGGAGAGGGAAAACCCTTCCCATCTGTTGCAAGATGGAAGACCTGATGTTCTAAGGAGAGCCAGTCAACTGGCAAGGGAAGAGAAAAGGAGTGGGAAAGGAGGCTGAGACATGTAATGGAGCCAGAACGTGAGGCTGTTTTCCTGCTATCAAGTGCTAGGAGAAACAGTCTGGCAAGACAGAAGATGTGCCAACTTAAAAAGAACTTCTTGAGAAGGAGCTTTGAATTCCTGTTGCTAGCACTGAGACAGCCAATATGGTGTAGCATTTAAGAGTATTGGACTGGAACTTAAGAGATCCAAATTCTGGCCACTATTCAGTGGGTGATACTTCCTACTGGATGACCTTAGGCCAGTTTCTCTCCTCCTGCTTTCTGACTGACCTCCCACACAAAGCTTTTGAGTAGACAAAGCAGAGAGAAGAGACCTGTGTACATGGATTTAAGCTAATTGTAGAAAAGGTATGGCATAGATAAAACCAATGAATTGACAAATACTCCATGGTTCAATGAAATAAATATCTCAAAACCGTACCTACTTTAGTCTTCAGCCAGGAGGACTGGAAGCACATTTCCTTCTTTAGGCATTGGAATGTAAATCCTGGATTATTTCACCCTCACATGTGAGAACAAACTATTACAGGTGCCGCAGTGGTGCAATGAGTTAAACCGCTGAGCTGTTGAACTTGCTGACCGGAAGATTGGTGGGATGGTATGAGCTCTCACTGTTAGTCCTAGCTTCTGCCAAGGTAGCAGTTAGTAAACATGCAAATGTGAGTAGATCCATAGGTACCACTTCTGCAGGAAGGTAACGGCACTCCATGCAGTCATGCCAGCCAAATGATCTAGGAGGTGTCTGCACAGGCTCTTTGGCTTATAAATGGAGAGGAGCATCACCTCCCAGAGCCAGAGATGAAAAGCAAGTATTTACCTTTATCTGTGTTTCATTGTTTCTAGGCACTGAATGTTTGTCTTTGTGTCTGTATATGCTGGAATCCTCCCTGAGTCCCTTCAGGAACATAGGGCGGAATACAAATATATTATTATTATTATTATTATTATTATTATTATTATTATTAACACAAAAGATTAGTACACAGCAAACAAGGTCACTCTGCTGGCTGTTGTATTGGATCACATGTCAGATACTTCCCAAGTGTCTAGGACTGTGTGATGTATCGGTGAATAGTGCATGCAAATCCCAGTAGGGTGGCCTTTTGCAGCTGACAGATGATAATTTTGTCAGCACCGATTGTGTTTAAATGCAGGCTAAAGTCTTTAGGCACTGCACCCAGTGTGCCCATCACCACTGGGACCACCATTACTGGCTTGTGCCAGAGTCTTTGCAATATGATCTTTAAAGTTGTTTCTCTTCAATCCTACTGTCACCTGGCATTGCAACATCGACAATTCATACTTGGTTTTTTAACACGATCGTATTATGATCCAAAACTCTGCCAGTCTGAATTCGGAAGTCCCAAAATAGTTTGACATGTTCATTTTATGTAACTTTTTCAGGCTTGTGATCCCACTAGTTCTTTGTCACAGGCAGATGGTATTTGTGGCACAAGTTCCAATGAACCATCTGAGCAACGGTGTTATGCCTCTGCTTGTAGTCTGTCTGTGCAATTTTCTTGCAGCAGCTGAGAATGTGATCTATTGTTTCATCTTTTTCTTTGCAGAGTCTACACTTGGGATCTGTTGTCAACTTTTCAATTTCATTATTATCATTATCATTATCATTATTATTGCTACTACACAGGCCTGCAAAATTGAGGTTCATTAAAAATAATTTATGTTTGTTTTATGGGAATTTGGTGTTCTAAATCAAAAAATGACCTCAGATTTGATCCATGATGCACAGCATCTTCACAACTGGGTTGGGTCTCCATGTTCTACTATAGGACTGAACCAATCACTGAATCATAGAGCTGGAAGAGTCAAAGAGGGTCATCCAGTCCAGCCCATGGTCATGTGGGAAGTCACAATCAAATTAACATTGAAATTAGTTGTGAAATTAGTGAAATAATTGTAAGCACTACACCTTTCTAGTGTATATTTTTTTAATCAATGCCCCCAAAATACATTTAAAACAGCTATAATATTGAAAATTGTGTTTTAATTGTAGCACAAGTTATGGTAGAGGTTTTTTTTTTCCTTCCTGAAAGAGAAAATGGATATTCACAATTACTCTCAATATTTGAAACAACCCAAACCGTTGTGGAGGAATTCGGAGTGGGGGGTGACATGGGGAGCTATAAAACCCTGTTTTCTCCACTATTTTCTGCACAGCAAACAAGATTTTTTAACATATGCATTTTTGTTGTATTCCATGGAATAATTCTACCACAATACTTTGAGATCTTTGACAAAGTGGAGGAGATGGCACAATTCACAGATCTGTTATACTTTCACACAGCATTTCTCAGAGATTGGAATGAATAACTACAAATATCCTTCCCCTCTCTGTCCAGACCCAAAGCTGTGGGGGAAGGTGGGACGGTCATGGAAGCTTATCTCCCCAAAAAACATGCTTCCGGCCCTACTTTGCAGAACCAGGATAGATTGGCTGATGATCTCACAGGGTTTCATTTGCCCTGCCTCTATCCATTTCTATTCCCTTGTGGAGAATGTGAAGTCTCTTTGATGCTGTATTTGCAAGTCTTATATGTCACCTACTTTTCATTAAACTGTCTGGCCATTCTCATTATACTCATCCTCATATTACTTCAACATGTCATTGAAAGGCAGTAATTTTTCAGCATTTCAAAGCTCTTCCTGCCTCAGTGTATTCCTTGCCTCAAGAAAACCCTATAGCAGCATTTCTCAGCCTGGGGGTCGGAACCCCAGGGGGGGGTTGCAAGGGGGTGTCAGAGGGGTCACCAAAGACCATCAGAAAACACAGTATTTTCTGTTGGTCATGGGGGTTCTATGTGGGAAGTTTGGCCCAATTATATCATTGGTGGGATTCAGAATGCTCTTTGATTGTAGGTGAACTATAAATCCCAGCAACTACAACTCCCAAATGTCAAGGTCTATTTCCCCCTAACTCCACCAGTGTTCACATTTGGGCATATTGAGTAGTTGTGCCAAGTTTGGCCCATATCCATCATTGTTTGAGTCCACAGTGCTCTCTGGAAGTAGTTGAACTACAACTCCAAAATTCAAGGTGAATGCCCACCAAACCCTTCCAGTATTTTCTGTTTGTCATGGGAATTCTGTATGCCAAGTTTTGTTCAATTCCATTGTTGATAAAGTTCAGCTATGCTATGCTCTTTGACTGTAGGTTAACTATAAATGACAGCAACTACAACTCCCAAATGACAAAAACAACCCCTCACAACCCCACCAGTATTCAAATTTGGGTGTATCAGGTATTTGTGCCAAATTTGGCCCAGTGAATTTAAATACACCCTGCATATCAGATATTTACATTACAATTCAAAACATTAGCAAAATTACAGTTATGAAATAGCAATGAACATAATTTTATGGTTGGGGGTCACCACAACATGAGGAACTGTATTAAGGGATCACAGCATTAGGAAGGTTGAGAACCACTGCCCTATAGTGTAAACCTCATGCAATTGCCATTAAGTCAGCAGGTAATTTGAAGGCACATACACACACCTGAAGTTTATTTATTTCGGGCATTTATATCCCATCCTTCTTACCTCCAAAGAGGGACTCAGGACGGCTTACAGCAGGCAGTCATTAGATGCCAAAAAAACCCACCATTAAAACACATAGTCACAATTAACACAATTAAAACAATTATAAGCATTCAATTAAAAACAGTATGCCAGTTCAAAACATAATCCAAATCAGCCCATTGTGGTCCACTAATACATTATTTTCCCAGTTGATCTATTTATTGCACAAATGCTTGATTCCAAACCCAGGATTTGAGTTTTTTCTGAAAGGTCAGGAGGGAGGGGGAGGATCTACTATCATTGGGGAGAGACTTGCTGGAATGTATGCCCCACACACAACATACACACTACCATTAAACTATAGTCCTAGCACTAAACTGCTCCTGACCAAACATCAATTTCCCAACTGCTTGGATCTGTTTGTTTTTTAATAGTGGTCACAGTAGTATGATTATTTGCATACCACCAATGTTAATTCTAGCCAGTAGCACTGACATAATCAACAAGCATGAGTCATGGCAGTTAATCTTGATTATTGTGCTTAATGAATCATTTCTTTAAAAGGGAAATCACCACTAATGATGGAAAAGAAATTTTGTTGGATTTCCATTTTCATACACAAGTGTCCATTTTTCTCACATCTGGCAATGAAACGGAGTACATCGTTTCTCAGAAATCCAGACCTTTGGAAAGCGACCAAAGAGGAAAATGCACTCCAAACCATCTGTGCCTCTTGGGCAAAATCATACGCATTACTAAAACTGGGTAAATTTGAAACACGGCGCATAAAGAAGCCTTAGCCAATGCAACATGTCTACAAAAATCCATACAGACAGTACACACCTTTTAAATAAATATGGAGAAGCGTGTGCATGAGAGAAGAGAAAGATATCTCTCAACCCAAAAGAGAACCAAGGCAGAACGAGAATGCCGATGGGATACTGAGAAATTCAACAAGAAGGAGACTGACAGATTTTCACATCCCTCCTCATGATAGGGTTACCTTCCGGCAAGGATCAGCCAAGTGAGCTAGGCAGATTTTAGGAGTGGGCTTTGGCTTCCAGCCAGTTTACTGGTTCTTGTTTATTTTAACTACATTCTTAGTCAGAAGTCCATATTTTCTTAAATGAAATAAAACCAGTCTTTGTATGCAGCTGAAATTGTTAGAAGTATTTTCTTCCTGGAAATGAAGCACTATTATTATTCCTATATATGCTGTTGCCTAAAATATATATTTAAAGCAAATACAGAAAATAATTCCAACATGTTAGTCATGACTAACCGAAACTTGTGTCAGCATCATTCCCCTCCGTATATTGCATTTGAAATGTGGCTTCTTTACTCCCTTGTCCCCTCCCATAAAAAATAACTTGTTACAGCAACTGTTGGTTCCTTCTGTTTTGGGTATCCCGCATTCAGAGTAGAAATCGGGGGCTGGTTTAAAATAATGGGAGTTATTTGTTTTCCCCCCATACCACAGCATTCTTGGCTTATTCTTCTTGGGCATCATTAAAGAATACTAAGTGTCCCTTTTTACGTTTCTGCCTTGTAGCAAGCATGAACAATGATCGCTGAGTCATCTACATTTTTTTTAAATATTCATTTCTCTTGCGGATGCTCAGGGAGCTTTTTGTCTTATGCAAGAAGGGTCATGGTTCCACAATCAAAATGTATATGCTGATTTTCTATGTTTGGCCCTCTCAAAATCAAGACTGAATAAAGAATGAAGGGCTGGCAGCTGGCGACTCCTATACAGCCGGCCCTCCACATTTAGAGGCTTAATTTTTGCAGATCTAATTATTTATAGGTTTGATTAATATGTTATCCCTATGAATCTCTATAATAATAATAATAATAATAATAATAATAATAATAATAACAACAACTCTCAGCCAGCATTTGGAAACAATAAACATCGACAAAATCACGATCTGTCAACTGCAAAAGGCCACCTTACTTGGATCTGTGCGCATCATTCGGAAATACATCACACAGTCCTAGACGCTTGGGAAGTGTTCGACTTGTGATTTTGTGATACGAAATCCAGCATATAGATCTCGTTTGCTGTGACATACTGTGCTTTTGTGTCAGTAATAATAATAATAACCATCTCCTTTAGGGGACTCAGGGCGGCTTATAAGGGACACGCCCAAGATTACAATTAAAACATACATGTAAAACATTTTAACCAATTAAAACATCAGATAAAACAAATAACACAATAGAAAGCAATATAAAAACAATACGGCTGAAAGAAACATAGCTGAGGTACAGATTCAATGAGTGCAATATATTTTTACATTCTCCAGGTCCTCTAGTGCAATTGTGTGGTCAATTTCCGCTAAGAATTGGCTATAAGAGGATTTAGGGCCCTTCCACACAGCCATATAACTCAGAATATAAAGGCAGAAAATCCCACAATATCTGCTTTGAACTGGGTTATCTGAGTCCACACTGCCATATATTCCAGTTCAAAGCAGATATTTTGGGATTTCCTGGCTTGATATTCTGGGTTATATGGCTGTGTGGAAGGGGATCTACAAATGCTTAGAGAAATGCACTTTTTAAAAAAACAAAAAAACAAGCCTTTTTACATTTATGGTTATTCCACTTTCATGTGGGTCCTGCATCCCTAACCCCAGTGAATGGAGAAGGCTGACTGTATTAGAGCGGTAGTCCACTGTCTCTGGAGTTTAAGACTTAAGGACCTATCTAAAGTGCGGAAATCTAAGCAGATTCGGTAAATTAGGTGGCTTCTTTTAAGTTCAGACTAAAACCCAAAGGAGATTCACCACACCATTGAGCCATTAGCTACCAATGGAAATGAAATCATATTTGGCAAACACAAAAGCTCTTGAAAAGATTTGCTAAGTTAATACGTTCAGTCTTGAAACATCTGTTTTGCTTGACGTAACTAACTTGGTGACGAAGCTGAGCACTTGTAAGGAGTCCTAGCTTCGTCTACCAGTTCGGGCCTTTTAAAAAGCGCTTTTAACTGCCACGGGGCAGGAAACTCCATTGAAGAAATGCATGCTTTGCAGCTTAACAGAAATCAAAGGGCAAAAGATGAAATTCAAAATATATAGTTCAAAGCATGTATTATAAAGTATAATGCTATACAGTTTGCTGCCTAAATAGGTAGACTTGGCTGATCTGAGATTTATTGCTGGCTGAGACTGCTCAAGCAGATTAATAGATCTCTGAGGCTGAATTCATGTGAACATATTTTAACATGCATTTTGCTTCACTTGGGGCAAAACGCACATTAGCAGCTGTTAAAGTGAATACAAGGATTGAGGAACCTTTTTACAATGAATATCCTGTCTCCTAGGATATAACATAGTTAGGGACAAACACTAGCCCCTGTCTCATTGTAATCTGAAGTAACAACAGATTCTTTGCCTGGCAGGGTACAAACTACCCACCATGTTACATAATTGTAGGGAGGCTTAGCATTTGGAGAAGCTGATTCTGGAAGTGTTTGAGGCTTTTCCTGGTGAAACCAAATGCAGAAGATTTCATTTATACCCAATGCTACTCTTGCTGCAGGTATTGTGATACTCACGCTGTGTGACAAGCTTTGTTCTTGTGCTGTTCACAGTAGGGGTCTGCCCCCTGGATTTTACAAACCACTCCTCTGTTAGACAGTGAAGAAATCAGACCAGATGGTAGATTCAGGAGGAAACACAGTAGTACTTTCCCAGCCATTTTTATCCTAAGTCCTCTGCCGACTCCTCTCTCTTATAGGAGGGAACTTCATGGTTCCTGCATCCTGCTTTGCATTTCTTAAAGTATTCCCTTGCCTTCATGAGTAGTGAAGAACCTTTTCTCTTTCCAGTGCTAAATGTTCACATTCCTGACAATTTTGGCTTCTATACATAGGCTGAAGTAGAGTACTTTGCTTCTAGCAGCATGATTTGAGTTGTAAAGAGAAGTTTGTCAAAGCCTAATATGGATGCTGCCTTCAATAACTGTTCCACCACTGTCACCCCAACAAGTTTACAATCTACATATCCAAGATCTCACCCAAGTAATCATCAACAGTGACTCATCTGCTGTGTATATTGTTGTTATTATCATCGTGTCCTCTTTATGGCGACCCTAATGCAAACCTATCACAGAGTTTTCTTGGAAATATTTGTTCAGGACAGTAAATAAGGAACAACACTCAAAAAGCAGGGGAATTCCAGACAAGAATCAATCAGGGATAGCTAACACCTCCCAACAAAAGATTCCCCTAGGCAGCAACTAGCCAGGCTTTGAAGCTACAAGGCCATTAAATTCTAATCAAGATGGCCAATTGCAATATTCACACTTGCTTAAAGTAGACAAGAGTTCTTTCTCCCATCCTGGACATTCCACAGATATATAAACCACACTTGCCCAACAGATCCCTCAACCTCTGAGGATGCCTGCCATAGATGTGGGTGAAACATCAGAAAAGAATGCTTCTGGAACATGACCATACAGCCCAGAAACCTCACAGCAACCCAGTGATTCCAGCCATGAAAGCCTTCAAAAATACATTCTTCACAGAGAGTTTACATTTATCTTTCTTTAACTTCCTTCTGAGGCCGAAAATCTACAACTTGGCCAAGGTCATCCAGTGGGTTTTCATGATTCAATAGGGATTCAAAATGCAGTCTTCCAAGTTGTAGTCCAATACTTAAATCCCTACACCACACTGCTTCTCATGCACTTTTTTACTTACCCATAACTTTCATAAGAACTCAGAAGTTCCAAGGGCAGCTGCAGTTATCCAGGTTCCAGAGAGATGCATAGTTCCTCCACACACACACATTTCCAAATACAGAAATCAAGCATTGTTGGGAGGGGAAAGCAAAGGGCTTCCTGCTGGCAACAAATCCAAATAAATAACATGGTACTGGGAGATGCCTTTTGCCTTCAGTCCAATCGAGCTCTGCCTTAGTGAGATGGATACTTCAGGCAATAGATTTAGGCTGCCATAAAAAGGCAACAAACTGTAAATTCCATACTAGATTTTTGTTCCAAATTGCCTCTTCATCAGCAAGGGGTAAGAACACAGAGTTCCACGTTCAGACACCTACTGCTTTTCTATAGAGGATGGCTACATCATATCTCTCAGATATTCTGTGGCTGGTATTTATTAAGTATCTTTTGTGTATGGGTGAACAAATTTTTGTAACCACAATATAGAAACGTTTTTGTTTTTTAAAAAAAAATCCGATTCCCAAAATCCCCTCCCATTAGCATGACCAGTGCTAGTTGTGTGATTCTGGAAACAGTCATCCAAACAACCAACTTTTACAAGTTCTGTGCTTACCTTTTGGACTTGGTATCCACCAATTCCCCCAACTGACCATGCTAATTGAGGAGTCTGGGAATTACAGCAGGGAAATATAGTATTTCCACCAGTGCATTTGACTAGTCTCCATCCTTTTATTTCCCAGTTTTTTTCTTAATTACAGCCAACATGGTGTCAACTCTGAAAACTAGGATTCAGTTCCCCACTCAGCCATGGAAACTCACTGGGTGACCTTAGGTGAGTCACACACTCTTGGCCCCAGAAAACCTAGTGATAGGGTTGCCATAGGATTCCCATAAGTCTGGAATGACTTGAAAAGACACAACAACAAATATCTTAAATGCCACCTTCCCCACTTTCTCCCTTCATATTTTACTTTCACCCTGAATTGTTACCATGTTCATCATGAATATTTGGTGCCGCTCAAAACCTATCAATGATAGACAACACTTTTTCAGAACAGTGATCACAGAGAAGCTGAAAATGGAAGAGAAAGAAGTCGATAATCAAAATGTTGCAGTTCTAAATAATGTGCCCTGTTAGAAAGCATAGCACAGACTATATATTACTGGAAGGCAAAGATCCTTAAATTTCCAGTGGCACACAGCATACGCAATGTTCAGTATTTTAAATCTTGGTGATCTGTGAGTTATCAGACCTTGAAAGTCACCCTGATTTCTCAGCCAAGCCATGCTTTTATGTACTGATCCATGACGGAAGATTGCAACTCCTCAACCAAACCCTGCTTTTTGCTGCGCATATGTAGCAAGCCAACCACAGTAAGCACTTCATTTGAATTTTGTTGAGATTAGCATACTGCTGCAATGAAAGAATATGCTGAATCACAGCCTCAAGACATGCGCTTACCATGCCAACGTCCATAGGCTTTCGCCATGCATATTAACCCCTGCCACACTTTGGCAGAGTGAGAGTGCATTTTCCACAACAACCCTATGGCCATTCTAAAGGATTCTGTGAGAAGCAACCAGTACAGGACAGTCCTGATCACTTTAACGCTGAGACATTTCAAAACAAGGATCTAAGTCTGCTGCCAAATAATGCCCAGTAAGAAACAGCTTGAAGGGATGGAGTACAAAGACCTGTGACTGGCACAGGACAGTCATAGACTGCTATGGAATGTGGTTTAGTACTAGAGTACTGCACTTCAATGAGGTAGGCCCAGGTTCAAATCCACAGTTGGCCATAAAATTGACTGGATGACCTTGGGTTAGCCATGCTTGTTTTCATCTTAATACATCACACAAGGTTTTTGTGAGTATAAAAATAGGAGGAGGGCCTTAAAATGATTGAATAAATGCATTTATCTGCAGCTTTATGCATGCCTACTGAGAAATAAGCTTCACTGATTTCAGTTTGTTGATGTTATGTTCCCTCAATCAACTTTAACAGATCTCTAAAGGATCCTCTTATTAACAATCCTGCCTACTTAGGATTGTGGAGCCAATGAGTGGCTTACTCCACACCATGTAATTTACCTTCAATGTATTTATTATTTATTTATTTACTACATTTATATACCGCCCCTCTCAGCCCGCAGGCAACTCAGGGGTAATCTGCTACAGGACTGTAGATTCAATTGCATATGGCACACCTGTACATGGCTTGAGGCATGAGAACCTGAAAAAAAATATTCACTATACTGATATTATCTTTGGAAAGTCTCCACTCCCTAAGATGATACAGGCTCAGATATTTTTAATTTATTAATTGCATCTATTTCCAGTTTACCTCTGGTGACCTCAAGGTGCTGTGCAAGCTGTGTCCCGTTCTAACCATATCCACACAACAACACGGGGACATAAGAGGCCAAATGAGAGTGATTGGCTTAACTTTCCCATAAGTTTCATGACATAATGAGGTCTAGAACTTTGATCTTTCATATAATAGTTTAGCAATAATATTTATTTCATACACTTGCACCCCGCCCTTCTCACCCCTGAGGGGGGACTCAGGGTGGCCTCATAGCAAACACCATTCGGTGTCATCATAATGATAATAACAATCAACAAGTTCATTAAAACAAAATATTAAATAAACAAGTGAAGGACCCTCCTCCTAAGGAGAATCCATGTTGGCATATCTTAACCAGCTTATGCAAAACCACCCATTAAAAACTCAGATCTGGCTTAGACCATGCATACTGCATAATTATAGCAGTACTAAATCATATTAACAATGTGAGTAAAATTGTTGAGAGCAATGTCTATAAGTGGGTTATCTCCATTATTCCTCATTCATTACGTATTCTGACACAATTGCCTGTCTTTGGCTTTGCTTGTCTGAATGTGCCTACCTGCTTGCTTTTCTGAACTTTGCTGTGTAGATATCACTTGACTTTGAGTTCAGAGTCCCTTGTTTAATTGACTCTAGAATTTTGTTTGTTTTGGAGCTTGGCACTGTTCTCTGCCTTCATATTACTTTTGACCTATTTGTGATGTATGACCTTTCTAGTGCTTGACCTTGAGCTGTTATTTAGACCTACCTTGTCCCTACCTTCTTGGAACAATACATAAAACATCTGTGCACAATAATGTGAAGGATAAAGCAACAGTTAGTCAACCAGTAAAACAAAATAAGTGGGCCCTTGGTATCACTGATGTTTGGTTCCAGGATCCCCTGTAGATATGAAAATCTGTGTCCCATCAAGTCCCATTATATACAATAGTGTTGAAATTGTGCCTGCTATTTTTAAAATGACAAACTTAAGCTTTGCTTTAGGGGAGAGTTTGGGGGGATTGTTTTCAAGCAGTGGATCATTGAATCCATGCTTTCAGAACCTGTGGATATGGAGGGTCAACTATAAAAAACAATGTAATCTGTTTTAATTATGACTTTGTTGCTAAATAAATATTGTTCTTCAGAACATTCCTGTTTTAGTGACACCTTATTTTGCACTGCTTGTGATTTTTACTGTTGAGGGCCATAGCACATGGGAGCTGTAGTCTCCAGGTCAAAAAAGGAGTATGCCATAATGGGCTTTGAGGAAGGCACTTGAAGAAGAGCTTCATCCAATGTCATATACACATTATTATTAGAAGAAAAGATTGCATATTTGCAGGAATGTGGTTACAGGGAGAATGCGGGCATTGTTCCTCCCATAATAATTATGTTACCTCAAATGTAATGTTTCTTCAGAGTCCAAATTTCTAGCATTTCAGTAACTCAAAACTTCAGTTGAGTATTTAAATATAAAGTATTATGAGTAGAAGGTGAATGTAAGAAATGTGACAATTCCAGGCATGAACAATGGGAGGTCAAGATTCCTATTCAGGAAGGTAACGTCCTCATTTTGCTGCCATTCTGAGTATTTGGGTTCCTGGCCTTTTAAGCATCTATATGAGCATCTTGGAGTGGGTAAGCAAAACATTGAAAGCCAGTTCTGATTTTTATTTGTTTTCCTAAATATCCAATATTGGATTTGCTATCATTTTGGTATGGATCCATGGGAACAGGTGTATTTGTACAATGGAGTGTAGTGGATTATAAACAATAGTTATCAACAGATCTTGCAAAGATTGACTTTTTGACTATATCTCCCAGAATACCCTAGCCAGGTAGCTGTGAGATACTGGAAGATTTGGTCTGAAAAATAACTTTTCTGAGCTGTAGGTCTACGCAGCCTGCCTATGGCTTTGTGGGTATTCTGAAACACGGCAAAGCTTTTCAGTTTAAGATAGGCATAACTGTTACATGTGTGTTGTGTTAACATTCTGCAAAATCAATCCAAGCCACCTGCACCTCTGCAAAGGTATTCCAAAATCAGATTGGGAAGAGAGGTGATTTTCTTTTAAAAACTGAGGATTGCTTTGGAAAGAAAGAAAAAAAACAGGGTCTCCTCAGGCAATCAAAAGATGTTCCTGCCTCACAATGTTGGTCCCTGACGGTTACCGAGGGAAAGATCTTTATGCAATCAGATCTGTTTGGCTCTTTGCACTGCATTAGACAATAGTCCCATCATGCAATGCATAGCTGCATCCAATTTCCCTAGCAGAGTATTGGAGGCAGAACGACAGCTGTACTCAGGCAGTGCAGTCAGGGGGAAAAGGCACAGCAGAGAAAGTGTCTCTTTCAAATGCTTCAGAGCTCCTGTTCGGTGAGGGTGAAGGTTTACACACTGCATTTCTTTAGCTGCTTGAGATAAGAGCTCCTTTCGACCTCCCCATGGCGCCACATCAGGGTGTTTGCAGGCTGTGCCTTTTGTGACAACTATTCCTGGCAAATCCAACTCTCCAAACCGAGGCTGGTCAAGAGCCTGACAGAACATGACTGGCTGCTTAAGGGAGATCAAGGCCCAAAGTGCAAATTATTTCAGGTTGCTGGGCTAGTCAGGCTATGAAACTGTTGAGGAATTCAAGGGTGTAATGATAGACATTAAATATTTCATGCAGATAGAAGCCTCTCAGTTCAGGCTGACCTGTTACTCCTGGTTCATGGAGCACCGCCGAAGCAGACACTCCAAGAGACTTCTCGGTCAGTGAGTTTACCTCCACACCTGGGACAGGTTGAACTTTGGGCATGATCCTCCTGATCATAGTCCCACACATCACATGGAGCAGCACATGTCCCTAATGAGTTCATGCTTTCTAAGGTGCCTGTGTCAAGGTGGATGTGCTCCATGTTTCTACTTTGCAGTGAGAACCTTTCACAGGCTGAGGTTTATCCACTGAGGTCTCCTAGGAAGTTGGATCCATACCCAAACCTGGCTGGAAAAGCTTCCATCCTCTCCACCATATCACAGATAGAAATGGTTTAGGAGATGCTAAAACAGTTTGCTTTTTTTCTGGGGCCTCTTCCACATAGTGGAATAAAACCCCACATTTTCTGCTTTGAACTGGAATATATGGCAGTATGGACTCAGATAACCCTGTTCAAAGCAGATATTGTAGGATTTTCTGCCTTGATATTTTGGGTTATATGGTTGAGTGGAAGGGCCCTGGATCTAATAAGAAGGACAAGATTCCACCCAATCTCATATCTCCTCTCCTTCCTGCTGAGTTTATTGAGTGCAAAGTACAATTGCCCCTTGCATTCCATTTTTAGTGGCTGAAGCAAGCTGAAGGCAAAGTAGGGAATTGAGGGTACATTGTAGGTTTAATGCAGTTTGACACCCCTTTAACAGATATGACTCAATGCAACAGAATCATGGGTGTTGTTATTTTACCATGTCTGTAATCTTCTCTGCCAAAGAGTGCTGGTGCCTCACCAAACTAAAAATCCCAGCATTCCATAGCATTGAGCCATGGCAGTTAAAGTTGTATCAAACTGCATTAATTTTAAAGTGTAGATCAGGGATGGGCAAACTTCAGCTCTCCAGGTGTTTTGGACTTCAGCTCCCAGAAATCCCAGGCTGTTAGAAACTGTGGGAGACGGGAGCTGAAGTTCAAAACACCTGGAGGGCCAAAGTTTACCCATGCCTGGTGTAGATGCACAATACGAGAAGAAGCGAGAAACATTTTAAATGCAGTTGGGGGGGGTGGGGTGCGGAATGACAAAGGATTAATTGAGCCGGTCATTGACAAATTAGGATAGTTCGAGGGTTTGAATTTCTCTTATAACCTATACACAGAGAGAGCTTTCCAGTATCTACTGTATGGCTATGGTGGTCTACAATAGTCAAACAGCAAGTAAAGAGAGGATTGAGAGATGCAATGTACTTCCATCTGCAGAACTATTTACACTATACTGTTCCATACAAAATTCCAGGCTCAACTTTCAATGTCTAATTTGAACCCCTGCATATTCAATCGTTTTAGCACCAAATTAGAGACCCCTCTCTTTTTCCCTAAGAGACTTTGTACCTTTAACATCTATACAATAGGTACGTATAGGGCCATCTTCTATCATGGGAATAACTATACCTTTTAAATGTGGCTGGTGAAATGAATTCATTTTCAAGGGATTTTTCAAAATCTGAAAACTGTCTATTCAAGGCAGAAAGAACTTGTGGTTTAAAGATATGCATATATGAGATAAAGGGAAACTGATCCATTGTTTGCACATTGGAGATCTGTGAAGAACACAGTATTATGAATATAAAAACAACAAGGGTATATTGAAAGTTCGTCATTTGCATTGCAAAAACAAGCTGATGGAAGTTAGCAATTGCTAGCTTTGTGGCTGCCCAGCCTTAATTCTGCCCAGTGGTGCATATTCATTGTGGTACAATCTAAAACCATCACATACACTTGACAGGCTTCCTGCATCATTACGTTTTGCCGGATGCACAGAATAAAGCTTTGATGAGCAATTGTAAATCTAGCCTTTCTGAATGCTTGCATGTTTGGTTTTGCAAACCTGCATAATGGTATTGTTTTTTGAAAAAATATACTGTATTTGAGTTGAGAAAAAAACAGTGGGAGAAGGACAAATTGTGTCAAACATGTTTATGATCACCAACATTTCTCATCCTAGTCCAACAAAAATTAGTCATCACCAAATCCCATTGAAAACAGCAGAACGAATTTGTCCTGTGACTTTGAAAGGGACTTAATCATGACTAACCCAGGACTCTTTGTTTCTAAGTACTGATAAAGAAGAATTGCAACTAATGTATTATCGAAGACTTTCATGACTGGAATTACTGGGTTGATGTAGGTTTTTTGGGCCGTATGGCCATGTTCTAGAAGCATTCTCTCCTGACATTTCACCTGCATTTATGGCAGGCATCCTCATAGGTTGTAAGGATGCCTGCCATAGATGCAGGCAAAACATCAGGAGAGAATGCTTCTAGAACATGGCCATACAGCCCAAAAATCTACAATAACCCTATTGCAACTAAATCTCAGGCCTTTAGTAGGGAATTCTGTTTGAAATATCACTGGGGAGTTTGAGAGATAAAGAGTATAAAGAGTAGTATTTGCACTATGTTGTTAATGTAATGTGATACTACTTCAACTACCATTGCTCCATGTTACAGGATTCTGGGATTTGTAGTTTGCTGAGCAACCTAGAATTATCTGATGTAACTCAAAACTTCAGCTAAGCATTTAATTATAAAGTATTAGCATCCAAAAAAGGGACAAGCAAAAATGCCAAGGGAAGGTAAATGCAGGAAATGTGACAATTGCAGGCATGAACAATTGTCATTGGGAGGTCAACTGAATTTTTATTGTTTTGCTTGATGTTTTATTATTTGCTTATGAGTTTTACTGTTATATTTGTATGTTGTTTGTTGGCAGTCTTGGCCTTTGTAAGCCGCATCGAGTCCTTCGGGAGATTTTGCGGGGTATAAATAAAGTCAATAATAATAATAATAATAATAATAATAATAATCCTATCCACAAAACTGATGTCCTCATTTTGCTGCCATTCTGAGTATCCGGGTTCCTGGCCTTTTAACCCTCTATATGAGCATCTTGGAGTGGATAAGCAATACATTGAAAGCCAGTTTTGTTTTTAATTTGTTTTCCTAAACATCTAATATAGGTTGGTTTGTTTTTTGTAATTTTGGTATGCATCTGTGGGAACAGGTGTATTTGTACAATGGAGTGTAATTGCAGGGAATGCACTACACCAAATTCAAAATCTCAGCCTTCCATAGGATGGAGTCATGACAAACCAAATGGCACCAATATGCTTTAATTGTGTGGATACACTTGAATAATTTCAGTAGCAGAATAAAATTGGAAGTGAGGGTCAAAAAACCCACATTGGGATATATTCAGAATTAAGTAAAAATATATAGTTTAACTGCTTTAAGATGCAGTCCTATCAGGGCACAGCTACAGATGGTCAAAATGAGAGCACTCCCAAACATGAATTCAGCACACACCCAATGACATTTTCCTTCAATTCCCAAATTCTACCATTCCAGAAAGTGGGACATTGAAAATGTTCACACTTTAAACTTTAAAATTTGATCGTTTTTCCTGCCCCTTTTCTTTGGATGCCTAAAAAGTATGCTGAACCGAAATTTTAAGTTGGTATACTGCAAGAAATGTGAAGATTTAAGGAAAAATTTGCTGAAATCTGAATTTGTATTAGTGTCCACTGCTCTCATTTTGGTTCCTCCAGCTACACTCCTAAATCCTATAATTCCTAGGGAAGAAGAAAGGATACTACAGGCTTTATAGGAGAGACTGGGCAAGTGTTGAATATGCCACTGCCACGGTTTTGAATCCAATTCTTTCCACAGACCTCAGATTAGAAACTATTGTTGTATTAAGGCTTTGTTAGACCATGTCAGCCCAGTTAATATCACCAGCCACAAAAAACAACCCACATATCTGAGTGAACCTTCATTGGATTGTGTAAATTAATGTGGATATTTGATGTTTTATACTTAGGTTTTGTTAGATATCATTTTAATAGGTTATTTATTTTTTATTTATTTATTTACAGTTCTTATATTCCGCCCTTCTCACCCCGCAGGGGACTCAGGGCGGATTACAGTAAACACATATATGGCAAACATTCAATGCCAGTTTGACAAACAACATTTAACAGACAAAGACTATTTAACTTTTTTTTTCTGGCCGCCAGGGGAGCTGCTGCTTTTCATCGTCCATCAACGACACCGATGAAGTTCTTCTGCATTCCACATTCCCGAGTCTTTTTTCTTTATGGCCTCATAAATTATTTAAATTTAGTATGTTTTATTTAATCTATACATGTTATGTTATTTGTTTTTTTCACATGTGGGGTTATTTTGGGATATTACATCTACACTTGTTATTGTACTGAAGCATTGAATGTTTGCCTTTTTTGTCTGTTGGAATCCACCCTGAGTCCCCTTGGGGGAGACAGGTTGGAATATAAATTATTTATTATTATTATTATTATTATTATTATTATTATTATTATTTGAAACACAACAAGATGAGTCCAGAGCAGACACTCTGCTGGCTGTTGAATTGGATCACACGTCTGACACTTCCCAAGTGTCTAGGACTGTGTGATGTATCGGCAAATAATGTGTGCACATCCCAGTAAGGTGGCTTTCTGCATCTGGCAGATGGTAATTTTGTCAGTGCCAATTGTGTTTAAGTGCAGGCCAAGGTCTTTAGGCACTGCACCCAGTGTGCCGATCACCTCTGGGACCACCTTTACTGGTTTGTGCCAGAGTCTTTGCAGTTCTATCTTTAAATCCTCATATCGTGTCAGCTTTTCCAGTTGATTCTCTGCAATCCTGCTGTCACCTGGGATTGTGACATTGACGATCCATACTTTGTTTTTTAACACGATTGTGAGGTCAGGAGTGTTGTGCTCTAGAACTCTGTCTGAATTCAGAAGTCTCAGAGGAGTTTGACGTGTTCATTCTCTGTAACTATTATTATTATTATTATTATTATTATTATTATTATTCCAATCTGAACAGGAACTCCACCAATGCTGAACTAAAATCTAACAATGGCAGAGCTCAAAGGAGCTGCAGAAGAAGCAAAAATAAAATCTAGGCTAGATCTGCCACTCCTGTGCTAACAGATCCACCAACTGTCCCTGCTGATCCCCTGTGGCATATAAACCTTTGACATTAGGGTTTTTTTTAAAAGGAGCATTTAGTTGTGGATGGTAGAATCGCGGTACAATTAGGAGAAGTTTTACAACAAATAGATTACAGTATATCAAATGGATAGTATTCTGCGTACTACCCCAAAACAGAGGGAGGTCAGCATGGGGGAAAGTAGGGCTGGCAGGTGGCCCAATATAGTTTGCAACACAAAGTACAATGTACCTATTGATCTACTCACATTTGCATGTTTTCGAACTGCTAGGTTGGCAGAAGCTGGGGTAACAGCTAGAGCTTACCCACTCTTCGGATTTGAACCTTTTGGTCAGCAAGTTCAGCAGTTCAGTGATTAAACCCACTGTGCCACCAGGGGCTCCAGTTTTTGTACTATGAGTCATAAAAGCCATAAAATCTTAGGAGCCTTTGTTGTGGATAAATGTGTTATAAATATATTTGTTGTGGCTAAATGTGTTATACCACACAGTAACTAGATACAGAGTGAGTGTCCAAAAATAATTATTCCTGGTTTGAAAGCATGAGGTTAAAATGGCTTCCTTCATCTACCACTTTCTCTAACTAGTCTGAAATATAGATGGGACACTATACATCCTCATTAAAGAATGTGTCTTTATGGATATTTGGGGAACTTGTGGTTTAAATCTAATTGCTCGCTCCCACTACAGTAGTAGCATTAAATCAATTGCCAAGTGCTAAATCAACACCTATGTCAACCCTATTGATTTGTTGGGACTAGCAGTTGGATTTTGCCCACAGAAAGTCATTCTCTTTCTTTGCATTTAGCTCCTTTTTATTATGATGATTCTTACCTGTTGTAACAAGACAGGAGCAAACCAATAAACAGTTTAAACCTTCTTTTTGTTGTTGCTATCGACTGTGATTTTTCCATCTGCAATTCTCTTATTTTGTAATTTGTGCTTGGAAACAGACAGTGCTGATACAAATACATACACATAAAAGGATATTAAGGTTAAGAGAAGTGTTTTCCTGCATTTTCTTGAATTTAGAGATAGCTGATAATGTGCACATTAGTGACGGGTGACTGCATTGTCAGTAAGATGTGAGAAGAAAACAACAATGAAGGAGGCATGGTTGCAAAGCTATAGATAATGATATTTAATTGCAGTAGACAGAGTAACCTTGGCCTGACATTCGAGGACATGGATATAGAACTTCATGGTGTTATTGCCATTTTACTATTATGTTGACTGTGGCCAATAGGAGTTGTGATCCAAACTTGTCATGGGTTCCTCAGCCATCTCCTAAAGTCTGAAGTTACTCAAGAGTTTTTCTAAAGGTAAAGGTTTCCCCGACATTAAGTCTAGTCGTGTCTAACTCTGGGGGGTGGCACTCATCTCCATTTCTAAGCTGAAGAGCCAGTGTTGTCCATAGACAACTCCAAGGTCATGTGGCCAGCATGACTGCACGGAGCACTGTTACCTTCGCACCAAGGTAGTACCTATTGATCTACTCACTTTTGTATGTTTTTGAACTGCTAGATTTCAGAAACTGGGCCTAACAGCAGGAGCTCAACCCGCTCTGCAAATTCAAACCGCCAACCTTTGGTCAGCAAGTTCAGCAGCTCAACGTTTTAACCCACTGCACCACAAGGGAGCCCCTGGGTTTTTCTAAATGAACAAAAAGAAAATTTAGACTTACCTCAAATCCAGTAGCTATCTATATGATGCATGGGGACATTTAGCCTAGGTTTTCTATCCTTAACCTGACTTTGCTCCACTTAAGGCAAAGTCGGGAGATACTCTGGGGTTTGTCGAAGGCTTTCATGGCCGGAATCACTGGGTTGTTGTAGGTTTTTTCTGCCTATATGGCCATGTCCTAGAGGCATTCCCTTCTGACGTTTTGCCTGCATCTATGGCAAGCATCCTCAGAGGTAGTGAGTAACTCCAGAGTATCCTGAGACTTTGCATCCTAGACAGTGGATCGGATTAATTTTAGCCTGATCCACTTTCATCTTTCCCTACACTGATAAGTGCATGGAAAGGGGGTTGTACGTCCCCATGCCACAACCACAGATTTTCCTTTGAGTGCCTGGCTGTAACCTCCTATGTCTGCTGATGTCGGGATAGTGTATTCATTTGACCAGCAATAAAGATGGTGCCAATCTACCCCCTTGTTGATAATCATGCAGCAGCCCCATATTTGACACCAGTAGACTCAAAAGGTAACAGCCAGGGACTCGCAAGGGACACTGGCAAAGAAACAGGGACATGGGGATGGGCCAGACCAGGAATAGGTTGGACCACCAGGACCCTGTTCCCAGTTTAAGCAGGTCCATTCTGGTTCTGAGACAGAAACAACCCCAGAGTAATCTGCCTGGCTTAGGGATGGTTTCAGACTCTAATAAACAAGACTCTAGAGCAGCGTTTCTCAACCTGGGGGTTGCAAGAGGGGTTTCAGAGGGGTCACCAAAGACCATCAGAAAACAGGTATTTGTATCAGATATTTGTCTCAAATTTGGTGCAGAGAATGAAAATACATCCTGCATATCAGATATTTACATTGCGATTCATAACAGTAGCAAAATTACAGTTATGAAGTAGCAACAGAAATAATTTTATGGTTAGGGGTCACCACAACATGAGGAACTGTATTAAGGGGTTGCAGCAATAGGAAAGTTGAGAGCCACTGCTCTAGAGATATGAGAGCAGCCTCTCTGAACCTCTCCAAATGTCTTAGGGTGCAGCTACACTGCAGAATTAATACTGTTTGGCACCCCTTTAGTTTCCATGCTGTGGGATCTTAGGATTTATAGTTTGGTAAAGAACCAACACTCTTTGCCAGAGAAGGCTAAAAACCTTTTAAATCCACAAGTCCCATGATTCCATAGCATTGAGCCATGTCAGTTAAATTGGTGTGAAACTGCATTAATTCTACAGTATAGATGGACCCTTAGATTTCCACTCCTATTATCCCTAACCAACACTGACATTGCAGTTGACATTGACTTTGATGGGTAGAGATGATGGGAACTTGAATCCAAGACATCTGGAGAGCACTAAGTTAAGAGGTTGGATCGCTCCTTAATTCCACTTGTTCATTCTTTTCTCAGCAAGAATAACAATCATTCTCAAAGATCCGTATTTTTTTTATATGCTGAAGAATGCAGCTGCTAGGGAAGGAAGCAATTTGCCTCCATTTTAAAAGACAAAATTCCTGATAATTTTATGTCTGTTTATTGCAGCATCTACCGGTCCTAATTGGAATACTGAATACAGTCTTTATTCCGCTCTCTTCTCAATATGTAGAGAGATTTCGACAGTGCATCTTCACAGAATTAGCTATGTTAGTCTCTTGCAGCATAAAAAGGAGGAAGGAAGGAGAGAGATAACAGCACCTTTAAGACTAACTGATTTTTATTTTTACATGAGCTTTTGTGGATATAAACCCATTGGATTCAGTACAGAGTGTGCTGTTCCAATGTTTTGAACTGCAGCCTCACTATTCACAAGCAATATTGATATTGCATTGAAATTCGGATGCAGTACATTCTGTGCTGCAAGCAAAGAAGTGGATTTTTATCTCCAAAAGCTATGTGAAAATAAAAACCAGTTATTTTTTAATATGCTGCTACATATCTATTTTAACTTCCCCTTCCTTCCTCCTTTCTCTGCCATAAAGTACGTTCATGATCTGTCCTACCATTATGTAAAGTCAGGTTGAGCTCCTGGGTAGCAGACGCAAAGAGGCAACAAGCAACATATTGGGAGAAAGGCTTGGATGTCACACAATTTATGAGGTATGCCCCCAGATAGCCTACAATTATTTTCCAACTGCCAATGCTCAATAAATAGTCAACTACCAAATCTAGCAGGGGTGTCATATTGTCATCTTAGGCAGCAACATGTATTGGGCTATTCTTGAGGATATGCATAACTGATCCAGAATATAGTACAGTACAGAGTTTCTGCGTGGGGAAATAATGGGCATTTGTTCTGCAGAACTGTTCCATCTGTTTTCACTATGTGTTTTCCAGTATTAACTTATACCAGTGTTTCTCAAACTTCCTAATGCCATGACCCCTTAATACAGTTCCTCATGTTGAGGTGACCCCTAACCAAAAAATTATTTTTGTTGCTACTTCACAACTGTAATTTTGCTTCTGTTATGAATTGTAATATAAATATCTGATATGCAAGATGTATTTTCATCCACTGGACCAAAATTGGGAGTTATAGTTGCTGGGGTTTATAGTTAACCTACAATCAAAGAGCATTCTGACTCCACCAATGATGGAATTGAGCCAAACTTGGCACATGAACCATGACCAACAGAAAATACTGGAAGAGTTTGGTGGGCATTGACCTTGAGTTTTTTAGTTGTAGTTCACCTACATCCAAAGAGCACTGTGGATGCAAACAATGATGGATCTGGACCAAACTTGGCATGAATACAACAGTGTGTGCCCAAATCCAGACACCGTTGAAATTTTGGGAAAATAGACCTTGACATTTAGTAGGTGTAGTTGCTGGAATTTATAGCTCACCTACAATCAAAGAGCACTCTGGACCCAGCCCACAATGGATCTGCACCAAACTTAGCACACTAGCTACATGGCCAATATTGAATACTGGTGCAGTTGGGGGGCTGTTTTTGAATTCTGGAAGTTGTCGTTCACTAACACCAAAAAGGAAGAGAAGGACAGGCAGAGAGATCTTCAGCCTTCTCTGTCAAAAGGGTTCCTAAGACCATCAGAAATATGTTTTCTCATGGTGTTCAGTGACCCCTCCTCCAGGTTGAGAAACACTGACTTAAAAATGCACAATAAATGCAGGGAAGCACCAATCGCTATCCCTACATTTATTGCTGCCATTTCCTGACTTGACCTGCCATTCTCATTGTTGGCAATCTAACCAGCTGCTTTTGTGCTATGGGACTTGTACATCTCATTCAAGATGTATTGAATGTAGAATGGGAAAGCCCAGAGAAGTTAGCATTCCTAAAACAATAGCATACTGGGGAATCTAGAATCAGAATCAAAGAGCCATATAACTGGAAGCCCCCTCCCCCACGAAGCCATAGATTCCAACCCTATGTTCAGTGAAAAACTCTAGCTACAGCACCCCCAACAGGTTGCTATCCAGCATTTTTCTGAGGATGTCCATAGAAAGAGAGACCCCACTACCTCTCTATGTAATTAGTTAATTTACTGAACTGAGTTCTGTCTAATGTTCAATTGAAATCTATCCTCTGATAACTTAAAACCACTAGACCTGGTCCTAGCCTCAAGATTGGCAAACAATAAACCTAAACTTTTCTTTCTGTAACAGCCCTTTGAATATTTAAAGAGTTCTATCATATTACTCCTAAGAATTCTCTTCTCAAAACCGAACAAGCTCAGCTCCTTCAACAATTCCTCATATGTTTTGTTCTCCATAACTCTTACAGTTCTGGTTGCCCTTCTCTGAACCCACTCCAATTTGTCTATATTCTTCTAGTCTGCATCCTATGGATGTCCTGATCATGCTGGGAGTCACTGGTGGACTATTTGAGAATGACTAAATTGAACATTGATCTGTGCAAGACAGGGATGCTTTTAGCTAATGACTTCTCAATCTAAAGCAGATGCAGTGGCAGTTCCCAGAGGGGTGACAAATCGACTTCACGTTTTGTTCAGTTTTAAAGGAGCTAGCCAAAGGGCTGAATCTATTTTATGGATAGGATTTGGTACCCTGGATAGTTCCTTTGAGGTGCATCTTAAAACCTGGGGCAGACTGGCCACTCCATGGACATCAAAGGACCGTCTGCCATTCAGCAGAGGTATACAACCAGTTCTTTATGTAATCATAACTTAATGACTTGCCTTGCTTGCATATCTGGAGTTGTCTTATGTCTTAATTAAGTGTTCAGTGTGCACATGATCTCTACTCTACATGCCAACTTTGGGTTGCAGTGTGCCAGCTGCATTGTTTCTTGCTTGGAGAAAATGATGTGGCCCATGTTCTAAGGATAGTAAGCATAATTCCTATAATGTATTGAGGGTCTAGTATCAAGGAGTTTTTGAAAATAGAAGTAGTATTGGTGAATGATGTTAAGGCAGATGTTTAGAGCCTGAAATCAGACCTAGGAAACATGTGTTTTGAGACAAGAAGTGTTATGGGACAACAATTTCCATCATCTCTCATCTTTGGCTTTGCTGGCTCAGGCTGATTTGATTTTTGTCCACAACATCTGAAAAGACACCCAAAGTTACATCATTGTGCCACTGACTGGAGCATAGTGGGGCTGACTGGAAATAACATTTCACACTCATTCACACTCTACGTGAAGCTGCCTTTGGAGACAGTATGGAAGCTTCAACTAGTCCAACGGGTGGCAGCCAGATTTCTAACTAGAGCAGCATACAGAGAGCATACTACTCCTCTGTTATGCCAGCTGCACTGGCTGCCAGTTTGCTACCGCGCCCAATCCAAGTGATGGTCTTGGCCTATAAAGCCCTATACGGTTCTGGTCCAACTTACTTGTCCAAACGTACCTCCCTCTATAAGCCTACAAGAGCTTTAAGATCAGCTGGGGAGACCCTGCTCTCCATTCCAACCTCTTCGCAAGCATGATTGGCTGGGATGAGAGACAGGGTCTTCTCAGTGGTGGCCCTTCAGCTGTGGAACTGTTTTTTGGTGACATCAGGCAGGCCCCATCTCTCCTGGTTTTTAGAAAGAAACTGAAGACCTGACTTTTTATACAGGCATTTGGTGAACAGGAAACTACAGAATGAGACTTCAACAGCTTGAATAATGGACTATGGATTTTGGAAAATGATTTGGACATGAGATCATGACTTGGCATTTTTATATGTGGTTTTAATTTGTTGATAGATTGTTATGAGTTTTAATTGTTTATATGCTTAGATTGTGTATATTTTTATGAGATGTGTTTTATTGTTTACCTGTGCATCATTGAATTTTTGCCAGATTTGTAAGCCCCCTTGAGTCCCCTCTAGGGTCGAGAAAGGCTGGGTAGAAATGAAGTAAATAAATAAATCTTCAACTTCTAGAGTTTCATGACTTCTGAAGTTAAGCAGCTAGCTGACAAAAAGAATGTTCTCAGAGGTTACATCTAAATTCTAGAACTCTTTTCCTAGACCGGTACATCTGAAGACTCCTTTGCTATTTTTGAGTGTCAGGAAAAGCCCACCTTGAACATTCTTGTCTTTAGACTTTCCAACAATACTTGGTTCTTAATGGCTAGTTTTAAAATCATTCTAGTTTCTGCTTATAGATTTGTATCCCTTATGTTTTGTTCACGTCACTTGAAGCTACCTTGAGGCAAATTGAACTGTTCCAGGAATGAACCACTTGTAGCTTTCCAGGCTACATTTCCCATCTGCCTTCCTCATTTGATCTGCTTTCTTGGGCAGTTAGGAATTTTAGTCCAGAAAAATCTGGTCTCCTTCTCTACTCTGTGATTTCAATTTTCAAGGCCTTCTGAGGCAAAATCAAACCCTGAAGTATGTATTTCAGTGGCCAGAAGCACTGGAGGTTAGCTAAAATTGCAGCCTTTTTGTAACATATGTCATGATTTCCGACTCTGCTCAAAAGGCAAAACATGCACACAACCTTCAGAAATTTTCCTCTTACATATTCAAGCAATGTTTTTTGGGGGAATAGAACCATGATCCCTGACCCCAGCATCTCCATTATTTCCATCCAACAGTGGAAAACCATTGGAGCTGGTGAATTTGCCCTGGGTTCAATCTAACTTCAAAAAATCTCTCCAAGGTGTTGAATCCTGAGGATAATACTTGCCATTCAAACCAAAGGATCACAGCAAGCTGAACCAAGGAAAAAGAAAAACATTGGAAAAGCTGTAATTCAGATCCAAGAAATTGCTACAAATAGCCCCCAAAAGCAGAACGTATGCAAACAACAAGCAGCAAACTTCACAGAGTTATACTGCAAGAACTCACATCTGAATTAGTACTAAAAGCAAGGGATGAGCTGGAGAGGACCAGAGAGGAACTTGGGTTAGCTCAGTGTATAAAGTATCACAGAGACAGGTAAAGGATATAATTATGTGTGAGCATAATTAGATGTTAAATATGGAAATGAAAAAACTGCACACACCAAGTGCAGAAAAGGGAATTCAAACACAAAGAGCAACAGAAAGAATCAAGAGAGGGTGGTGGTTCTATGATAATTCAATGTGTCCCCATTGGGTCCTTTCAGATGTATCAACAGACTGTTGTTTATTTGTTCAGTTGCTTCTGACTTTTCATGACCTCATGGATCAGCCCATGCCAGAGCTTCCTGTTGGCTGTCCCACTCCCAGCTCCTTCAAGGTCAAGCCAGCCATTTCAAGGATAACATCCATCCATCTTGCCCTTGGTTGGCCCCTCTTCCTTTTTCCTTCCATTTTCCCCAGCATCATTATCTTCTCCGAGCTTTTCTGTCTTCTCATTATGTGGCCAAAGTACTTCATCTTTGCCTCTAATATCCTTCACTCCAGGCAAACATATACAGGGTTTTACCCAGAAATATGGAGAGCTACATACAGAGAGAAAACTATCTATGCCCATGAGGGTAACATCTTGTAAAATCTTTGCCAGGTGTTAACTGTCTGGATTCTTTTGGCAACACATTTATGTTTAAAATGATGTATTGTGAAGGTGTCTTCTAAAACAGGATAAATTTTAAAATGAGTCTCCAGCCATCCAAGTTTGAGATCAATCATCCCACATCATCCTTTATCAGAGTGGCTTCAATGAAAGGTTTAGAAAGTGCTTTCCCCGCTAATCAGGGACAGCACAACCATTAGACAAAGTGAGGCCATGGTGTTGGGTGGCAGATGTTAGGAGGCAACTACAATTATTCCTGTGGATGCTCCTTGTAATTCGGCCCTCTGTGTTGAAAAATCAACTTGGTGCTCTTATACTGGAGCTGAGGTCAGGTTCAACTGCAGAACAAGGAAGGGTACAATCTTGTTCTTTGCCTCAAGCAGCAAACTGTCATGGCCCAGACCTTCCTCAACTTTAGGGAACCAATATCTTTGAAAAGAATTTCATATGCATTTGTACAAATAACGGGGGGGGGGGGGGGACTTGTTGCCTGTGTTCATATTCACATGCTGAATTGTCTTACCTCCAATTTTGCGTAACATCTAACAACTTGACTGTCACCTTCTCTGCATCTTGGTGAGAGACTCTCCAGCAGTTGTTGGTTCAAGCACTGCATATATAATTTATTCAGTCTCTGTATCTTAAAAACATCTTTAATGATGCATCTTTATACTTGAGAATCTTATCTAGTTCCTTCCAAGTATGATTTCTTGCCGTCTCCATTTTTAAAAAAGTAAAATTTTGACTACTTTCATGTCTTCCTCATCCACTTTAAAGTTATGTTAATTACCTGTAGTCATTCCTTTTGCTCTCTTCATGTCACCTGTAACCCTGTTTTAATAGATTCTTCCTTGCGTTTCCTTAATAGCTCTTCCAGTCTTTTGTTTTGTTTTGTTTCTGTTGGTAGTATAGTATCATTTGCAGACCTTAAATCATTGATATTCTTTCCTCCAGTTGTCATGCTTCTTTCTCCAGACCTAACCCTAACCCATTGTTCTGTTTAGTGAGGCAGCACATCTTTGACTATCAGCCTAAATGTCAAACTATCGTCTCAAATCTTACTGGGTGTCCAACAGTGGAGAACAGAGGCAAAACTCTTCATCATGCTAGATTTTGAAACAAACTACAGGGAGTTGCAGAGGGGGCACAAGCTGGCCCAATGCCATGGCTATGTAGTCTCCAATTATTCACCCTCTGAAGATAGAATTTGGAGGGCGTAATAGTACTATCCCGAGGTTTTGTATTACAGCTCCCTTCATCCCTTCTTAGCCTTTTTGGCTGCAACTATAGGATTTTGTGGCCCAAACATTTGAAGTGCACCAGACTGGGGAAGACTAGCTTCAATGATAGTTTCAAAAGGCACCAAAACATGACATAAAAACATAGAATAATAGAATTGAAAGAGACTACATGGTCCATCTACTCCAACCCCCTGACATGCAGGAAAAGTACAATCAAAGCACCCCAACAGATGGCCATCCAGCCTCTGTTCAAAAGCCTCCAAGGAAGGTTGCACTCCAAGACGGAGATTTCCACTGTTGAACACCTCTTACAGTCACAGGAAATTCTTCCTAATATTCAGGTGGAATCTCCTTTCCTGTAATTTGAACCCATTGTTCTGAATCCTAGTCTCCAGGGACCAAAAAGGGAAGTAAACACACAATGGTTTCTTTACTTTTTTTGAAAAAAATATAAAATCCAGCGTTTACAATTTGTCATATACTTAAGCAAGCGTTCCTGTTATTGGTAGGTAGAAAAATGGAGCAACTATGAAATTATTAATCTATGGATTAATTTTAGGTGGGGCATTAGGTGCTTAAAAGTTAATGCAAACCAAATTGACTAGTGTTGCTAAGCAGCCGGATGCCTCAAACAAAGAGTCACTTTCAGCTCTTAGAAGAAAGTTGTCTTCTTCTAGTTTAGAATCCCATTCATAGACAACCGTGTAATATACTCTTCAAGACAGCTAGCCAAATAGAGCTCTTTGCTTTTTATAGTAGTTTAGAACACCTATACTTGGGAATAAGAAAGCCTCTATCCCAAGAGGGTGAATGTCCTCTGCTTTGTAAACACCTACACAGACAAAGCTATATTGTGGGATTTGTAAAACTTATACCAGTTAAATAAATCTGCCAATATCTGCTTGTCCATGACTCATTCCAGCACTACAACTTGAGGCAAAAGGAAAAAGATCAGTACAAAGACTTTAGCATGTCATTCCCAAGCCATAAGAGTGCAATCCTATGTCTACCTGCTTGGGAAGAAGGTTCATTAGCTTCAGTGGGCATTACTTTTAGGTAAACATGGTTATAAAAGTTTTACTTCAGCATCCCACCTTTTTTCCTAATTTGGATATTCTGAGCGCTCTGGAAAGGCACTAATGGCCTGTGGCTTCTAGGTCGATGAGATGGTGAATCAGACCTTGGGGTTTAGTACAGTGGTTCTCAATCTGTGGGTTCCAAGGTGTTTTGGCCTACAACTCTCAGAAACCCCAGCAGTTTACTAGCTGTTAGAATTTATGGGAGTTGAAGGCTAAAACATCTAGGGACCCACAGGTTGAGAACCACTGGTTTAGTACAATAGGTGTATTCCAAAGTACTGAACTTATTTTGCAGTTGTAGATTCAGCACCTTGGCCAGTAACCTTAAATTTCAGACTAAAGCCTGCACTAGATTTATTACGCCACTGAAATGGAAGCTGAGGATCATCCCTGATATAAAGTGAATAACTCAGCTCTAGTCTGGAGCCATCTTGATAGCCACACAGTTCTGCTGTACCTAGGCACCCAGAGAAGCATGTTTTTAATGAAAACAGAGGAGAGAAAAAGTGGTGAGCTGGCGGTAACAATGCAGGGGGAGAGGAGGTATAAACCATTCTGGGTGACACCATTATACGGGGTGTCACCCAGAATACACAGTGCATACAAATGTTTTATGCACTGCGTCAATAGGAATGTATTATGTTTTTATACAACTATTAGATATAACACAAAAACATTTATTGTAAGCCCAGGTTATATGGACTGTACTGATATACCTGCAAGGCTAAAACTATGCTAAAGTACTTCCTAAACCTTCTAGTGCACATGTGCTCGGGTCATTATCACTCAATTACAATGATGCTACAAATCACATGGTTTCATCTGCATGTGCTACATTGTTTTGTTTTTTATCGTCTCTAATTTTTCCAAATTTCTAGTATTTCGGCTACAATACTATGTACAGGAAGAGGTTCATGAGGATGACATCAATATCAATGATGTTGGAAGCATTTTCAACCCAATTATTTTCAAGTTTGATTCTGTTTCTTGCTTTCAAGAAGTCTGCTATCAATGCTGGGATTTGGAGTAGTGTGTTTCAAAGCAGAAGAAAATAATGATGCAGGAATGAATAATGAAACAAATAACTTAACACATGAAGTTTCCATCATTGCCATAGATGCAATAGGTACTGTGGCATATAATGGGAATGAATTACTTTTTAAAAATAATTTTCCAGAATATGAGTTAACACATCTTTCAACCTCTTCACTTTTCCTTTTCTTACATTGTGTCAAGTCAAATCTAATTTGATCTGTGGGGCTCAGTTTTATACTCTGCACTTGTACTTTGTGGTTGGTTTCTTTATGTAGTTACTTTTCGCTAAGCCTGGCTTTGCTTTTTGTGAAACAGGATATATGTATGTATGTATTATTTGCAGTAGCAAATGCAGATGATCTCACTGATCACAGCAACCATTTCCTGAATGCCTTGCCCACTGGAGTTGTGCGTGGATCCGTTTTCCTTCATTACATCTGTTCTTTTGTTACTTTCGTTAACTTCAGAAGCACGTAATGGGAAGCCCTCTCCCAGTAGAAAAATCAGCTTGACACAAAAGCAAGCAGGAGTCAATCCTAGCTCCTGCCTGCTTTTCGTGAGCTGCCTCCTTATCATGGAAAGAATGTGTGTGTGGCGTGCAAACCCAGAAAGTATGGGTGTCTGCCTGCAGCAAAGCACCTCCTCTAGAGTAAGAAACAGAGCTTGCCTCCTTGCCTTGGAAAGAGTGTGTGTGTGATGTACAGGTCCAGAAAGTGCGCATGGCTGGCTGCAGCCGAGCACCTCCTCCAAAGTAAGAAACAGAGCTTGCCTCCCTGCCTTGGAAAGAGTGTGTGTGTGATGTGCAGGCCCAGACATGTGGCTGCCTATGGCTGAGCACCTCTCCTCTAGAGTAGAGAAACAGGTAAGAAGTCTCCTTAAAGTGTGTGTCTGCCTGCAGCTGAGCACTTCTCCTCTAGAGTAGAAATACCTTAAATGCCTAAAATGATGGGAAGTGGAGCCTGGAAAGCCCTCCCCCCAATAATGGGTTGATAAAAAACAGATATTTCAACACCCCGGAACGAAAACAGATATCTCCTCTCTTAATTTCTGGAGGTTCCCAACAAACAGATTGGGTCCCCCACTGAAATGCGGGACACAAAAAGCATCAAGGTTTACCCGGATTGCACAAGCCTGTTGTCCACCACAGGCAGATTTTTTTAAGGGAGTAAATCTAAAAATTGCCAAGGACCCAAAAAGTTGAGGAATACTTATGTTTTACATTCACAGTCAGGATGATTAGGGAATTGCCAAGGTTTTGATTTTATCAGTTTCTACAAATGTATGGAACAGTTAGTGTGCTGAGCATTGATCTACAATTTGAGTTTTGAGCATTAGTCCACAAATTTGAAGATGAGGGTTTGAAATCCCCTCAACCATGTGAACTCAATGAGTGACCTTGGGCAAGTTATGCTCTCTCAGCCTCTGAAGAAGGCAAGGGCAAGAAAGCCCATGATGGCCTCAGGATTGATGTAAGATTGAAGATACACAACAACAGGACATGGATTTAATGGACATTTTAAGACATCAGAAACAGATAGTCTTAATGTGGTATAACCTTTCATAAGCTAGAGTTTACTTCTTGTGATGCATGCATTAATAGCATTAGTTGGCAGATCAGATAGATACAGTAGATAGACAGGCAAGTCCACAAGGCCTGTGATATTTCTATGCAAAGCACAATGTATGACTGACATCTTGCTGATTGGTCTCAACTTGAGTAGGCCTATTCAATCAAAGGATGCATCAATACATAAGTATATCATATCAATTCAGGATTTAAATCAATGTTAAGAACAAAAATCATTTGCAACTATAGTAACAGATAGGAATATAATCTGCCTGGTTATGTTCTGCTAATTTAGAATCCCATTGGCATGAAGAACTGCAATCCCCCACAACATAGTGCCTATCAGATTTGTTGGACTAAAATTCCCATCATCTTGAGGCAAAAAAAAAGAACATTTTGACTGGGGTGATGGAGGCAGACACATCTGGACAGTGCCAGATACTGAGCTTGTGGCTAAGTTTTAAGTGTGGACTCTTATAATTCCTACATGCAGCCTCTTCCCCAAATAGGAATCCAAAATGTAGGCTGTCATGTTGATCTGTATCAACGAATCAGTTCTGGCAGTTTTTCAGCTCTAATAGGAATTGAAAAACTTTGCAGAGCTAATAGATCTCAATTGTCTTTTCAATATCAAGTAAGCCGCAATACTGCATTACAACAGGGATAGCTCACAACAATATACTGTATGTTGCTAGAAAAATCCATCTCCCCTTGAACTGCTGTGAGGATTATGCGTAAACTCAGAGGGAGCAGACATGTTTTAGAGGTATGTCCGCATCCCTGCTAATCAAATGTGTGACATGGCTTCCCTACAAACTGATGCTGAGTTCCAAAAGGAAAGATATCACAGTCGGTGTGCTAATGGTTGCTGGCATATATAGTTCTAACTCAAGGGAAGATTAGCTATTTCCTTTGGAGCCTCTGGGTATTTGGCCAAAGGTCCAGAATTGCATTTTCTGATAAAGGCCACTTCCTTTTGGCTGATAATGGAAGGGCAAGCATTATCTGCAGGTGCCCTGACTGTGCATCAGATGCAGGCAGGGCCATGGGGGCAGAAGGAGAACTGAGCCAGAGCATGCAAAGATTTTTGGACTCCAGTTCCCAGAATCTCCAGCCAGGAGTTCAAAAATCTTTGCAACCCCTGGTTCAAATCTTCCTTCTCTAAAGTGTTCTTGGAGCTGCAATCTTAGAAAATAACATCGTCTAAGTATTTAGTCCAAGTATTAAATTGTTACTTTTAGATGAACCCTCTCATAAATGTGTTTGTCTTGTGGGTGATAACTGGAATGTACCCAGGGGTTATGCTCTCTCCCATACCACTGTGTGGTTGAACACAAAAGCAAATACATTTAGCACATGTACATTCAATGCACACATTTAGCACATGCATGTTGAATGCAGACATTTAGTATATGTATCTTTAACATTAATGAGAAACACATTTATATCACAGCTTCAAATACTGACTTTTTTGGGCACCTAACTCCCACATTTCTCTGTCCAGCATGCTATGGTGAATTCTGTGGTGACAGAATCACTGTGGATTCTAGAGACTGTAATCCCTCAAAGCAACTTTTCCAAGCTCCTAATAATCTGAATAATCTGATCAGTGTTTCTCAACCTTCCTAATTCTGCAACCCCTTAATACAGTTTCTCATGTTGTGGTGACCCCCAACCATAAAATTATTTTAGTTACTACTTCATAACTGTAATTTTGCTACTGTTATGAATCCTAATGTAAATATCTGGTATGCAGGATGTATTTTCATTCACTGGACAAAATTTGGTACAAATACCCGGCATGCCCAAATATGAATACTGGTATCATGGGGGGGGGGGGTGAGTTTGTCATTTGGGAGGTGTCATTGCTAGGATTTATAGCAACTCCACCAATGATGAAGCTGAACCAAATTTGGTATGCAGAACTTCCATAACTAACTGAAATTACTGGAAGGGTTTGGTGGGCATTGACCTTGAGTTTTGGAGTTGTAGTTCACCTACATCCAGAGAGCACTGTGGACTCAAACAATGATAGATCTGGACCAAACTTGGCATGAATACGCAATATGCCTAAATGTGAACACTGGTGGTCTTTGGGGAAAATAGACCTTGACATTTGGGAGTTGTAGTTACTGGAATTTGTAGTTCCCCTACAGTCAAAGACCATTCTGAAACCCATCAATGATAGATTTGGGATGAACTTCCCACACAGAACCCCCATGCCTTGAAGGGACTTTCTGGCACAAGGCTCCCTCCAGCCTCACATGGTCTCCCTCACTCGCACATGTGCACCATGCTGCCATGCACTGAGCATGCCCCTTTTCTCTCCCCTTTCTGCAGAAACAGCCATTTGGCAGAAAGGCTGGCTGAGAGGCTAGCCAATCACAGTGGAGGAGGGCTTTTGGTGGGAGGATTTGCCTTCTGTTTCCAAAAAGGAGGAGAAGGATGAGCAGAGAGATCTTCATCCTTCTCTGCCGGAGGGGTCCTAAGATCTTCAGAAATATATGTTTTCTGATGGTCTTTGGCAACCCCTCTGAAACCCTTATGACCTCCCCAGGGGCCTCAACCCCCAGGTTGAGAAATGTTGTTTTAGATTATCTCTGACTGAATTGCAATAGACCAAGAAGCACTTAACAGCATTTAACTACTTTAACAGTAGTCCTCTTGCCTTACATCATGCTTTTGATACTTTGGATAGGCATGCATTTTAGGGTAGCAAGAATGGGGTTTTGCAATGAATTATGACATCCTTTTAGCTCTGCTCCTTAAAATAAAAACCTCTTCAAAATATAAATATATATAAACATTCCAGCCATATGGTTTGTGGATTTCTGAGACCCAGTAAACAAAACCAGTAAACAAAACCAGCAGACCTCGTAAACCTGACGTCTGTCCACCAAAGTCTGGCTTCCAGAGGCCAGCTTATTTTATTTTATTTTATTTTATTTTATCAAGCCATGCAGATCAGCTCTCGCACAAGCCAACCCCCAGCCTGTTCTTCTGGGACACAGAGGCCTGGAGGCACTCTGGAATATGCTGCAGCCATCTTGCTGGCGTGGTGTCCTAGTTTGAGTCATCATCGCTCCCTGAATCCATGCAACTGGCTTCTGATCTCCTTCTCTATCAAATTCAGATTTCCTCCCCTCACAGTCAGAGCCCTGCAGCGCTCTTTCATCATGCCTGCACCGACTGTCCCTCATCAGATCCCATGTTGCACTAAACTCAGCATGCCTCAGCCTCCACGCTTCCCTAGTCTGTTTCCTCCCTCCTCGAGCTACTTGCTCTCTTTCGCTCACTCTCTCTCCTTCTCTTTTTCTGCCCCCACCCTAGACGTTCCCACAGTTCTGCAACACTGAGCATCCTCTCTCTCTCTCTCTCTCTCTCTCTCTCTCTCTCTCTCTCTCTCCTTTCAAATCCTGACTTGCTGCTTTCATTTCCATTTTGCCTCCCAGGGCTGATTCCGCTGCATCATTCAGGCACACTCTTAATGGATTTTCCTCCTCCACACTATTACACTTCACTGAATTTAATATAATACGTTTTAAATAAAGTAACAATACCACCCCCGATATATATATATATATATATATATATATATATATATATATATGTCACACACATATATAACTTAATAAACAGAAACATACAAAATACAGCTAAACAAAATCTTGGGATTTGTTGCTGTTGGAGCCAGACCTACCGCCTGGCAAACAGAGGCAGTCGCCTCACTTGGAAGGTTCTGGGAGGTGACAGCAATTTACCAAATGGACCACCCTATGCATCTTGAACTAGCCATTGCTAGGTGCCCTGTTATGTGGAAGGGGCTCCTGTCCCATCACCATTACTGAGGCAAGATTCCTCAAATCCAAATGCTTTTCCAGCTGAATGCATACATAGATTGGAAGTGGATGCTATCATATTGTTTGTTTCAGACAGCCAAAAATCTTTGACAAGACCAGTGCAAATGCAATCTTGATTTTGACCCTCCCGGGTCAAAACCAAGCTACTGGCTTTGGGCACATCATACACTTTCAGCCTCAGAAGAGGGCAAACTCCCTCTAAACCAGTGTTTTTCAACCTTCCTAATGCAGCAAACCTTTAATACAGTTCCTCATGTTGTAGTGACCCCAACCATGAAATTACTTTTGTTGCTACTTCATAACTGTAATTTTGCTACTATTATGAATTGTAATGTAAATATCTGATATACAGGATGTATGTTCATTCACTGGACCAAATTTGGCACATATATCCAATATGCCCAAATTTGAATACTGGTGAAGTGGGATGGTGGCGATTTTGTCATTTGGGAGTTGTAGTTGCAGGGATTTATAGTTAACCTACAATGAAAGAGCATTCTGAATGCCACCAACGATGGAATTGAACCAAATCTGGCATGCAGAACTCCCACGACCAACAGAAAATACTGGGAGGGTATGGTGTGCATTGATCTTGAGTTTTGGAGTTGTAGTTCACTTATATCCAGAGAGCACTGTGAACTCAAACAACGATGGATCTGGACCAAACTTGGCATGAATACTCAATATGCCCAAATGTGAACACTGGTGGAGTTTGGGAAAAACGGACTTGACATTTGGGAATTGTAGTTGCTGGGATTTATAGTTAACCTACAATCAAAGAGCACTCTGAACCCAGGCCACAATGGATCAACACCAAACTTGGCACACTACCTACATGGCCAACATTGAATACTGGTGGGGTTCGAGGGGGGCTGTTTTTGAATTCTGAGAGTTGTAGTTCACCAATACCAAAAAGGAAGAGAAGGACAGGCAGCAAGATCTTCAGCCCATTCTGCCTAAGGGGTTCCTGATTATCTTTGGTGACCCCTTTGAAACCCCTCTCGCGACCCTCCAGGGGTCCCGACCTCCAGGTTGAGAAACAGTGCTCTAAACAAATCTTGAAAGAAAATCTATGATAGAGTTGCCTTAGGATCATCCTAAGTCTTGAAGATATGCAGCAAGACAAGGATGGAACGGAGACAGCAGAGCAAAGCCTAATTCCCAAAACCATTCCTCCAGAGAGTTTAATTTAAAGAGATTGAATCATAGAACCGTAGGACATTATCACATGATAAGTTTATTGCACATTGCACCTGATTAGTCCTGTCTTTTACCTTTCCTCATCGCACAGCAGCATAATACTTCTGTTATTCTTAGAATTGGAAAGAAGCCCCCTGCCCTGCAAAAATATCCAACTCAAGCGCATTGGGAATTTTTAGTAATGCTTGAGTTGTATATTTTTGCAGACCAAGGGACTTTCCAGTTCAAAGAGTAACAGGACTATCATGCTGCTGCTGTGTGATAATTTAAGGCTATGTTTAAATGGGCATAGCCTTAAATGCCACCCTCCAAGGCAGTCTGTTTCACTGTTGAACTGTTCTTGACCAAGGTCATCCAGTGACCTTCATTTGCAGGGATGCAAATCCATCTTCATTTGCTTCTGTAGCTTACCAAACTGTCTCAAAGTGAAAAGAATCAGGAAGCAGTCAAAGACATGCCTAGCCAAAAGTTATGGTTTCTCCAGTGGCCAGTCCAATGACTATGAAAGACCCCAAACTGGCTGGGCAAAGCAGTAGCTTTCTTCCAGTATTGATTCCTAACTACTGTTGTTCAGAGACATATGATTCATCTGATCATGGAGAGAGTAGTCCCAAGCAAACATTTGCATCGCACTTAAGCTTTCCAGTTCAGAGGCTTGTTTTCTGATGTTCTAGAGACTGGGACATAGAGCAATAGATTCAAATTGCAGGAAAAGAGATTCCACCTAAACATTGGGAAAATATTCTTTTATAGCCTGAGTTCGGTGGAGTCTCTTTCTCTGGAGGTTTTTGAACAGAAGCTGGATGGCCATCTGTCAGGAGTGCTTTGATTTTGTGTTTTTGCATGGTAGGAAATTGGACTGGTTGGACCTTGTGGTCTTTTCCAACTGTTTGATTCTATGATCCTATAACTTGGGGTCTTTCTCATATAAGACACTGTCACTCCAAAATATTTTGAATGACAACAGTGATAGGCTATAGCAATATATTGCAGCTGGGAAAATCTATTTCCTTCAATCAGGAAAATCTATTTCCTCCTACTGAACACAGAGGAAGAAGGGAGTCTGGGAAGCAGATTGTGGCAGATGATGTTAAAATCGCTGCTATTTAAAAAGTCCTGGACGTTGACTCTGATAACCTTGGCTTCTCTACAACTCTGTCTATAGATCTGTGCCTACCCTATATACATATGTATAAGAAAATTATGGGGGTGGTGGCCATGGGTGGCTGGTTTGTTCTCTTTTTGGCTGAACACATTCTACTTTCAGCAAAAAAAAAATCAGGCCAGTGGTTATAGGAAATGCTTCACAAATAAACAAATGTAGAATGAGTGTACATATTGTATATATGTCCCTAATGACTGAACAAGCCCCAGTAGGGCATCATGAAGGTTTTATTCCTCCAGAGTAAATTCAGTGGGAGTGAATCCCAAGTGTATGTGTAGATCATCTAACTGCTTTTCTCGTTTATAAGATATTCCAGATTTCAGCCAGCTATGGAAAGCAGCAATACTAGAAACTCTTATGCAAAGTGAGGAAGTTGTGTCAGGGTGGGCTCTGTCTTGAGGGAAGGTCAGCCAACTGCCTCAGGCAGCAATCACAGCACCTGGGGGTCCCTTCTGTCCCACATAACCTTCCCCCTGGTCCACCCTCAGGCACTGTGGAGGATGCTTTCCTATCTCCAGTACAGAAGTAAGACATTATTCCATGAGTTGCAGTGCACTTGCTTAAAGTGTGTTCAGCTTAATCTGGATCTGACCTGTTGACTTTCAGCATTTGGGAAACTAGATCCGGTACTGAACTGGGTGACCTTTAGTACATCTACACTATAACATTAATGCAGTTTGACATCAATTTAACTGCCATGGTTTGATGCTATAGAATCTTGGAAACTGCAGTTTAGGGAGGCACCAACCCTCTTTAGCAGAGAAGGCTAAAGACCTTGCAAAACTACAACAGCCTTATTTTAGCTATTTTTTAACATTTTGACTGTATGCTTCATTTTATTTTAATGTTGATCTTTCATAATGTTGCATTTGTTTTAATTTCTGTTTTGCCTCAGATCCCACTTTGGAGGAACAGAGAGGATGTAAATGATGATGATTGATGGATGGATTGATTGGTTCAGTTCAATATTTGGTTCAGTTTGGGAGTGAGAACAGGACTGGAGCCAGCCCCAAATAGGAAAAGATAATGTTCCCTTTTACGAGGTCTCAGAACGAGAATTTTTGCCCTGTCTTCCTCCTCTCCCACGCTCCCTTTGTCTGGCTGTTCCTCTCCTATTGTCATCATTTCACAGCCGTTACTCTGAGTCTCAGCTTTGCCTTGCCATTTTTTTTAGGAATTGAGCCAAGACTGCCTCTGTGTCCATCCCAGCAGGTTTTCTCCACACAGCGCTTTCGGCTAAGCGAGAGACCTTGTTCCGTTCCTTCCACTCCTGCTGGAAATCTTCTAGCATTGAGAGTGATATAGAAATCTTATTATTCAGCAAAGCCATCCGTTCCTTTTTCAAGGCAATTAATGGCATCTCTGCTCTCGCCAACTGTTAGGGAAAGACAACAGATCAATAGGGAAAGGGGCAGTAGCCCTGAAGGTGTGTTTGTACCGCTCAACTGACACAAGGCAGCATTTGGAAAAGATGGGGGAAATCAAGAGAAATGCGAAGGTTCTGGGTGTTATTTTGTGTTTAGGAGAGAGATGCTGTAACATTTAAACTGGCAAAGGAAATTTGAGTCCAGAATTAAATAACTCCTCCCCAAAGTAAGCCTGATAGGGGATTGGTGGTGGAAAAAATATATTCCCTATAGTAGGACTTCATGGCAAGTCTTATAATTTCTCATATTTCAAAAGGTCAGCTAAAATTTTAGTATAGGACATATGCAGTGTTAGAAATTTTATCTTTTCCATCAAAAAAGGAGAGGTGTACATGTTCTTCAGCCTGTTGTGTATAATTGTACATCATCCCCAGTCAGCATAGGGCAATACTGCTTGGGAATACTGAGACTTGTACAACAAATTGTTGGGGACGTGCCAATTCAGGAAAGCTGTTTAGGTTAACAGACAGAAAACTAGATGTGCTGTTTGAAAATCAAGTTGAAAGGGTTAGCAGTTGTTGAGAGATAAACATTTCAATAAACCCTACTATTTCAGTTGTGTTTCTGTATTTAAAAAGCCATCAGAACTGATCTGCATCTGGAGATTTGGACATGAAACATCTACTACACATTTTGTGGGTAAAAACCAAAAGGAGTAATAGTTAAGATTATACAATAATACATTTGGTGTGGAAATTGTGAGTTTGTGTTTAGTCACTAGACCTCAGGCCAAACCCTGTTCTGGATTATTTGCAGGTTTTTCTGTGGACATGCCAAAGGCGAGAAAACAGCAGCTTTGGCCATGAGATGTGACAGAACAAAGGCCTGTCCTCAATCTGCAGCTGCCCAGCTGTGTGTATAGTATTCATAGACAATCTGGCAGATCCAGAACAGGAGATGCTGTTTTGAACATTATGGAAAACTGACATACCAGCTGATATGGAATGAATACAAAAAAGGCACAGCTAGAGGGAAAGGGAGGCTTTGGATGGCAGCCACAGAGCTTACAAAAAATCAATTACCTTATGAAGAGAGCAAAAAGAGACAGGCTGGTAGAAGGGTTACTGCCTAATCCAGTCTTCCCCAAACTCAGTATGTTGCCAATGGTTGGGTATAGAGTTTAACCCAAACTTCGGCCCTCCAGGTGTTTTGGACTTCAACTTCCTCAATTCCTAACAGCAGGTAGGGTGTTAGGGATTGTGGGAGTTGAAGTCCAAAGCACCTGGAGGTCCAAAGTTTGCCCATGCCTGGCTTAACACCTTTGGAGGGTCTCAAGGCTGGAGGAAACTTAGACCTAAAAGAATACTTTTAGAACTTTGACTCCCAAAATCCACAAGCTAGCATGGCCACTGGCCGTTTGGTCCTGGGAGATTCTGGAAATGGTAAACCAAGCTAGAGAATACTGCATTATCCTCCAGCTGTACTTAACATCTTTGCTGCAGCATTTATTTTCTCACATGGTGCTATCCGCTGCTGGTCCAATTCAAAATGTTAATACGGGAAGATACATCTTAGGATCTTAGGAGCCCTTCTTCCTGACCCTGTTGTTGCCTCTTTGTCTTTTTCTTCAAAGCTTTGCTCCATGGGGATTGTGATATGGGCAATCTCCAGGGCCACTTTACCAGTAATGAGGGAGGGAGGCATTTTAAACTGGCCATCTCACTGGAGAACCACAATGTCTATTGAACCAAGGAAAAAACTACAATAGGAACCCTGTACCCATGGGAGATCCGTTTACATCCTCTCTGCGGATACCTGAAACCACAGATAATAGTGAACCCTATATTGTGACTATACTTGGGCCAATAACATAGAATGAAACTGGAAGACCTAGCAAGAACCATGAACACTATTTGTGGGTCTTCCTAGGTTTGCTTGTGCTTTTCTGTAGTATATCAGGCTGGAACACTAAAGAATTGCAGTGAAGGACCTAGAGAGGCCCACAAACTCTTCCATGGAGTTATTCTCTTGGAGCATGGGTGAAACTGTGGCTCTCAAGACTGTGGATAAGGGGTTATGCTTTAAGCCTCCCTTAAAGGGAAAGCCCAATCACCCCATGCCTGTCCCGGGTCCTCCTATTGACACAAGCTATAATTTGGGGAAGCATTTGCCTCAATAATGGCTAGCCCAGTCAGATAATTGTCTCTGAGGAGTCTCAAGCTGGTATCAACTATTATTGAATGTTGAATCAATGTACAGGTAGATCTAATTGATTCAATGGTTCTGCTCTAGTCAAACAAAGGGATTTAGAGTATGGAGTGACACATCACCCATCAATTACAGCGGCAGCCTTCGGAGTACTCAGGAGGTAGTTTTATGATCTATCACATTTCCCAATCCACCAACTGAGATGAAAGACTGGTTCACTCTCATATGAACAATTGATATGGGTTTCTGATAGTTTTTTTCCAAACCTAGCTCAAATGGAAACTACTTGAATCTAACTTATCATCAGTATTGGTGGCAGTGTGTGGCAAAACTACTGTTTCTTTAAAAACAAATTCTGTTATCATGTGCTTTTGAGATGTCTCTGATTTATGAAAACCCTACATCTATCATGGGGTGTTCTTGGCAAGATTTGTTCAAAGGCAGTTTGTCATTGCCTTCCCCTAAGGCTGAGAGAGTGTGATTTGCCCAGCATCACACAATGAGTTTCCATGGCTGAATAAGGATTCAAAAAATGATCTCCTGGAGTCCCAATTAAACTGCTACACAATCTCATGAAATCACTTGACAGACAGAAATTCTGTGAGTAAAGTTTTTCTTGGCAAGCATAGAAATGCAGGGATGAGGGGAGGGCAAACTTCACCTACGGAGTTTATGATTGTCACTTAGCTGTTAAAAGCACAGTCTGTTAGGGAAAGTGTCTGTCAAGGGCGGAAAGTGGCAAACCTAATTTGTCTGCCAACGTATTTTGTCTGTCCTACTTGGGACCTGGATCTCACAAGTTGGTGGCATGTGTTCAGTTTTGACATTCCGAATATCTTAAGAGTGTGAAATGTGTGAGGAGGAGAAGAAGAAGAGATGATGACACCTAAATCTGCACATGTGCCTTTGGACTATAGAGAGGTTATTATTTTGGTTTTCAGACATTTATAGCAGATTGCAGGGCATGATAAATACTAGAGTCCATGGAAGCAATGTTCTGCTTTGATTTGTCCTTAATTGTTCCTCTGTAGAGCTAATTTTGGTTTCATAGGTGCAAATATTCCTCTTTCCTGTCTAATAAGTTTAAGTATATGCAAAGTAAGTAAAGGTAGAGGTTTCCCCTGACATTAAGTCTGGTCATGTCCGACTCTAGAGGGTGGTGCTCATATCCATTTCTAAGCCGAAGAGCCATCGTTGTCCTTAGACACCTCCAAGGCCACTGCATGGAGCGCCGTAGCCTTCCCACCCAATGATCTCACATTTGCATGTTTTTGTACTGATAGGTTGGCAGAAGCTGGGGCTAACAGCGGGAGCTCACCCCAAGGTCATGTGGCCAGCATGACTGCATGGAGCACCGTTACCTTCTTGCTGAAGCAGTACCTATTGATCTACTCACATTTGCATGTTTTCAAACTGCTAGGTTGGCAGAAGTTGGGGCTAACAGTGGGAACTCACCCCGCTCCCTGGATTTAAACATACAAGTAGTTCTCTGTAAATTGGTGCCCCCTGGACCAGAATTATATATGCTAATGCCTGACAAGTTTGCTGGAAAGAAAGAAACTGTTGGATGCAAGCGCAGTGACTTTGTGTCTAGAACACTGGATAAAAAAATAATCACCAGCCCCTTATATCAGAAAATTTGGAAACCTAAAATTCCTCAGCAGTCACCTTAGTGGACTAATGAAAGACAGAAGTTGGGGTCATAGATAAAGAGGCATTAATGAGGGAAGGGACGATCACATTCGATCCTCACAAGTCTATATCCTGGGCACTATCTTTCATCAGTATGTTGCTTGACCGATAATGGCTATGCCAATTGTTCAGCTTAAAGGGATTTTTAAAATGAGATTTAAAAAAAAAAAGCTATATTCAATTAATCTTGTTACAAGAAATAGGAGATGAACTGGAGTGAAGAAATAGCTTTGATGCTCAGTGGTTAGGCCAGAAGGGAGGATCAAGGATAGATTTATCCTGCCTTTATGCAATGCCTTTAGCACAGGAAAAATGATTTTGGTGGAATTTGGCTAATTGATTGAAATCTCCTGTTGAGTTAGGCTCTGTAAATTACTGCAAAGAAAAAGTAGAATGGATCCAGTGTCCAGAAATCTGCGCACAGCCTAAGCAACTGCACCTTAATTAAGCTCATGTTGTAATTTTCTATGTGTAATTCTTAGATCAGGCATCCTCAAATTGTGGCCCTCCAACTGTTTGGGCCTCCAACTCCCAGAAGCCCTAACGAGCTTGTTCAATTGTTAGGAATTCTGGGAATTGAAGGCCCAAACAGCTGGAGGGCCACAGTTTGAGGATGCCTGCCATAGATTATGTAGCAATCCTCAAGGTATTCTACAGTCAGCAGTCATTGTTGTTCTTTGTCATTCAGTGGGTTGCCATTGGGTCAAACCCCCTGTTTAAGGAGCTTCATTGGCTGCCGTTTATCTTCCAGTCCCAATTCAAGTTGCAAATTCTTGCCTACAAAGCCTTGAATGGTTTGGGACCCGCCTACCTTCATGACCACATTTCCTTCTATGAACATACATGATCCCTTCGATCTTCCGGAGAGGCCCTTCTCTCACTCCCACCCCCGTCACAAGCGTGACTTGTGCGGATGAGGGAAAGAGCCTTCTCTGTGGTGGTCCCTCAGCTCTGGAACTCGCTCCCTGGAGAAATTAGGCAAGCACCCACCCTGGCAGTCTTCAGGAAAAGCCTAAAAACGTGGCTGTTCCAGTGTGCCTTCAATGAATGAACAAAAATCCCTGACCTTGGCCAAACCCTGCATAAAATACCCTCGGATGCACTTTATTTTATCCTCTAGTGCAATTAAATCCTCTTGTTTTGTCCCATCTGATCCTCTTTCCAGATACACTACATTGCTCATGTCACCCAGTGTTTTTAAACTTTTTAATCTTTGCAATTGGCCCTACCAATTGTGTTCAATTATTGTGATTTTATATTGCACTGTGTGTTTACTTTGTATTGTTTTTTGTATTTTATTTTTATTTGTATTTTTAATTTTCATTATATTATTATTGCTGTATTTGCATTGTTGTAATTGTTGGGCTTTGACTTATGTAAGCCACCCTGAGTCCCCTTGGGGAGATGGCGGCGGGGTATATAATAATGTTTTATTATTATTTAGTATGAATGAATGAATGGGAGACCCCCAAGAGGTCATCAGCAGCCCTACTCAGGCCTTGCAAAAGTAGCTTTCTTGGCTGAAACACTCCACCTGACTTTCTCTTTTCCTACTGCCTTCCACTTCAGCAAGCATTATCGTCTTTTTGAGTGAGCCATGCTAGTCTCATGATATGCCAAAGTATAATGGCCTCAATGTATTGTCAAAGGCTTTCATGAACCAGAAACACTGGGTTGTTTTGATTTTTCTGAGCTGTGTGGCCATGTTCCAAAAGCATTATCTCCTGGCATTTCACCTGCATCTATAACAGGCATCCTCAAAGGTTGGGAGGTCTGAGGGTGCCTGCCATAGATACAGGTGAAACGTCAGGAGAGAATGCTTCTGGAACATGGCCATATAGCCCAGAAAACTCACAACAACCCATACAATAGCCTCAGTTTACTAATTTTATTTTCCCCCAGTGGAGGCCACTTGTTTGCATTTTGAGGCTGTCCATGGCACTCACACACCTTTTCTCTAGCCCTTTTTTCTATGTTCAGCTTTCACAGTAATCCAAATACAGAAAACACAAATCCTTTGACCTTGGTTATCCTGCCTCTGGTATTTAATTATGTATCTTTACATTTGAGATCTTATTTGGTTGCTTCAAAGCTGCCTTTTCAAGTCTTTGTCTTATTTTGATTTCTTGATTAGAGCCTCCTTTTTTATTTATGACGGAGCTCAGCTAAGGTATAGAAAATCTTTAACAATTCACTCATCTTAAGTCAAGGAGAACGTAAAAAGACCTAAATGCCCTGAAAGCATTGGGGTCCCATATGATCTTGGAAACTAAGCAATATTCAGCCTGATTGTTAGTAGTTTAATGGAATACTGCCAAGGGGCTAAAGTCTATATTTAAGAGGGAGGGCATGGCAAACCAGGTATGAATATCCCTTGCCTAAGAACACCCTATGAAATTGATAGGATAATTATAAGTCAACAGGCAGTTTGAACGCACACAAAAACAGAAGAGGCTGAGATAGGAATAGACAATTTGAAGTCCTTTGGATGCTGCTATATTTCAACGCCCATCATTCCTTACCATCAACTTTGCTGGATAGAGTGATGGGAACATTATTATAATTAGCATTGGAAAAGCCCTTTGTTTCCTACACATGGTTGAAAAGCATTGTTTCCTAAACATGGTTGAAAAGCCTTCTCCATGCTGCCCCTCTTGACATAAAATCACAGAGTTGGAAGAGACCTCGTGGGTCATCCAGTCCAACCCCCTAACAAGAAGCAGGAAAATCGCATTCAAAGCACCCCTGACAGATGGCCATCTAGCCTTTGTTTAAAAGGTTCTGAAGAAGGTGCCTCCACCACACACCGGGGCAGAGAGATCCACTGCTGAATAGCTCTCACAGTTAGGAAGTTCTTCCTCGTGTTCAGGTGGAATCTCCTTTCCTGTAGTTTGAAGCCATTGTTCCACATCCTAATCTCCAGAGAAGCAGAAAACAAGCTTGCTCCCGCCTCCCTATGACCTCCCCTCACATATTTATACATGGCCCTCATCATGTCTCCTCTCAGCCTTCTCTTCTGCAGGCTAAACATGCCCGGCTCTTTAAGCCACTCCTCATACGACTTGGTCTCCAGACTCTTAATCATTTTAATTGCCCTCCTCTGGACACATTCCAGCTTGTCAGCATCTCCCTTCGATTGTGGTGCCCAGAATTGGACACATGTGATTCCAAGTGTAGTCTGACCAAGGCAGAATAGAGGGTTAGCATGATTTCCCTGGATATTGCCTTTTTTTAGCCACCGCATGACATTGTTGGCTCATGTTTTACTTGTTTTCCATGAGGACTCCAAGCTCTTTTTCACATGTACTGCTATCGAGCCATGCGTCCCCCATTCTGTATCTTTGCACTTCTTTTTTTCTGCCTAAGTAGAGTGTCTTGTATTTGTCACTGTTGAACTTCATTTTGTTCGTTTTGGCCCATCTCTCTAGTCTGTTCAGATCGTTTTGTATTCTGCTCTTGTCTTCTGGAGCATTGGCTACCCCTACTATTTGGTGTCATATGCAAACTTGATGATCATGCCTTCTCACCCTTCATGTAAGTCATTAATAAAGATGTTGAACAGGACCGGGCCCAGGACAGAACCCTGCCTACAGCATTCCGCTCATCACTTCTTTCCAGGATGAAGAGGAAGCATTGGTGAGCACCCTCTGGGTTCATTCACTTACCCAATTACAGATCCACCTAACCGTAGCTTTGCCTAGCCCACATTTGACTAGTTTATTTGCCAGATAGTCATGGGGGACCTTGTCGAAGGCCTTACTAAAATCCAGATTTGCTATGACCATGGTGTTCCAATGGCAACATGTATTTTGTACCATAATGTCCACATCCCTGAAGATGATGAGAGTTTACTCCAAGTTTTCTTCAATTTTCCTAGTTAGGCAAGTCTGTTTTCTATATAGATATAGATAAATTTTGCCTTGGATTTTATTTCTGAGGCGGAAGGCAGCTCTCTGTTCTTACAGAGAAAGACCTAATGAGATTCAGCAGATGGAATCTTTTCAGGTGAGAAATTTTCTGCAAGATTGAAGGCTAAGTCATAATATACACAGATGTTGACGCCTCTCTGGTAAGAAAAAAACACAGCCACTGCATACTCATTTGAATTCACTCGAATTTAAAATATCCTCTCTGATTAGCATTGATGAAAGGCTCAAGAAAGAAAGAAAGAAAGAAAGAAAGAAAGAAAGAAAGAAAGAAAGAAGCAAAGCAAATCCTTCAGCCCAATAACAAATGGCCCAGCTGGCACTACCTTAATCACTGCAGCCTGAAAAATGTATTCTCTGTCACTTCAATTCTTTTAAGGGCATATCCGCATGGCAACCTTCTATTGGTTTTATCCAATCTAAACTGCCTATGGCTATGGATGTTAGCAAGAAATGTATTTATTGCTCTGTTGCTAAAGGCTTTCCAGATTCACATATGTCGCATGATCACCCATGTCAAAAACTAGCTTTGAGCAAATGGGTGTGTGGTGCAATAGGTTAAATCCTTGTACCAGCAGTTCAAATCTGGGGAGAGCAGGTGGAGCTCCCTCTTTCAGCTCCAGCTCACCATAAGACATGAAAGAGGCCTCCCACAAGGATGGCAAAACATCAAACATCTGACGGTCCCCTGGGCAACATACTTGCCAATGGCCAATTCTCTCACACCAGAAGTGACTTGCAGTTTCTCAAGTTGCTCCTGACATGGAAAAAAAGTGAATGGGTGTTTTTACTGGCACCACAACACCAAGGCAAAAGGTTAAGCCATTCTGGCCATTAATCAAAACTGGTTGTCTGTCTGTCTGTCTCTTTTTTTAAACAACTGCTTCAAACATCAGCATGGGGTGTCATGAAATGAGCAGCAAAAAGCTTGTTGTTCAACTTGTTCATATTGTCCGTTGTTGTTTTCCCGTTGTGTGGCAATGTTACATTTTCTGTCTCATATGTGAAAGAACTTTGCTGGCTTTGGCCAATCTTTCCCTTGATCTGGGCAAGTTAGGACCATCCTTGGTTTGTCTGCTTTCAGCAGCACAATGTTCGGGGGCAACAAAACCTCTCTAATTGCAATGTATTTTCTGTTTGGTCTTGTGATGGCAGCAACAGAGAGAGGCTCCCCACCTGTCCCCAGAACAAAATTGTATTTTTTTAAAAAGAAGAGGAAGTTTTGCAAAAGTATTGGTAACACACATATTAAGGTACCAGCTTGGATTGGCTACTGTTTTGGACTACAGTTCTCAGAGCCTTCCAACCATGAAGGCTAATGGCCATGTTGACTGGGCAATTCTGAAGGAGTCAAAAATAGTAATCTGTTCAGGCGACTATCAATAGTTTTGGTCCAAGGTTTGATGTAGGCTGGTTATTTAAGAACTCTCTCGCTCAGTGGTTCTCAATCTGCCTAATGCTGTGACCTCTTAATACAGTTCCTCAAGTTGTGGCAACCCCCAACCATAAAATTATTTTCGTTGCTACTTCATAACTGTAATTTTGCTACTGTTGTGAATCACAATGTAAATATCTGATATGCAGGATGTATTTTCATTCATTGGACCAAATTTGGCACAAATACCTGATACATCCAAATTTAAATACTGATGGGGTTGGGAACAGGATAGATTTTGTCATTTGAGAGTTATAATTGCTGGAATTCATAGTTCACCTACAAACAAAGAGCATTCTGTACTCCACCAATGATAGAATTGAACCAAACTTGGCACACAGAACTCCAGTGACCAACAGAAACTACTAGAAAGGTTTGGTGGGCATTGACCTTGAGTTTTGGAGTTGTAATTCACCTACATCTAGAGAGTACTGTGGACTCAAACAGTAATGGATCTGGACCAAACTTGGCACAAATGTTCAATATGCCCAAATGTGAACACTGGTGGGGTTGGGGGGGACTGATTTTGTCATTTGGGAGTTGTAGTTGTTGGGATCTCTAGTTCACCTACAATAAGAGAGCATTCTGAACCCCACCAATGATAGAATTGGGCCAAACTTCCCAAACAGAGCCCCTGGGACCAACAGAAAATACTGTGTCTTCAGATGGCCTTTGGTGACCCCTCCAACAACCCCTTGCAACCCCCCCCCCCCCCAGATTCCTGACCCCTAGGTTGAGAAACACTGCTTTTGCTGCTATTTCTTTCTAGATTCAACACACTGAATAAATGAGATTCACACATTGCAGTATTCCAAGGAACAATAAAATCCCCCTTATGAGCTGTTCACATTGTGTCCTCCTGCATCATCCCCAAATCTAGCAGCAGACACATGCCAGATTCCCCCAAGCTCTGCTTTTGGGAACTATTCCTCTGTCTGCATTACCTTGTCTGCTATATCCTTGCAGAGCAGGCAACCTCTGTTGCTATTTCAGCTCAGTTCAGCACCCCTTGACACTCACAACACTTCTAGTCCAATTTACAGTAAACCAAGCATGAAATTTATTTAGGAAAGTAATAGGATAGTGCGGGATGAGGTGAGATTAGAGAGATGCAAAAAGCGTTTTAAGGAACCGAGAGGAAGGGGGAGAAATACAAAACACAGCTTCTGTCCTAATGCTTTAGACTTCTGTCCTTGAAGATAAGTTCGCTTATCGAGTGCGCTGTCATGAGTCATACTGTTGTGCTGAGCAAAGAGCAGAGATGGCTTTTCTCCCTAGGCCTGATGTCGCCCGGTCATTGGTGGGGAACAATGGGCCCCAGCCTTCGTTCTGGCTGCTCTGGGTTGGACAACTAATGTGGAATGTACCTTGAGTCATGCCTATCTACATAAGGAGCTATGTAAAGTGATGAACATCTTATACAAATAGAATTCAATGTCTTTGGATAGTTCGTTTCACTGTGGGGTAAAACCCAGAGTAAGTAAGCTACTGCATTGCAATGCAAGCCCCACTGGCATAAAAACCACATTTTGTTGTGTGTTCAGCAATTGAGATTGAGTCGTGACATTTAAAGTAGTGACCAACTTCATTAATTTTACAGTGCAGATGCATCCCAGGATTGTTTTTTTTAGATATTTGGGATAATTAACAGAAAATTCTGTGAATATGTCATGCTTTGCAATATTATATCCTAAACCAGGCATGGGCAAACTTTGGACCTCCAGGTATTTTGGACTTCAACTCCCACAATTCCTAACAGCTTACTGGCTGTTAGGAATTGTGGGAGTTGAAGTCCAAAACACCTGGAGGGCCCAAGTTTGCCCATGGCTGCCTTAAACAGTTCTCATGCCTCCCAACACCCTGGAAATCACTACAAAGAAAATACAGTGTGGTGAAGGTCCCAAAACCTGGGATTGTTTCCAGGTGTGTATTCACAAACGTCTCATTGATTGTCACAGTCCTTCAGAGATTGTTAAGCAGATCACTTCTATCTGTATTGACCGTGATGTATTGAGCCTGCTGTATTTGTGAACAGATTATTGCAAAGGCTGCCATGCTCTACACATCAGCAAAACAAACTCATCTGGCCATAAAACATTTAAGAAAGCCAATGTGGGCATGAAGCAACACTGAAATTTGTTGGAGCATGTAAGAAATCAGTTTGGTGACTGTGTTAGCTGTAAAATGCAAGGCACAAACCTGATTGGTTGGGCCACGCTGGTGAAGTTAGCTGAGCCTGGGAGTTTTGGCAATAGTTACATTTTAGTCTTGAGCTGTGCAGCTGCAGGTGCTTGCAGAGAGAGAGAGACTTCTTGCTTCATGAGCTGCTGGAAAGTTTTCCACATGGACACCGAAATACCATTTTGAATCTCTCTAAAATGACATTATGTGAGTCAATGCAATTGATCTCATGATTGTAAATATGTTGTTCTGCATTACAAAGAGTAAACTACTTGTTCTTTATTGATCATCTGCATGACATATTTTATTTCCCTGGCAAGATACTGTGTGGACTGATAAAATGTGAACTACGCATGATTTTCATTGTGCCAACAAAATTTATATTGCTTCCTACCCACTCTGTCAAAATACTCAGGTTTGAATATGGGCTCCTTGCTGACAAGGATTGGGTGCAACTTTTTCAACGACGACTCCCATAATTCCTAGTCAGCATTGCTCTGCTTTTTTGGTAAAAAAGAACATTTGACCAAAGCTTATGGTTAGAAATGATTGACATCTTCCTAAGAATTGTATAATTCACCATTTCTCAGTCTCAGGCCTTGAAAGGGGACAACTTGGTTTACAAGTGTGGCAGCTTATTTGGGACAATTTTCTTCCCCATTACCAAAATGCAGAAAATAGTTGAAAAGAAAGAAAGCTAAGAAGAGACCAGATATTTGGTTTTGAGAAAGAGCACATTCTTTTTACCTCTTCAGATTCCTGTTCATACTACACAATTATTGAAGTATGATTTCACCTTAATGAGCATGACTCTATGCACTGGAATGGAGTGCTGAGGTTTGCAGTTCAGTTTAGTCTCAGGGACAACTTTTAGGCACAGCCATGCAATAATTTCTCTGTTCTGAGCTTCACCAAAGCTTGGAAAGTGACATTCTGAAAGTCGTACATTTGTATTCTTTGTTATGTTGAAAAAAATTAATTGTTCTTGCCTATTATTGTCTCTAGAAAGCAACTTCAGGTTGTTTTTTTTTAAAGAATTGTTGCTTTTTATTACGTGTGCTTTTTTATATAAAAACGTGAAGAGTTAAAAAGAGAATGGCACAGATTTAACAAATCCCTCTCAAAATGCCCTTGAAAGTCAAAAGAAAGCATTGCTCATTAGAGGAAGCAAAAAATGGTTCGTATTTGTTGTGCTACTTTTGAAATGCAAACTCATGATACATATGTTGCAAAGTTAAACCCACATTATTTGTAACTCATTACTTCAAATCTTCAGTGGGCAGTGGCAGGTACTAGCCTTTGTTGCTGAAGACATTTATTTTTCTTTACAAGGATTTAACTGTGAGCTGTAAGGAGAGTATGAATGCACTACAACACTGACATATTTCCAGTTTTCTTCAGAGCCCTTCTTAAAATGGTTATTAGAAGTTATGTCATTTCTTTTCACAATACATATGTTCATGAAGAAACTATACTGTTTAGCTGGTATTGCACCACCTGACATCTGCTGGGAAGTACCAGCCAATAATGAAAGGACCAAGGCAGTGACATCTCCGGCCCATCCTGTGTTCGGATATCAGCTAGCACACCAACACCTTAAATCAAGAAATAGTTTTCTAAGATCTAAAGAGATACTCGCAGGAACACTTCAGCAAGCAAGAGTCCAAAAGTGGCAGGCTAAAACCCGGAACCTCAATCTATGGCTGATAGAAGATGAGAGACTCCCGCCTGTGCATACAAAAGACTGGGCAACTTGGGAGGCACTGAACAGACTGTGCTCTGGCACCACGAGATGCAGAGCCAACCTTAAGAAATGGGGGCACAAAGTGGTAACCACAACATGCAAGTGTGGAGAAGAGCAAACCACAGACCACCTATTACAATGCAGTCTGAGCCCTGCCACATGCATAATGGAGGACCTTCTTATATCAACACCAGAGGTACTCCAAGTGGCCAGCTACTAGTCAAAGGACATTTAGTATAATGCCAAGTTTTTAAACTTGGTTTGAGTTTTTAAATACATTACAACTGTACTCTTGGTTCGCTTCTGATACGATAAATAAATTTCACCATTTTGAGAGGGACTCAAAAGCAAATATAGATCTTTGGAAGCAGTGGGGACTGGGTGGGGTGATTAGGATAGTTTGCGGCTCTCTGTGCTTTTTATGGGTGAAGATATCAAGAAAGTATTGGGAAAGAAATAGCTAAGTCTGTGTTGTATTGCTGCTCAAGAAATAAATATATGTGTTTTCTTTTAATTTAAGGGCATTTCAGACATTTTGAGCAGATTTTCCCCCCATTCTCTTATTAAGCCTAAGGAGTTCTTTGTCACCACTCCTCCCAAATAGTAATGACAATTTAGCAACAACTGATATAATGAACTATTTTGAAAATAATACTTTTTTTTGTCGTGTCAGGAGCAAGTCACTTCTGGTGTGAGAGAATTGGCCGTCTGCAAGGACGTTGCCCAGGGGACACCTGGATGATTTGGTGTTTTTATCATCTCTGTGGGAGGCTTCTCTCATGTCCCCGCATGAAGAGCTGGAGCTGATAGAGGGAGCTCATCCGCCTCTCCCTGGATTCGAACCTGCGACCTATCGGTCTTCAGTCCTGCTGGCACAGGGGTTTAACCCACTGCGCCACCAGGGGCTAATAATACAATGAGTTGCTGAAATGCTATGAGCTTCTGGGATGTTGGAAATAGCAACCTTCTTCAAGCCTCCACTAGTTATTTGTTTGTATATAATTCAGATTGCTTACTGTATTGTATGTGTGTGTGTTGGTATGCAGTTTTCCTTAGCTCTATCTTGTGGGAGGGGTTGCAGACCATGTGATCAGATCTGGGGCTATTCAGGACTCAGACTCCATTTTAGAATCAGTATGCTTTCAGACGCCAGTAGAAACATTACAGTTTAGAAGACAGAAGAAACAGAATTCTTTAGGAAAACAGAGACGGTTAGACTCTCAAACTGGAGAGATGCTTTAGACTTTGGACTGTTGAGGTTCTAAGAACGATGCCCTGTGCTAACTCTACAGAGAAACTACTACAAATTCTATCTGTAACTGGATTGATATACAATGTACCTGCATGCTGAATACATAAAGTTTGTGAGTAAACCAAATATGCTATTTTAAAGAAGTCTACTTATTTTTGGTTTCTTGAGAGCTGATTTAAAACAAAATGTTTTAAGGGAGAGTAGATGTTTTTTGGGCCACTGAAAGAACACTTCTGAAACTCTGCTGTACTGTATGTTTTTTGTGCATTGGCATATCTTTGTCCCTAAAAGTTCAAAGAGATATCTATGTATATCAGTTTAACAGATGAGAGACCTAATTGCCTTGCATGAATACTAGTAGATATTTACCATTGAGGAGAAGGTTGACTCAAGCAAGTTTTTATCTCTTCTCAGCGAGATTCCTGGTTTTCCCAAATGATAATGATGCCATTTTCCAAGAGGTTATGGAGATTTCCATTTCCCAAAAGGTTATGGCATCATTTTTCCAAAAGGTTATGATTTCTAACAAGATTGCCTTTCCAAAAATGGGAGTTATCTAATGAAAAATCTTTTCCAAACCTCAGCTTGCTAAGATTAAAAAAAAAAACAATCTTGGGTTGCAACATACCTTTCTCAAACAGGATAGGAATCCAAAAGAAAAGCTTCTTTAAAAGATCAAGAGCTAGGCAGGTTCAATCATCAATGTTTGTTCTGCCCAGGCCATATATAATGCAAGTATATCTGTTACTGATGTGCCGTATAGAGCAGTGAGGGAAAAATCTTCCCTTTATCTCCAATTGCTGTCTTGCTCTCTCTGTAGTTCTTACAACTTATGAATTTAATGCAGAATTTCAGAGCCTGCATACTAAGATCACCAGATACAAGCGCCTGCAATCATGTTCTCCAAAAGACAGTATAATTATGGGATGGGTCAAAGAAGGATTGAACCAGTGACTAAACACAGGGAGAGCTGGATTGAAAGATGTCTGTATAATTAGCTTGCTACATTCCTCTCGATTATTTCCCAAGAGCCTTGGGATATATTTTATTATTAATAATAACTTTTATATAGCTCATTCCACCCTGAAGAAGCCTAGAGCACTTTACATACTTTACAAACTAATTAGGCAAATTCGGTCTCACTTACAGTGCATTTTCAAATAATAACAACAGCAGCAACAACAAGAAGCCTTCGGAAGTGAGCAAATTACTCCAGAATTACACCCTCTGAATGTAGACAGGATCTCTTCTGGCCATTTCCTTTCTTTTTGCTTCTTTTTTCATACTTCTAAGAAGATGAAGGTGGTAGTCAAAAGAGAATTGCCATTTTTCACTGTCACTTTTGCTCTACTGGGATTTGCAAGGTTTTGTATTATTTCAGCCCACAGACAACAATAAGGAATAAAGGATGAACTCCCTCATTCACAACTGAAATATGCCCTTGTGTGTAAAGCAGTAGTTCCCAACCTGTGGTCCGTGGACCACCAGTGGTCAACAAGAACTAAAATATGGTCTGCAGCCTCACCATTACACCATTGCAATGAAAGCAACTGGTCTCGCAAAACCCTCTTATATGCTGAGGCTTATTAAATATGGCTTTTTGTGGGTGAGCAGATGGTGACTACTGGGTAGCATATGTTCTGTATCAGAAACTAGAGCTGATGTGGTCTATGCAATGCAATTTTCTGAATCAGCACCCCAAATAACCAAACTGAATCTAAAGTTGACCAAAAACTGATTCGTAACCCTTTTGGTACTAATGTTGGAGAAATGGTCCCTGGTCAAAAAAAAAAAAAGGTTGGGAAGCACTAGTGTATATGATCAGATCTTGAAAAAGTTACCTTTTTGGATTGCGACTCTCTCAATTAGTGAGTGACTTTGTCCCTCGTAGCCACATTGACAGGAAACATCTGGACATTGTACTCAGAAGAGTAACTACTTCATGATCTAATTAAGTCTAGCCAAAATGTCAATGCAAACTTTCATATTCTTTGTCAGAGTATGTCTCTCAAGGCACTTCCAATTTTCATTTTCAAACAAAAAATTGCCAATCTCTAACTTCAAAAATCCAGCAGCTGTCAGGAATAGCAGCAAATACAGCACTATTACAACATCTGGAAAGCTTTCCTTTGTGAAAATGACAGGTAGAGGTTTCCTTAATGAGAGCTAATGGCTGACAGATATTGCTATACTGACAGAGATACAAGAAGTTGGATTTTTAAAAGGCAACTTTCTCAAATTCTGCTTGGAACCCAGTGATGTACTGTCTGCTTCCTCATTTGGCCATTTCAGAAGTTTCCCAATATTCATGTCAAACCTTATCCATAAAGATCTTATTTTCCAATAGTTCTGCCTGGGTTAGAACTTGGAAAAATTGCATGCCAAAATACATTATCTAATAACTACATTCCCCATATGCTGTGATACAATTCTAAACACTTCAGCACCATCCTAGGGATTGTAGTTTTTTCAAGAGGTACCTAGGAAAGTCTAGTGATGTAGTCACATTAAGGCATTTAGGGAGTAGCAATTCTCAAAATGAACACTGCTAATTTTTCCACATAATGTATAAATCAAATGCCACAAGAATTATCCAGGATATCTGTGACCAAGCAACATTAGAGTGAACCACAGGGTTCCATCATGGACCTGGTCCTGTTCAACATCTTTATTAATGACTTAGATGACGGTTGGAAGGCATGATCATCACATTTGCAGACAACACCAAATTGGGACAGATAGCTAATACTCCAGAAGACTGGAGCAGAATTCAAAATAATCTTAACAGATTAGAGAGATTGGCCAAAACTAACAAAAGGAAGTTCAACAGTGACAAATGCAAGCTATTTCACTTAGGCAGTAAAAAAAATAAAATGCAAAGATACAGAATGGGGATGCGTGGCTCGACAGCAGTACATGTGATCTTGGAGTCCTCGTGGACAAGTTAAACATGAGCCAACAATGTGATGTGGCAGCTAAAAAAGCCAATGGGATTTTGGCCTGCATCAATAGGAGCATAGTGTCTAGATTCAGGGAAGTCATGCTACCCCTCTATTCTGCCTTGGTTAGACCACACTTGGAACCACACTGTGTCCAATTGCAATTGAAGGGAGAGGTTGACAAGCTGGAATGTGTCCAGAAGAGGGCGACTAAAATGATCAAGGGTCTGGAAAACAAGCCCTATGAGGAGCAACTTAAAGAGCTGGGCATGTTTACCCTGAAGAAGAGAAGGCTGAGAGGAAACATGATGAGGGCCATGTATAAATATGTGAGAGGAAGTCATCGGGAGGAGGGAGCAAGCTTGTTTTCTGCTGCCCTGGAGACTAGGACACATAACAATGGCTTCAAATTGCAAGAAAGGAGGTTCTACCTGAACATAGGAAGAATTTCCTGATTGTGAGAGCTGTTCAGCAGTGGAATTCTCTGCCATGGAGCGTGGTGGAGGCTCCTTCTTTGGGGGCTTTTAAACAGAGGCTGGATGGCCATTGTTGAGTGTGCTTTGAATACAATTTTCCTGCTTCTTGTTAGGGAGTTGGACTGGATGGCCCACGAGGTCTCTTCCAACTCTATAATTCTATGATTCTCTAAGGCAGCAACAATTATTAATGAGGAAGAAGACTCAACCTAGGAGAAGCTGAAGCAGTTTGCTTTTGCTTGGACCTACTGGGAAAGGTGAGATTGTGCTCCTTCTCTTCTCTCCCACAAGTCAATTGAGTGCAAACTACTACAGCTCCTATTGTCTTTCTCCTGTGGGCTAGGAATTGTGGCCCAAAAGTATCTGGATAGTCACATGGTCTCCAGACCTTCATTTATTTTGAGGACAGAGACATCTCCATTATGAATAGCATGTTGGGTTTTTATCTAAAAAGGAATAGGAAACACAAATGTACATAAAGCAGGGGAAGGCAATTACATGAGGGATGGGGACAATTTTCTAATGCCAGCTCTTACAATGAGCAATTTCCCCAAAGCATACCCAAATATCACTTTTCCCTTAGTTTTCTATCCAAAATGGCAACATTTTGCATCACTTCTGGAGTGTAAATGGGTGAAAAGAAGGTATTTGAGATGGAATGTTTAAATTGCAGTTAGATTGGAGAAGCAGCAGTTGAAAAGACTTTGAATATGATATTTATTCACCCCAAAATTATTTTTTAAAAATCCACCCAAAAGTGATTCCATAAAAGTTGCTTACAATCTGTGGGTATTGGTTGACTTTAAGAGATTGGTAGGGAGCACAAAAGTGGGTTCTAGAGGCTGCTTATGGCCTATGGACCTTACTTTCCCCATCACAAATAGAGAGAAAAACAAAGCAGACCATTAGAAAAAGGAAAAGATTGGAAGGCTCCACAATTAAATGACAAAAACAACCCTATAACAGTCTTCAAGGTTCACAAGGAATTAGGTGACACACCTTCTGGCCCTCCCTCCAAAATGACAGCCACAGGGGTATTCCGGCCCTCCAAAGCATGCATAAACTAGGTGTTTTTAAGCAGATGCTGGATGGCCATCTGCTGGGAGTGCTTTGATTGTGTTTTCCTGCATGGAAAGGGGTTGGACTCGATAGCGCTATGATTCTGTGGTGTAGCCCTTGAAGAGGTGGAAAGTGCTCTTTTCTGTTGTAGATAATGCTGAGCTAGATGGCTTAACAATCTTACTTGGCATAAGGCAGCTTCCTGAGTCCTTACGTATATTTTGCAAAAACTGCAAAAATGCAAAGTTTCCAGTTGTTTCCCCTTCAAAAGAAAGCAACCCTGAGTACTGCTGACCCCATCACTTCTTGCTACGCAGAGATGTGAGATGCATGTAACCACAGCTACAAAAGGAAACACCTCCAGGCTTCACCTGTTATTTTTTTTCCTGACTTGCATTGTTACTCTGACTGCTTGGTTCATCTGTGTACCTTCTGCAATGACAACTTGGCACATTTTGACAGTGTCTTTGTCCAAAACTGCTATAAGCCACTAAAGCACCTGTCTGTCTGGTATACCTGGTGAGTGCCAACACATCAGTGATGCTAAAAGAACAATACTCTCCCCCTTCTCTGAGTTCTCCATCCTCCCTCAGTTGCTTAGCCGAAATGTGACACAATTATAGACTTGTGTGGGGGAACAAAACAGCAGGAAGACTTCTTAGACAACTCTCGGCTCTCTCCCCCCTTTCATAAGATGTCACCTTTTTTATTCCTCCAACCTGTCTGTGGAAAATGTGTGAGTGCGGTATCTGAAATCATCAGTGGATTTGGAGGGGCATGGGGTAAACCAGGAGACACTGATTTGTCATGCCATATGTGATACAAAAACTAGTAGGGGGTGGATTAAAATCGATGCGCAGCAGATTTAGCACAAATCGTACACATTATTTGATCTTGCCGCACATAAAACTGGCTGCCATGCAACAAAGTGGATGTGGCTAATATTATTGCCATGATCACAACTATAGTAGGCAACTTTGTGGATTAAGGGAGCATCAATTAAACCTGGTTGTTGAAGGCAAACAGTCTAATGCTCTTACTATCTGTTTTCCAGAGGAGTAATCTATATTATGGGTTGTTATGAGTTTTCTGGGCTGAATGGCCATGATCCAGAAGCATTCTCTCCTGATGTTTCACCTGCATCTATGGCAGGCATCCTCAGAGGTTGTGATGCCTGCCATAGATGCAGGCAAAACGTCAGGAGAGAATGCTTCTGGGACATGGATATACAGCCCAGAAAACTCACAACAACCCAGTGCTTCTGGTCATGAAAGCCTTCGACAATACTTTGAAGCCATTGTACTTTGGCATATCCAGCCATGAAAACCTACAACAATCTATATTATGTCTGTTGCAGTAATACCAAGACAAGAGGGCTGTTTTGCATTATACAATTATACTAATATGCAGGCATGTAGCCGGGGGGGGGGGGGGGGGGGCTTGGGGGGCTTCAGCCCCCCCCCCCCCCAAATTCTCATGGTAGTCTGCAAGAAGGTCTTACTGGTACATTATTTATACTGTTATGTTTATTCATATCATGATCTGATCATCATGCTCAATATATCCCATATGCATGGGGGTATTGGGGTAACGATACAAAAGGTTGGCTAGGGTAGACCCTCTTTCACTCAGACTCAGCCCCCCCCCCAAAACAAACTCAGCCCCCCCCCCAAAAAAAATCCTGGCTACAGGCCTGCTAATATGGTTCCACCTTTACTTCCATAGCAGCATTCTATGAAATCCAGGGGTTTGAACTATGGTGAGGCAGTAATGCTCTCTGGCTAAGAATCCTAAATATCACCTAAACAACATAGCCCTAGACCTCTCTCTTTTTTATTGTGTCAGAAGCAACTTAAGAAACTGCAAATTACTTCTGGTGTGAGAAAATTGGCCATCTGCAGGGACGTTGTCCAGGGGACACCTGTGAGAGGCTTCTCTCATTTCCCTGCATGGGGAGCTGGAATTGACAGATGGGAGCTCAACCTGTCTTGCAGATTTGAACCACCAACGTTCAGGTCAGCAGTTCCACCAGCACAAGAGTTTAACCCATTGCACCACTGCAGCTCCTCCTAGACCTCATGGAATAACCCCATAGCAGTTAAAGAGGAATCATGACACTATAATTGTATAGTGTGGAAAGTCCCAACATCTTACAAAACCTTGAAGTGAGGATAAGCAATTCTAGAGGGGGTAGGTGGCATTTGCACTCTGCAACAGACTGCATTTCATGGTTTTCAGCTGAAAATCACTCTCAGCACTGCCAGAGTGAAAGTTGGAGACAGCTCCTGTACCTTCAATGGCTATGTAGAGGCAGACGTTTCAGCAGCTGTTGCTTGCTTTTGTTGTTGTATGCCTTCAAGTCTTATCCTGCTTATGGTGTTACCTGGTTGTATAACAAGCAACACCTGCAGAAATTCTATATAATTGTAACCGATGAAGGTGTAGGATCCCTCTCCAGTTTTCACTTTGGCAACCCTGTTCCCAGATGTCTTCTCTTTGCAAGCACATCTGAATGCTTTTCAGCCAATTTTGGCTACCTTTCATGGCTGGAATTCAAGAGGTGTACATAGATGTGTTTTGAGTGTTTCCACTACTCCGAGCAATGGGTTCGAATACTTTAAAGATGGATTTTCATCCGGATAATTTTTTTAAAGTAAGCATTGGGAGTTTTCAGTAGACTTTGGAGTGGCCCAAAAGAAGTGGAGGGCACACATTAGCTACAGAACATCCTACATCCCTGCCTTAAAGACACATTATAGTATGTGCATACTAGCAAGGACATGCCACTTAACAAGGATACAAACACTAGGAGCAAATCCTGCAAGGACCCTAAATGCAATTCCCCCTGTATCTGTTCTGGTAACACTCCTATAGGCTCTAATAAAGTCACATGCAAGATGAGATGTTAATCTCACGGCAGAATCGTAGAGTTGGAAGAGGCCTCGTGGGCCATTCAGTCTAACCCTCTGCCAAGAAGCAAGAAAATTGTATTCAAAACACCCTCAACAGATGGTCATCCAGCCTCTGTTTAAAAGCCTCCAAAGAAGGAGCCTCCACCACACATCAACTAACCACAATGTCATTGCCCATTTTCCAGCATGATATAAACCTTTGTTTATATCCCACCAGTTCCATGCCTCTGCAGGGAAGAAAAGGGCAATACCTTCATTGTGTGTTGCCTTCAAGTCATTACTGATTTAAGGTGACCCTGAGGCAAACCTATCACAAAGACTTATTAGTAGTATTCGTTCAGATGAGGTTTCGCTTTGCCTTTCTGTGAGGCTGAGAGAGTATGGCTTGCCTAAGGTCAGCCAGTGGATTTCCATGGCTGAGCAGAGATTTGGACTCGGTTCTCCAGAGTCATAGTCTAATACTCAAACCACTGTATCATGCTGAATTTCTTTTGAACCAACAAATCACAAACAATTAGTTTGCTTCATCAATCCCCAACCCAATAACAGAGGTATAAGAAGATATCATATATTCAAACAATAACTTATACATTGATAGGTTCACTCCTTTTGTAGTTTACCTGTTTTGTAGTTATGGAGGGAATGATTGCACTCAGTGTAAGTAGGACTGTCACATTGTTCTTGTTGGTGCTGCTGTTTATACTCTGTCATAAATGTTAAAGTGGCAATAACAGCAAGCATACATTTTCATAGTAATAGTAAGTAGTTATTGTTGTTTTCTGTTTTTGTAATAATACTGAATAATACTGATAAAGGAGATTGTGATGTTAATAATAAATTTCTTAGCAATTAGTGTATCATGCATTTGGGATCACAGAATATCAACAGAATAGACTATTCTGAACTCTTTCATACTACACGCTATGGACCCAGTTCTTTACAATCCTGGGATTTGTAGTTTAGGAAAGAGTATTTTGAATTCTCTGTCCTAGCATATCACCCATTTACATAGGAGCCCCCAGTGGTACAGTGGGTTAAACCCTCATGCTGGCAGGACTGGAGGACGGCAGGTTGGAGGGTCAAATCCAGGGAGAGCACGGATGAGCTCCCTCTCTCGGCTCCAGCTCCCCATGCGGGGACATGAGAGAAGCACCCCACAAGGATGGTAAAACATCAAAACGTGCAGAAATCCCCTGGGCAATGTCCTTGCAGACGCCCAATTTTTTCACATCAGAAGTGACTTGCAGTTTTCTCCTGTCACGGAAAAAAAAATTACATATCCCAGAATTTCACAGTTAGTGGACTCATTGGTCATATTTAGTTTAATTGTGTGGCATGAAAGATACCCTAGAACAGAGTATCACATAATAATAAATGCCTGAGTGTGAAATTCCCATGTTTTATTTAGTTCTGTGTACATTGTGGGATTCTACAACAACATGCTATGTGTTTATATGCCACCATCTGCTTCTTTATCTGCAACCTGGTTCTTTATGTGAGCTCTGTATTCAAACACAAGCGGTATTGGCATGTTCAATGGTGAAACGACTGCTCTCAGATTTTGAGATGGTGCTACTCTTGAAAATGCAATTTACAGGGCAGAAGTTTGGATCATTCTGCGTCCTCCAATATTGCCCCATATGCACACAATTTTTCCCATTTGTTTGAGTGTGGTGCAAACTAAAAGCACCATAGTTCATACCCCTCCTTCCAAATAAACCATTCAAAGCTATTTCAAAGCCACAGGGAGTCTGTAAGAACCCCACTGAAGTGCCAATAACTTTCAAAGGCTCAGCTGTCACATATTTGAACACAAAACCCGAATAAATGATGGAGCCTCCAACTTCTGAAAAATCTGAAGATCAGCACATGAATTTTTGTTGCTCTTTCAGCAAAGGGATCGTGTGTAGCACCTTTTTTTCTTGTTAACCAGTTTTGCCTTTCTTCTTTAGCAAATTTTCTGTTTCACTTGCTCCATTTTTCTTTTCATTATACAGCTGCATCTTTTGTTTTGTTCCTCCAGAGCTTTGATACATGATGGGCTGGATACAGGTTTGGTCACATTTAAAGAAGGACCATTAAAATCTATAGAATTTAAGTTAATCAATGGGTCTGTTCTAAGTCTGAAGCTATCCAAAGGAAAAAAAATGCAGGTGCAAAGAAAATGCAAACAAAGAAAGGCGTATTTTCTGGCTAACCAATACCAACACCTGAACTACAGCATTATAACAAAAATAGTTGTAGTTGTTATTTTTCCTATTTGCTAAGCTTGAAGACACCATATCCAAGGCTTAGTCCAAACATGGAGGCAAACTTCACTGTTATGAAGAATACTAAAAATCCAGGGGTGCCTATCTACTTCAGAATGAAGTAACCAGTGATCACTTTGGTGAAATTGTGAAAGAGAAAAGGTAAAGAAGCAATGGACATTAGAAAGGAAAGGGGAAGTACAGTGATTAATTTTTGATCTCTTTATTTAATACATATATTGTTCCCCTTTTAAAAAATCAAAGCTGGTTCTAGAGAAAACAGAGCTCAAGTAAAGAAATCAAGTTAAAACAACTTTGACACTGTGTAAACTGTGTCAGACATTTCAAACATGCTTTAACTAATGCAGGCTGAGAACTCAAGAACCTCTAAATTGTCTAGTCAATGAGTCCATTCTAGCTAGAAGGATGCTGGTCTTTTCAATCCAAAAAATGAGACTTGTTAGTAGATTTAATGGAAGTCAAATATTTGATGTAATATTCATAGAATCATAGTGTTGGAAGAGATATCGAAGGCCACCCAGTCCAATCCCCTGCCAAGAGGAAGGAAAATCACATTCAAAGCACCCCAGACAGATGGCCATCCAGCCTCTGTTTAAAAGCTTCAAAGGAAGGAGCCTCTACCACACTCTAGGGCAGAGAGTTCCACTGCTGAACAGTGCTCACACATAGGAAGTTCTTCCTCATGTTCAAGTGGAATCTCCTTTCCTGTAGTTTGAAGGCATTGCTCCACGTGCTAGTCTCCAGGGCAGTAGAAAACAAGCTTGCTCCATCCTTCCTATGACTTCCCCTCACATATTTATACATGGGCATCATGTCTCCTCTCAGCCTTCTCTTCTGCAGGCTAAACATGCCCAGCTCTTTAAGCTGCTCCTCATAGTGCTTGTTTTCCAGATCCTTAATCATTTTAGTCGCTCTTCTCTGGACACATTCCAGCTTGTCAACATCTCCCTTAAATTGTAGTGTCCAGGGTTGGACACAGTATTACAAGTGTGGTCTGACCAAGGCAGAATAATTCAAAACACTTCTTAAAAATCCTAATTTCCATCATTCTCTGGGAGAATATATGACAGTTGAATCAATTTCAAATCTTTGTAAATATGTGCAGAGATGTGCTCTTCAGACCACACAGTATCTTTTTATTACTTTTAGCGAAGTTTGTATATATATTTAACCCATCCAAAAAAACCCAAATATGACTATATTAAACATAAACCCTACATAGAATTGAAGTTGTGATCAACATGTTCCATTCATTTCCTTGGTCTTAATCATTGTATTCAGTCCTGTGAAGGTGCTGGAATTAAACAGGGCAGGTCTGTCGTAAGAGTCAGTTGAGATTTTAAAATGGGGAAAATGGTCCTTCATGATTTGGTAGACACCACTGGAAAGGCCCCCAGTAAGTCATCGAGTCCAACCCTCCATACCAGGACAAGACATCCTACACCTAATGAACCTTCCCGTCTATCCTTTCCTGGAAAACTTCCAGAGAACAAACTTCTGTAATCACTTTGCATTGCTGAAAAAGAATTAAAATATTTTCCTGTGGTATCTTAGCTGTATTTCCAGACTTTCCATTGAGATGTATGATGTTTTTTGTTTCAAAACAAATTGCATTATAAATTACATATTCAAGGTATAATGGGAATGCTGTTATAAGTTGTTAACAGTGTGTCAAGGGCCATGCCCCGTATCAAACCACCATGTCCCTTGGTTCTCCTCATATTTGGCAGTTTCACATTCATCATTAAAAAGAGGCAAGCTGATATTGCAGATTGGAAAAATTATGTGTGTGGATTACCAGTCTGAATCACTGCAGGATGGAGGATTCTGAGAGTTGTAGTTCAAAAAATAGCTTTGGAAAGTGCTATCCGACATACAATACTGCCCATGAGTCATGACAAGAAACTTCCATTGGATCATGGTGCTCCTTCAGCACTTTCATATTAATTCTTCATTCACAAAACCCAGAGGGCCAACAACCATGTTAGCAAAGTTGCAATTGATATCACCAGCCCATAAACATTACTCCATAAACATCACTCTCAAAATTCCATGTTGGCTGGAAGCCTCTGGGAGTCCAAAAAGGGTGATACCTTATCCATCCCTGATTGCTTTATGGGTTTATCTATCTATCTATCTATCTATCTATCTATCTATCTATCTATCTATCTATTTGTATCCCACCCTTCATCATGGATTTCACTATAGTGTAAAATGCAAGCAACTTACAACACATCCAGATTAAACCCACTATTATCTGTGAGCTAGCTCAGATGGACAAAATGTCTATGCTGATCAAGGAGAAATCTTTGATGAACTTCAAGAAAGATTGAGACTTGTTTATTGCAACATCAATGGAGGCAAATGTCAACTGTGGGGTTTATTAATTGGACGAATGTTATTAAGAGCAGAAATGTGACTATATAGTACTACTAGCTGTACCCAGCCATACGTTGCTGTGGCCCAGTCTGGTTAAATGGAAAAGAAAGAAAAGAGAAAGAGCTGGTTTCTAATATATGCAATTTCATAATGCTTGTGGGGATACAATATTTTTGTTGTTCCATTATCTGTGAAATAATAATAATCATGTAAATAATAATTAATAATAACAATAATAGCCTATATAATCTATATAATACTAATACTGGTGTGTATATAGTAATGATAATAACAGCAAGGATACTGGTCTATATAACAATGATCAGTGTGTTTTGAGAAACCCTTTCCTTTCCTTCCCTCCTATCTATCTCTCCCTTCCTACCATTCAATCCTTCTTTCCTTAGTCTCCAGTTTTCCTAGAGGTGCAGGCATGAGGTGGTACCAGGCAAGGCCGGGCAGGGTGTGAGGCTATGCGAGCCTGGGGCTTAGGCTGGGCGTACCTCTTTGCCTGCCTCCTTCCCACCCTCCCCTCAGCCCATGCACCACCCCTCTA